>NW_021703776.1:12449558-12538091 GCF_005190385.1 Monodon monoceros | reverse complement strand
TTTTTTTTTTTTTTTTTTTTTTTTTTTTTGCGGTATGCGGGCCTCTCACTGTTGTGGCCTCTCCCGTTGCGGAGCACAGGCTCCGGACGCGCAGGCTCAGCGGCCATGGCTCTCGGGCCCAGCCGCTCCGCGGCATGTGGGATCTTCCCGGACCGGGGCATGAACCCGTGTCCCCTGCATCGGCAGGCGGACTCTCAACCACTGTGCCACCAGGGAAGCCCTTAAATACATTTTTTTGCAGAAAGAAAAGAACAAAAGGAGCTTTAAGACCTTCTTTTGAAAGACAACAAAGAAAACAGGAAATATGAATGAAAATGAGAATTCAAATTCAAAAGTGTATAGAAAAATACTTACAATTTACCTTAATGTCATAAGATAAAATTTTGCTGTCAACATCTCTTTGTTGATTCAAGCCACATTTTTTCCTGAGTTACTTGGCTCTGAATAAAAATATAATAAATGTAGCTATGTGATAATTTCAAGGGCTGGATGAAATGGCTTTTAAAGTTTAAAAACTATTCCAGTTATTTTGTTTTATTAAAACAATAAAAGTCAGAAAGCATTTGTCAGTATATTATCTGAAATAAAGGTAAACATTCATTTAATCTTATAACTTTTAAGTTGATGAAGACATAAAATTTTGTGTGTACTCAAACGTGGCAAAAATTAAAAAACAAAATGAATGTCATTATTTATTATCTGATATATATTTTAAAAGTGATTCAGTTTAAGTCATAAAAGGATAGAAATAGCTTCAGAACTTAAGAAGACCATGCCAAGAAAAGAATTAAAAAGTTACATTGATCTCAGTCTATAAGTACTGAAGAATGGAAAACATTGACAATACTTTGATTTTGATCTTTCCTCGCTCAATTTTGGCAATCTTCAGCAAAAGAATTTGGCAGGTCTGAGCTTTTAGAAGGCTTTTACAGGAATATAGGTAACAGGAGTGCTCTTTTTTTACTCCACCCCGTATCCCCCAGTTTATTTCTCAATGCACACAGAAGAATTGGCAACATAGACTAGAAGAGCATTTCCATTTGTATTTCTTCTAAACTAGACTATATTAGCTTAAAACAGGAAGCATTCTCTGAAATAAGAGCCATCCGATTCGTTCCCTAGTGAGGCTGGAATAGTTTTCTATTACCATAACTCACTAACCTACCCCTGAGTTCAGATGTTTTCTTTTGTCCTGTTTTACTTATTTTCCTTGGAAGGATACTAATGATTTGTTGATTTTGATGCTTGGAAACTTTTCTAAGTCATTCAAATCAAATGTACTTTCCTGTAATCTTTTGGTAGTCATTATGTAAAAAAAAATTAGGAGGTAAATTGAAGGTGATGTCTTTTTATAGGGCAATGTTTCTAGAGGAGTCCTTTGACTTGAAAGTAACTTTCCCATTACAGTTTCTTTTAAATGCTTTCTTTTAAATACAGTTACTTTAAAATACTTGTTAATACTCCTTTCTTTTAAGTGACAGATGCTCCTGGTTATCAATGTATAGCATGGCTGTGGCACTTAATTCCTATATAACCATAGGCAAGTTGATTAACCAGTTTATGTAATCTATAAAATGGGGATGTTTTGAGGATTTAAATGAGTAACTAAATATAAAATGCCTGTGATAGTGCCTAGAGCATACTAAGCACTATATAAGTATTTGCTATTATTGTTATAATTCTTATATTTATTTTAAATTTTTGCGAATAATTTTGATTTAGATATGCTTTTTATTTTATTTTATTTATTTTTTTGGCTGTTATACTTTTAATGGAGGGAGGTACAAAATGCATCAATGCAAATGAATGTTTTACATACTCATTAGCATAGTGATTAATGTTAATTTAGGGAGATACAATGTGTTAAACCTCAAAAACTACAAAGTTTCCTGCCACCTAAGATAATGGAAAGACTCCTTAAGTTTCTTTTCTTTTCTTTTTTTTTTTTTTAAGACTCCTTAAGTTTTTACCTACCACCTTTAGTTTTAAAGTTCTAAGTGGTATCTGGGGGAACTAAAAAATAATAGCCTCATTTCAGCTGTGGTTCAAGAATTCTAATGAAGCTGTATGGCAATGACACTGGGACTGTGAAGTTTCCCCAAAAGGTCTTTCTAGATGACCACATCACAAGCTTTAAAAGTATTTCTAGTAACATGTAGGCAAGTTGAGTGCCTTAATAGTTTAAAAGCCTGGAAAGCAGCTAAGATGTCTCATCTTAGAGAATTTAAAAACATGGTATAAATACCATTTCTCTCCTACAGAGAAACTTTTTAAAGCCTGGACATAACTTTAAGGATACTAAGGAAACATCAATAGTTTCCATAAAGCTTCAGTAAACACCCCAAGGAACAAGTATTCAAAACGGCCTATTCACTGCCTTATACTTTTAGAGGTTATTAGGTATGCTGTGCTTGCAGTGAGAGGACATTTAATTTGTGCCTAGTTAAAAAAACCAGGTTTCAAGTTCAGCTTCCATTTACATATGATACACCGATAACACTTGGGATAGTGAATAGTTCAAGTACTACATTTCCAACATGCCTTGCCTTTTGCTTTTTGATTAGTTGGCACTGGGGCTCTTCTGCCCATAGTTATTCAGAATATTTTGAAAGAGGCTAGGACTACCCTGAATATAGTCTTCAAACAATATGGAGCCCTTCTGAAAGAGCTGTCTAGATACTTTAATAATAACATTTAGAGAAGGAAATAAAGATAAAACTTGAAGTAGCTGAGTTTCTTTCAAAGGAAGAAAAATAATGTTGAATCTGGCATGTAAGCTAAAATGTTTTGTAGTTAATGCCCCAAATTGCCAAGATTGTTAATACGTGTTTTGGTATGAAAAAAACACTGTATTGGCAAGGTTAATTATTTGTGTGAAATATATTGTATCTTAATTAAACAGAAAAATTCACCATTAATGGAAGAAAACCCACTACAAGGGAAGGATCCAAAGAAGGGCAATCAAAAGGTTAGGTAAGTTTACTAGCTTTGGAATACATCAACACACCTTGATTATAGAACTATTTTCATTTTTAAAGCTACTGTGTTTTAATGTACTTCTAATAACAACCTAATCTAAGGAGCCATGGAGGCTTAAGAAAAAGACCTGCCCACTAAGATGCTGTGTTTCTAGTGTAGGGGTGAATTAATACTTCTGTAAGAAGGAACTGAATCACCTCAGCATCCACAAACCCCCTTTTTCTTTTACATAGTAACTCGTAATTTGATGGCTTATTATTTCTCTTCACTAATTCGAAATTAGGCAGGAAAGGAACTACATCAGACCCAGAAACACAATGATTTGGCAAGCTGCAGTTACACAGCTCATGGATTTGTGATAATCTGCAGAAAATTTGCTTGACTCTAGTACTCCCTTCCTTCACATTTGTAGAGGAGTTCGATACAACCATTTTTCTTTATCAACTTTAAGCTGCATACAGGCAAAGAGATGTAGTTTTTTTCTTTGAATACTTATTTGTATATTACTGATATACTTCATTCTACTCACATATGTGATTTGAATTTATGGAAATCTTTTCTGCTGTTTCCTTTCTTTGGTGTCTTTTGAAACATTGCTGTTTTGCCTTTTTGTTCTTTCTGGTAATTTAGTGGGTCTGTATTTGCTCTAAAGACTGTTTTTCTGTTTTAAAAAACCTTACTTGAAAATATACTTTTCTAATTACCCACATTACAAAACAAACCATATTGTCTCCCTTGATGTGAATTGAAAGAATTTGCACTCTTTTACTTTCATTACCCCACAACTTCCAGATTTTTGTTTGCATATCTTATTTGATCTCAGTTACTACTTAAATTGCTATTTTTAACTCATGTATCTTTTATTTCAATAATAATTATTCTATTTTTCTATTTATATTTTAGCAGCTATTGGGATGTAATTCTGAGATTAAGTGGTGGCAATACTCATTCCCATTTCTTTTATAGCACTGTTTGCATATCATGAGTTATTTTGTCTTACTTAACCTGTCCATGACTGAAATATGCCTCCAAGCATTTTACTTTTCCTCCAGCATACATGGGTGGTATATTTTATAAGCCCTTACATATCTGATAATATATTTCTGTTGTCTTTATAAGTGAGTGAAAGTTTCTCTGGATATAGAATTCTTGAGAAGCAGCCTTTCCCCATTAAAAGGCTATATATTTTACTCCATATGTAGTATTGTGAAGATGTGATCTAGGCCAATCTTCTGTTTTAAACAATACTTTTTTTAAGACTATTAAAAATATTTATCAGGTTTTATCTAGGTTTATTTAGCTGTGTCCTATATAGGGTGAAGTTTTTTGGTTAGCAGATACAGATTTTTATTCAGCTTAGTAATTTTATTTGTTACAGAAAAACGCTGATTAAGCTACAAAAATATAGACTGGGCAAAATGGCTCTTCTCACTCTTCCCTAACCCACTGACATAAGCCAATGAATCAGACATTTATAGAAGGAAATTTACTGGGTATCATGGACAAAAATATGGCAGGGTATTCCTCCCACCCCCTTTCCCCCAACCTCATCCACTTTTCCTAACCTTGTTCAAGTGCTCAAATGCTGTTCCTCTGGTTGGGCATTGTTGATGGCAAATACGATGTAAATGATTTCTTGTTCTAAAGTGGAAGTCAGAGGGCACCGGTAGGGTTTCATGTCTGATTATTCCTTTTATAGTGTTCTCAACCCACAAAATCTTGTCTATTAGACCAGAGACTCTGCTGGTTGTCCAAAGTCCTCATGACTATCACATCAGAAACCACTCTCCTCGCATTGTTTTTTTTTTTTTTTTTGCGGTACGCGGGCCTCTCACTGCTGTGGCCCCTCCCGTTGCGGAGCAACAGGTTGCGGAGCAACAGGCTCCGGACGCGCAGGTTCAGCGACCATGGTTCACGGGCGCAGCCGCTCCGCGGCATGTGGGATCCTCCCGGACCAGGGCACGAAGCCGTGTCCCCTGCATCGGCAGGCGGACTCTCAACCACTGCGCCACCAGGGAAGCCCTCATTGGCTTTTTTTTCTCCTAAGTTTGACTCAAAATAGAGTGCTTAATTCTTGCTGGTGCATCTACTTTATATTGTTAGGAAGACAAAGTTTAAGCAGGAACTAAAATCTTTTAGTGGCCAAATGTGCTGACCAAGACAAAATTCTTGTTATTGATCAGAGAAATTGTAGTTTGTAAAACTAGCTGATGCTTATTCTCCTCTCTTCATTCTTCCAAGATAAGAATAAAAAATAAAAACAGTAACAACTATTCTTTTAAGGGAAGCCCCTTTTCATGCAATATTAGATACTTTTGTATCATTTGTTTAGATTTCTTCTTTAATCAAATACATTATTTATATATTGAATCTCCATTTTATATCTAACGTATTTTTTTTATCATTTTTGACCATTTTACTATTTTTGTCCCTTTCTTTGAACAGTGTTAGCTAGATTTATAAGTTTGTCTTCTGCATGACTTATTAGATTTTCTGCAGTTTAGAGTCTGAGCTTTACAAATTTTAGTGTAATTTTAAATTCTATTAAAGGCATTCTTCATTTCCTCCCTGCATTCTTTTAGTGAATCTATCAATTTCCTTTTTTTGTATAAGTGTTTTTCTTAGTTCATCTTTACTTCTTTTGTTCAGAGAGTGCACAGTTTTCTTTGATTTCCTTGAGAGCATAGATAAATGGTTTCTAAAATTTACTTATGTTTCCTGCCATAGTTACGTTAAAATATTCTCTTTACCTCTTACATGCTGTATTTATTTCCCTTGGTAGGATATAATATCTTTATGGGTATCATTTCATCTTTATATTTATACGTTCTTTTTTTTGTGTGTGGTACGCGGGCCTCTCACTGTTGTGGCCTCTCCCGTTGCGGAGCACAGGCTCGGGACACGCAGGCTCAGCTGCCATGGCTCACGGGCCCAGCTGCTCCGCGGCATGTGGGATCTTCCCGGGCCGGGACACGAACCCGTGTCCCCTGTATCGGCAGGCGGACTCTCAACCACTGTGCCACCAGGGAAGCCCTATTTATACATTCTTAAATGAAAAAGATTTATTCTGATCTTGTTTTTGCCAATAAATAGCATGGGTGGATTCTTTTTAGGTTTTGTTAGTATTTTCTTGTAAGATGTTAGGATCCTTTCCTAAAAGCTACAGTTGAATGGTGGGTACGGTAAATTTATATTAGTGGCCTAGCAATCTGGAAGAAGTTGGAGGCAAGGGACATCCAAGCGGGGAAATTTCCTCTGCTTGGTTTATTCTCTGTACATGGGGAAATTGCTGTGCTATGGGTCAGCTTTCCATAGCTAGTTCTTTACCTCCTGGCTTCCCCTCAAAAGTACTGTTTGGCTATGTCTGACCTCCTTCCTGGAGCTCCTGCCTGCTGTTTCAGGCAAAAGCCCTACTTCAATGGGAGAGTTAGATTCCTAACTCACTTCATCCACCAAAATAAACTCCAGATGGATTAAAGATTTACATGTAAAAAAATATAAAACTTTATGATTACTTCAAAAATATATGGTAGAATATTTCTGTACGCTTTGGGTTCCAATGTACTTTTTAAGTCCAATGTGAGGGCAAATTAAATTACTGATAGATTTAACTATTTAAAAATGTGTGTAACATCTGTATGCGAGGAAGCTCACTCCATATACCATTATATGGCAAATAAAAATGTTTATAACATGATTTGATGGTCAAAGAGTGAGTCCTTATGTATAAAGAATTTTTGTAAACCAATAAGGAAAGTATGAAAGTTCAAACAGAAAAATGAACAACATTAAGAGATAATTCATAAAAAAAGAAAATACAGATGGCTAATAAGAACATGAAAAAGCCATTTAGTAGCATTAGTAATCAAATAAATGTAAATCACAGCAATGATTTACAATTTTCTTTATTTTATGGATAAATGGAAAGAAAGGGTATTAATACTTATTTGGTACATCATGAAAGTTTCTCTTTCCACGACATTCTTTTTAATAGTTGCATAATAATTCATGGCTTGGATGTAACATGATTTATTCCTCTATTGATGGACAGTATATTGTTTCCATTTTTCCCTGCTATAATAAATGCTGCAATAAACATTCTTTTATATATGAATAAACTATGGCTATTATATCTACAGGAGAGATTGTCAGGAGTGGTATTGTCATAACTAAGGGAATGAAGAAGCAATTCACATTTTTAAAAAATATTTATTTATTTATTTATTTATTTATTTGGCTACATTGGGTCTTAGTTGCAGCATGCAGGATCTAGCTCCCTGACCAGGGGTAGAACCTGGGCCCCCTGCACTGGGAGCACAGAGTCTTAACCGCTGGACCACCAGGGAAGTCCCACAATTCACATTTTTGCCAACAGTATATGAAAGTGCTCTTATCCTACTTTTAATTTTCTCTAATACTGGATGTTACCACCCTTAAAATTTTTTGCCAACTGAATGGGTAAGAAATTGAAGAGCACTGCTGTTTTAATAGTTAGTCCTCTGACCCTTACTGAGTTTGACTCTCTTTGTATATGTTTAGTGGATATTTGCTTTTCCTACTAATATATCTTTTTGTTTGCTTTTATATTTTCTTTGTCAGTATGCAGAAATCTTATACTACTACTACTAATATTTTATTAAATTTTTAATATGTAGTATTTTCCAATCCATCTTTCATATTTTCTTTACCAATATATAGAAATCTTATTATATTAATAAATTTTATTTAATATTTTTCCAATCCATTTTTCATCTTTGACTGTGTTTATTTTTTATATAGTCAAATGTGTCTGGTTTTTCTCCTAGAACTTGTGGATTTTCTACCTTTGATTAAAAAGGCCTTGATTAAAAGTTCTACCTAACATTTATTTCCCTAAATTTTACTCTATTTTTGTTTTATGTTTTACAATTGTATCTTTACCCCGTTTGAAATACGTTTCTTTCTATGATGGGAACTAAAGTCCAACTTAATTTACTTACAAATGGATCGTTTTGACAGCATTATGAATAAATAGATTTTTCTTACTAAATTAAAATTCTCTGTCATATTAACTTCTTGTATATATTGGGAACTACTACTGATTCTCTTCCATGCCACTAAATTATTTGTGTATTTCTTGTTTAAGATGATATTTTAGTAAGTTTTAGTAGATGGTTAGGGAAGTCCTCAACTTAAAATTGTTTTCGCATTTTTTCTCTTCTTAGGCATTTATTCTTCCATTTGAATATTAAAATCATTTTAACATAACTCAAAATGATTGTAATTCAAATGGATTGTTTTCAAAGTATATGCTTTTTGAAGAATATACATTTATAGTATTTTGACATAAAATCTTCCTTTCCAAGGACATAGTTTGCCTATCTACTTGTTCAAATCTGATTTTGTATTTAAGAATAAAATTTTATAACTACATAGTTTTTTTTTCCTCCTGTGAATAGCAATTTTTTTCTATTTTAATATCTGAGTGGTGTTTGTTAGGTATAAAATGTTGGTTCTGTGTATAACATATCTAGTCACCTTATCAAATTAACTTATGAATTATAGTAGCTTTAATTTTAGGGTCTTTTGAGTTTTCTGGGTATAAAATACTTATCTAAAAATATAATTTAAAAAATTTATTTATTTATTTGACTGCACCAGTCTTAGTTGCGGCATGTGGGATCTTTTAGTTGCGGCATGCCATATCTTTTAGTTGTGGCATGCCAGATCTTTTAGTTGCGGCATGCAGGATCTATTTCCCTGACCAGGGATCGAACCCGGTCCCCATGCATTGGGAGCGTGGAGTCTTAACTGCTGGAGCACCACGAAAGTCCCAAAATATAATTTTGTATCATCTATTATTTCTGACATTTACTTTTTTATCTTCATTTTGTCATTTCAAGAATATTATATAAATAGAATCATATGGTATGTGACTTTCAGAATTGGCTTTTTTCATTATGAATAATTCCTTGGTGATTCATTCAAGTTATTACATCTATCTATACTTTACTCCTTTTTATTTCTGAGTAGTAGTCCATGGTGTGAGTATACTACAATTTTTTTAACCATTCACCCTTTGAAGGTCATCTGGGTTGTTTCTGGTTTTTGGGTATTATGAATAAAGCTGCTAAGAGAACATTCATTCAGATTTCTTTGTGAACCTAAGTGTCCGTTCCTCAGGGATAAATGTCCAGGAGTGCAGTTTTAGGATGTATGGTAGTGGCATGCCTAGTTTTGTAAGAAGTGGCTGAACTATTTTCCAGAGAGACTGTATCATTTTACATTCCCACAAACAATGCATGAGTGGTCTAGAATCCCTGCCTCCTTACCAGCGTTTGCTGTGAGCACCATTTTTCAATTTTAGCCATTCTGATAGATAAGTAGAGATATCTCATTGTGGTTTCAATCTGCATTTCTGTAGTCACTAATGATGTTGAATATCTTTTCATATGCTTATTTGCATATGTAGATCTTCTTTAATGTCTCTTGTCTTTTGCCCATTTTCTCTTTTGATTGTGTGATTTACTTATTTATTTTTACTGTTGAATTTTGAAGAGTTCCCAGATATGTAGTTTGCAAATGTTTTCGCACACTTTGCAGTTTGCCTTTTTATTCTCTTAACAGGGTCTTTCTTAGAGCAAAAGCTTTTAATTTTGAGGTTCAATTTGTCAATATTTCCTTTTATAGATTGTGATTTTGGTGTCAAGCCTAAGAACTTTTTGCCAAGCCCTAGATCCTGAAAGTTTTATTATATGCTATTTTGTACATTTTATGTTTTGCATTTAAGTCCATGATCCATTTTGAGTTAATTTTTATACAAAGTCTGAGATTCTTTTTCTTTTTTCTTTCTTTTTTTGACCTAGGGATGTCTAATTGCACCAGACCTTTTGTTGAAAGAGCTGTCGTTCCTCCACTGAACTGCTTTTGTACTTTTTTCAAAAGTCAGTTGAATATGTTTGTGGGGGTCTGTTTCTGGATTCTCCATTCTGTTCCATCGATTTATGTATCAATTCCTCTGCCAATACCACTCTGCATCTACTTACTTTTGTGATTCAACAATTATGTTTTTTATGTGTAGAAAATCCCTATAATTGAATCTCTTTCAGTCTTCTTATTATATTTATTTCTTTCAAAAATTGTCATCTGCCTCTTCTAGCCGTTTTGTTTCTCCAGGAGTTGTCTGTTCTAGTGTTCTTGGTGTTAATCCTAGTTCCTTATACCTTCTTGGAAGCTTTATTGTTTTTCTTTGTCTACTCATGACTCTGTTCACTTTCAATGGGCAGGTCAAGTATTTAGATCACAGTGGACCTGAATGTGGT
Source organism: Monodon monoceros (assembly GCF_005190385.1). Classification (NCBI taxonomy): domain Eukaryota; kingdom Metazoa; phylum Chordata; class Mammalia; order Artiodactyla; family Monodontidae; genus Monodon; species Monodon monoceros. Next base: position 12,527,811 of record NW_021703776.1, on the reverse strand, counting down.
TGTAGGGAGGAGACCAGCCTTGTACTAGTCAGCTGCTGGTCCTCTGATGAAGCTCTGTGATGACACGTTTCTTTGCTCCCAGGTCTCCCTGGTTGCATATGTTTCATCTTTCTTATATACAGTGGTTGGGACTACGTTAACCTCTCATCATGACTTTCCTACAGTTTCTCTGGGATCAAGGAGATTGGGTGGGTCCTCCTGGGACAGCATACTTAAGGGATGATCTCTGTTCCATGAGGTACCTAAGTCTCCTGGGCCGGCCTTTGAGCTGTGGAATCCTCAATGATGCCACAGGCACCTTTTCTGCTGGCCCCTGTCCCAGAGTAGAATAAAGTCCTGGGCCTAATTTCTCCCTTAGAGATTTCATCGTAGTCTTGCATTTGAATTACTGCCCTGAGCTGACAGGCTCGACCATTCTGGCTGTCTCTTTGCCCTGGAGAAGTCATGGAATAGGTGTTGGGGGGAAAGCGGCATCAGTAATATTTGTTTAGGCCATGACTTCCTGGTAAAAAGTTTTAGAATATGGTTTCAAATCCCTTAAATTCAAGGTCTCTGTATTGTTTAAATCAATTCAATAAACATTTACTGAGAGAATATTATGGGCCAAAAACTTTGCTAAGAGCTGTGCATGACAGATAAGGCCTGGAAAGAATTAACACTATAGGAGATAAGAAAGAGAAGTAGAACAATAGTTAAAATGAAGTGTGATAACTGCTATAATAGAGTTGTACTAGTATGAATAATTTCAGATATAAAGAAGCAAATAAATGTCTTATTTGGCACAAAATTTAAGTTTTAAAAAATCTTTGGAGGTTTGATGCATTAGTCGAAATCAGAAGTAAATTTTATTAACAAGTTGAGCTATTGAATTATAAAATACTTTAGTGGAGAATGCATTTTAAAAAGAAGAGAATGCTAGCTGGGGGCCTCAGTCCTACCACCACAAGAAAATGAATCAATAAGCTAAGGGAGCTTGGAAGGGGATTTTTCTCTAGTCAAGCTTCCAGATGAGAACACAGCCTGGCTAACCTCTTGATTTTAGCTTTTGAGACCCTGGAAAAAGAACCCAGCTAAGCCATGCCCAGACCTTTGCCATACAGAAACTGTCAATAAGTGAGTGTTGTTTTAAGCCACTAAGTTAATAGTAATTTATTATGCAGAGGAGAAAGTTAATATATATCATAAGCATTGTGTATTTCATATGAGCCTCAAGCTTCATGTGATATCAACTGGTTTAAGACAAATATATATATATATATTTTTGTCAATCTAACCCTAAATTTGTATATATTCTTGATGCTTAAACAGAACAAATTCTTCCCTTTGGTTATGGTTTTGAATTTTACATTCCTGTGAAGTAGTCTTTTTTCTTTTCTTTTCTTTTCTTTTTTTAATTCTGGAAGAGCTGTACTAATTATCCAGTAGACACTATGTCAGAAGTCACTATGTTTCTGATTGCAAGCAGAGAGCTACTCTGTAAAAGGAAGTTTATTGTAAGGATTCACAGGTTGGAAGTCTCAGGAGCGTGGTCTTCTCTGAGAACTGGTCCCTCTGCCTCTCTGCTTCTCTTTGGATGGTATTGTGATCTCCACTGATTGGCTTCCTTACCAACTACTCAGTATTGTTTTTGCCCCTTTCTTATTTTGGGGTGCATGTATTGTTGCCTTGACATGTCCCTGACTCACTTTCGTAGCATATTTTTACTACCAGCTTCTTAAATGGCTCACTCTCTTCTTTTCCCAGTATCAAGTGTTAGGGAGACTAATTGAGGTTGGACCAGCTCAAAGTTTTGGTCAGGCATAGGCCACTGGCTAGCCTCTGGATGAGCTGTCACTGGTCAAGTGCCATTGTCTAACTCCCACCAACTATGGTAAGATTGGGATCCCGTGGTAGAGGACTAAGCCACTTTGGGGGCAGGTGTTATAGGCAGGCAGATTATAGTAAGTGAGGTGTGATCTGGATAGGTAGTGACAGCATTACTTGTATTATCTGTCAGTTACCAGGAGCTTCTTTAAATGAAAAGCATTGTCTTTTTTATTTTCTCATTTGTAAAACAGAGGAAGTGACATTTTTCCATTTGCTCTCTGAGTGTTGGACAACTTAATTCTGAAATAGTGAAAAGAAATTACAATGCCTTATTAAGTGTTGGAACCCATAAACTGTAATACTTTTCTAGCCAGAATTTTTAACATTCTCCAGGGTCCTGAAATGATGCTTAATTCTTTGCCTTACTCTCTGCCTACAGTAGAGTCCTGTAAATATATTTGGAAGTTATTATGGCAAGAGATATAATTTTAAAGAAGAACATCAGTGTAAAGTATGTTAACTAAGTTTTTTGGTGCAATGAGATGCAGCAGAATCATAACGGAATGTGGTCATTCACGGAGCAGTGAGTTCCTGTTGCATGGAACAAAAGGCAAGGTTCATGTTTACATATTGCAAATGGATATTGTAAATGGATAGTTCTTCATGGGTTTTGCTGATTGAATTTCTTTGGCTGATGACAAAGGTACTAAAAACTAATGTAAAGAGAGATCTGATAGCAGGAATTTAATTTTTTTTTCCTTTACTTAATTAACCACATCCACTTTTGTATATTGCTTAGGCAACTCTAAGCCTCAACAGAATCCCCAATATACTCATGAATCACCTGATTTATTACAGAAAGAAAATACATAATTTTGGCTTGAATTAGAAGGGAAGGGAGGAGAGTTATAATTATTAGCCTGTAAAAAGCTACTTTCCCCTGATTTTTTTTCTGGCCACAAAGATATGCTAAGTTCAGTTTGTTCTTTAGGTAGCTCTCTCATTGCATTTTTTTTCTTGTGTGATATCTGTGGGAGGAAAGGAGGAATTGATTCAAGAGCTTGCATGTCTCCTTGTGAATTTACAGTCTGGATCCACTGTTGAGGAGGTCCAGTGCCAAGAGGCATATCTGGAAGCAAGGGGGTGGAGAGACTGAGGTCTTGGTAGGAAGTCTGTCTGGTCATTGATGTGGGGGGTCACCTCAGGCAAATAGCCTGGTGTGCTTCATTGTTTAATCTGCAGTGCACAAGAAGGGTTAATGAACGAGCTGTATTGTTCAATCCTTCTGCCATGCCAGTCACCGTATTAATCAGCTCCCGTTCGTTGTTCCATACACTCCTTGCAGTGTTCCTGTGAGGCACAATAGATATTCTCCGCATTTCACAGAAGAGAGTAGGCCCAAGGATGCTATGTAGCTGATAAATTGCAGGAACAGGAGCCTGTGCTCCTAACCAGGGAGAACAGAAAATCTGAATCAACATTTAGCACGCGGTAGGCACCACGATAGAGATATGGAGGGCTGCTATGGGAGTATATGGACGGCAGGGAGATCAGAGAACTTTAGGGAAATCAGATGCTGAGGTGAACTCTGAAACATGAGAAAGAGTGGATAAATGAAGAGGGTAGGGATAGGACATTCTGATGACAAGTAATAGCATTCTGTGAAGTTAAGTGGGTAGGTAACTAGATGGGGTGTATTGCTGCTCCTTTCTGTGGTAAAAGTTTCTCGAGAGCAATGATGGGAAATGGAGGTAGAGAGGTGGGCAAGAGTCAGATCAAATTATGTCAATTGCTTTTTACAAAGATGATGTCTGCACATTTCGTTTGAGGTCTCTAAGTGTACTATGGGGGAGATTCTTCTACTGGCTCTTTGTGCTGCTGTGATTTGCATCACCATTTCCATGGACACAACCCTACCTTATTATCTAATTTTCATTTGCCTGGAACCATTATACAAGCCACACCCTTTCCTCTTTTTTTCTAATATATACTCTCTTGAACCTGGAAGCAGAGCTTTGATCAGGTCTCTCTCCTGCTCACGAATTTACAGAGGCTCTGTAAGGTTTATTGATTAAAATCCAGCTTCCATAACCTGGAAGCTGTTAAAGAATCCAAGACTTTTTTCTGACCGTATTTTCGGTATTCCCTTTATTTAACCTATGTTCTTATCAATCCATTGTTCTTATCTGATCAGTTCAGTTTCCACCCTATGCTCTCTCATGGAGTCCCCTTCTCTATCTTCCCCCGTCTTTGCATCTGCAAAGTCTATCTTATCCAGCCAGCTAGAGAGCTGTAATACTAGATGCATATCAACCCACTGAGACCCCTGGACCCTTCAAAGATCTTTAGGAGCTATCCTTTGCAGGTCTGGGGATTTTTTTCTAGCCTTAACCTTCTACTTTCCGCCTTCATCTAATTATCTGAGTCTCCATCTTATTGTCAAGTTCCTGGAGATCTGTTGCCTGCCTTTTCCTTTGTCTTCTCCCCAATACCTCACCTCTAGCATCATCAACATTCTCATTGAGTGCGCAAGGGCAAGTGACAATTTACCTCTTGTCCTGACCAGACCAGGCTCCAGGGTACTCTACCAGAATCCAGGCTCACCATTCCTCCTGCCCTCCAGTCTGGAAGGATGATTTGCCCTAATTCCATGTGCCTGTTGATTTGTTTTGTCATCTGTCCCTTCAACAAATATTTACTGATTACCTACTGTGTGCCAGGCACTGGAGACCTAGTGTTGAGCCAAACAGTTAAGTATGATCCTGCTTTCTGCTTTCTCTTAAGGAGGTCAGGAAGTGCTTCCTTGAGAATTCTCCAAAGCTGATACTTGTCACCATCCCTAAGACTGTGCACTCGCACTGAATTGTGACTCATTCACAGAAAGTGGCAGGTCCTTCTGAGCAGTTATCAGAGAAGGGCTCTGTTCTTCTAGCCTTGAGCCCTTAATCTTGCCCCAGCTCTCTCCCTTAGATATTAAAATATTGACCATGTTTTGGTGATCTGGTGCCTAACAGTTGAATTCTAATATCTACCACTTGTGTTATTTGTTCCTTTATCAAGACCAGGTCTAGGTGACCTGAAGAACTCTTTGTACCTTTTCTTTTGATTCCTGGAAGTTGGTGGAATATAATTAAAATGGATTTTAATGCTTCTAAATTAGTCTTAAATTTATAATATACATACAAGATGGTGGGAGCAGGTGGGGAGGGGTTAGAAATATGTTGCATGATTCCATGTTTATGTTGGTAGTATTTTGTTAGTGTTAAGAATGGGGTGTAATTAAATTTTTAATAAATTATTTATTTGCCAGTATGTTTTTTAGTGGTTAGTACGTGGCAGGCACTGTGCTAAAAGTTACCATATGTATTATCTCATTTAATCATTTAAACCTTTGGAAAAACTGTCAACAACTTTCATTGAATCATATATAAGCACTTTCTTGGAATTTTCACAATTTGGCCTATACTTTCTTGTTCAGACTCATTTTCCACTATCTTTGAACCCTTTGTGACAGTTAGTTCCTGGCTATTTTCCGTGCTGTATTAGCATATGTCTTTTTTTCCTTTATGTAGAATTCATTCTGTTTGTTTTCTTTCTTTTTTTTTTTTAATATTTATTTGGCTGCATCAGGTCTTAGTTACAGCATGTGGGATCTTCGTTGTGGCATGCAGGCTTCTCTAGTTGTGGTGCACAGGCTCCAGAGCAGGCGGGCTCAGTAGCTGAGGCGCACAGGCTTAGTTGCCCCGCGGCATATGGGATCTTCGTTCCCCGACCAGGGATCAAACCCGTGTCCCCTGTGTTGGAAGGCGGATTCTTAACCACTGGACCACCAGGGAAGTCCCTAGAATTCATTCTTTTCTCTTCACATCAAAATCCTACACTTGAGAGAATGGATCTGTGGACACAGCAGGGGAAGGGGAGGGTAGGATGAAGTGGGAGATTAGGTTTGACATAAATACACTACCACGTGTAAAATAGATAGCTAGTGGGAACCTGCTGTATAGCACAGGGAGCTCAGCTCCGTGCTCTGTGATGGCCTAGTTGTGTGGGCTGGAGGGGGAGGGAGGCCCAAGAGGGAGGGGATGTGTGTATGCATATGGCTGATTCACTTCACTGTGCGGCAGAAACTAACACAACATTGTAAAGCGATTACAGTCCAAAAAAAAAAAAAAGAATCCTATACTTGGAGTTGTATCTCTTCAAGACACTCCCGTCAATTTATACTGAATATGATCTTTGGCACTGTCCTTAAATAAAGTAGATGCTCAGTGAATATTAGTTATATTAAACATCAGGTGCTTTGGGTAGATTTGCTACCTTATCTCATGTACACTAAGCAGATGTTCTGCAGTAGCCAAATAATCAATGAGATTGAAGGCTGTTCATTGCACTTCATCCCTGCCGTCTTAAAGAACTAACCAGAATGACAACAAACAGCCTCTCTAGGACATGTAATCACTAATTCTTAGTACTAGTACTTATTTTGAGAACTTTCCATGATTTTAGAAGGCCATAAACTGTGTTTGAATAAAGCAAGTTCCAAGAAGTCTAGTTTATGGATATTTGCCCCAGTAGGTGCTCAATTTTGTGAATGAATGAATCCTATGAGATAGGTACTATTATTATCAGATTAAAAATGGGGTGCCTGAGGCACAGAGAGGTTAGATACCTTGCCTGGGTCGCACAAAGTAGCAAACCACAGAGCTGACACCTTAACCTATATGTCTTTGATGCCTGGCCCATATTTCCAACTCTGTCAACAGATAGCCAGGTAAACATTTAAGTGGAGTATCATTTCACATTTAATTCCATTATTACTCTTTGGCATACTACCCTTGTAGGAATACCTAGACTCCCAAATACTGTGATTAGTGACAGTGGAAAAATATTAATGTTGCTGCTGAGGCGTGTCGTATCTGGTAAGAACATGTATATCAAAGTACTTGAAATCACAGATTATTTTGTAAAAAAAGGTAAGACTATATTTAGCAACAGACTTTCAAAATATATTTATAAATCTAATTGCTAAAAGCTTTGGTATAACTTTCTTTTATAGTACCTGCTCCTCAAAATAATTGAAAAAGAAATCTTCTAAATGGTCAGCGGTTGCTTTTTTTTTTCTTTTCACTTTTAAAAATGTTACTTACTAAGAACACACATGCCAGATTTCATTTAACTGCATTTTTATGGTCCAGTCATTAGCCTACTGAAAAAAGTAGCTTAAATGGAAATACTGACATAAACCTCATTACACTGGCTCCAATGTGTTACTATTATAAAGTATCCGTCTTGAATATGCGTATGTTTTCATAGGATACTATTGAAAAGGTAATGGAAAATTAATGTTGCAGTGGAGAATTTGATTCTGTGTATATATATTTAAACACTCTAGCACAGTGTATGTTTACAACATCAAGGATTTTATTTGGAATTAATGATATTTAAAACATATTTTACAACTGGCCATATATTATTTATGCTCCCTATTTTGAAGTTTTTCTCATTTCTTGGACAAAATATTTGTTATGTGTCTCTCTTTGGGTTGGTACCAGACTACTTACACTCAATTTTCAGTAAGTAAAAACAAGTCTTAGGTGATCAAACTACACTATCCCTCATAAATTATTTTTTTGACATTTAAATTTTAAAGTATGCTCTGCCATGGTGGGGTAGTGTGTCAAACGTTAGAAATAGCTGATCATGAAAGAATTTAAAAGATATCATCATCGAAAGGGAACCCTCCTACACTGTTGGTGGGAATGTAAATTGGTGCAGCCACTTTGAAGAACAGTATGGAGACTCCTTAAAAAACTAAAAATAGAACTACCACATGATCCAGCAATCCCACTCCTGGGCATATAGCTGGAGAAAACTCTAATTTGAAAAGATACATGCACCCCAGTGTTCATGGCAGCACTATTTACAATAGCCAAGACATGGAAGCAACCTAAGTGTCCATCAACAGATGAATGGATAAAGATGAGGTATATATACACAATAGAATATTATTCAGCTATAAAAAAGAATGAAATAGTGCCATTTGCAGCAACATGGATGGACCTAGAGATTATTATACTAAGTGAAGTAAGTCAGACAGAGAAAGACAATTATCATATGATATCACTTATATGTGGAATCTTTAAAAAAGATACAAACGAACTTATTTACAAAACAGAAATAGACTCACAGACATAGAAAACAAACTTATGGTTACCAAAGGGGAAAGGTGGGGAGGGAAAAATTTGCATTTGGGATTAACAGATACACACTACTGTATATAAAATAGATAAGCAACAAGGTTCTACTGTATAGCACAGGGAACTACATTCAATATCTTGTAATAACCTATAATAGAAAAGAATCTGAAAAAGAACATTGTGTATGTGTGTGCGTATGTGTGTGTGTATATATATATAAAACTGAATCACTTTGCTGACACTTGAAACATTATAAGTCAGCTATGTTTCAATAAAAATCAAATGCAAATGAAAAAAAAAGATAACATCATCATCATTGGCCTTACTGGTATGGGCAGAGAAACTTGCCTATGCACTTTTCATAAAGAAGGGAAGCTAGGTGTAGGGAACTGAATCAGTTGAGATGGTGACAGGAATGTGCGAACATGTGCAAGGCTGGAAGGTAATTTCTTTTTATACATACTTGATATATGTGTAGATGTGTGGAAAAATAGTAGATGTGGACGAATTCCGTGATTTGAGACTCTATAATAATTGCCTTATCAGTCTAATCATCGTACATATCAATTTGTGAAACTTGAGAAGAAATGAGTACTTTCCCTCTAGACCTAGAGCCTCTGCCACATTGTAGGTGGTTTGCAGGAAGGGGTTTGAAAGCATTGATCTTTTAAAACTGTGTAACTCTGGACAAATTACTTAACTTCTCTATGCTTCAGTTTCCATACCTGTAAAATGGAGATAATAATAGTGTCTAACTGAGAAGATTGCTGGGACCCTTACAAGCATTATTCCACAATAAGGATTCAATAAACTTTACTACTATTATTATTTAAATAGCAAGCAGATTTACGTTACTTTGAGAAGAATGGCAGAGCAGAGCCCAACACACTTGGTTTCTTATTTAACAGTGTTTAGCTAAGCTGTTGTACTCTCTGAGACCTGATTTTCTTATGAGTAAAGTAGGATAGTCATACATGTTTTGCAGGCTTGTTGGAAGAATGAGATTATGCATGTAAATTACCAAGCATAGAGCCAGACCCAATAGTGGGTGCTTGATGAATGGGACAATTATAATTATTTGCAAAAACAAACCACCACCAACAAAAACCAACCCACAGTAATGATTAGATTGAGTGCCTAAGGACACTATGTCTTTACAAAGTAGTATTACTTTACTCAGCAACATAAAGCACGAAGGTTAGTGTTCTCAGAAGCTCATGTAGTTGACATTACCTCTCAGCCAGAAGAAATATATTGCAGAGCAAGTGGTTGTAAATTCTATGTTCTATTTATACATGATGAGGGTGTTGTGAACTCTGGAGCTACATTTTAAATCTCATGTGTGTGAGGGCTTTCTTGTTTCTTACCTTATAAAATGTCCTCATTTTAAATGTCTCTAAGTGCATGTAAACATATATAAAATAGCCCCAAACACTCATAATAAAATAAGCAAGATCTTCTAGACCAGACCATTTTCTTTCTTCTTCATTGTTTTATTATAGTCCTCCTATCAGGATTTCATGTTTGATCTTAAAATCACAGAATTTAATAGCTGGAAGGGACCAGTCCAACACCCTAAATTTATAAGTGAGGGAGCTGTGACCTGACAAGTTTAAGTGATTGCCTAAGGCTGTATAGTAAGTTAGTAGCAGAATCTAGGTCTTTTGTCTCTAAGACCGAACATTCAGGGGCGAGAAATGACAACTGGATCCGGACAAAATTGAGGCTTTTATTACTTAGGAGAGGTGGCACTGGGGCTCTACAAAGTGACCCTCAGCATACATATGTGTGACATTCAGCATATAGCTGAAGGAAAAGATTGGGTAAGGCTTAAAGTAAGGGACCCTTACCTGGGTGGCAGAGGCTGGCCCTCGTGAAATTTCCTGAATGGACCCATACACCGTTTATAAAGGATATTATGATCTTGGTTATGATCAGGTAATAATTATCTAAGGATGTCAGGTTGAACCAGAAAGGCAAGCATCAGGTAGATATCGAAGTAGTGGGGTGGTATATTCAAAGTCAGAAAAGCAGTAGCACCTTAGCTCCAGGGAGGCTCTGCTAACTAATAGCTTGAGGAAGTTGCTTATCTTTCAGGGCTTCAGTTTCCTCTACAGTAACTTTATAATAATACTATCTACATCTTATGGATGTGCTGATAAGCAAGGTAATTCATGAAATGAATTTAGCATAGAGTCCGGCACGAATATAACCACTTAGTAAAGAATAGCTATCGCTATAATCCCAAGTGATCAGGCTCTTCGTGGTGGGAGATCTGTTACAGGGAGAAAATTCTATCCCTTGAGACAGAAGTACTTAGAGAACTTATTAGGTTCTCAGAGTCCTGGAAAAGTCACTCACAATTTAGGATAACATTCTAGTCTGAACAGATAAAAGAGGTACGTAGTAGAGAAATTGAGACAGAAACCTGTTCGCTGAGCAGGGCAACAAGGTGGGTATTTAGTATTTTCAAGGAGTGCAACACAGGGAATAGTACGCTTTCCAGTGTATACAAGTGAGCTGGGTACATCCCAGACTCAAAAGAGATTCAGAGTGTAAGACAAATTTCAATGAGCTTATCCTGACTAGATTCAAAGATCATTGGTGGCCTTCCCTCCTGGACTCTTATACAAAGATAACTGTTAAATAACACCAAGTTAATATCTATTGTTATTAGCTACTTTAAAACTTATCATTGATGGCCAGTAGACATCTTCTTTTAGATATGACATTTCTTTCTTTTTTTTTTAAATAAATTTATTTATTTTTGGCTGTTGGGTCTTTGTTGCTGCATGCGGGCTTTCTCTAGTTGCAGTGAGTGGGGGGCTACACTTCGTGGCAGTGCACGGGCTTCTCATTGCGGTGGCTTCTCTTGTTGTGGAGCATGGGCTCTAGGCACACGAGCTTCAGTAGTTGTGGCACGTGGGCTCAGTAGTTGTGGCTTGCAGGCTCTAGTGCGCAGGCTCAGTAGTTGTGGCACATGGGCTTAGTTGCTCCGCGGCATGTGGGATCTTCCCGGACCAGGGCTCGAACCCATGTCCCCTACATTGGCAGGCGGATTCTTAACCACTGCGCCACCAGGGAAGCCCCTAGATATGACATTTTCTAAAGATTTTTTTTTTTTTTCTGCTGCTTCAGAATGAGTTTTTAACTGATGCGATGACTGGCTACAGCTGTATTTACAGTTTAGTTCTAAAATGCGGCTCCAGGTTTCGATAAGGCCATTTGAAAATCCATTTGAATTCCAGAAACCTGAGCAAGAAATTTGTCCCCACCATAAATTTCTGATGTATTCCGATAGACTTGGAAATACTTGTTTTTTTCTAAGCTCTTTATACATCTTAATTTCTGTCTTTTGATCATGGAGTTTTGTGGGAAATCTGTGCAACCTGAAGCAGCTGGAGGGGGTAAATCACATGGGCATGATATATGCCAAGCCTGTGCATTAAAGATTAATAGAGAAGACACAAATAAATTCACCAGTAATAAGAAACAGTTATTTGTATGTTCTTTCTAAGCCAAAATACAACCATGAAAAGAAAATGTTGAAACCAAATGAGACAGAAGACATTTCGGTTCTGTCAGCCCTCTCATTTCTCCCTTTGTCCACAAGATCATAAGCTTTTATATTGGACTTTTTGAGAGTATATTATTCATATTTGTCTCCCCCTGTGCCTAATATATTACCCAGAAGAAGATATAGTAGGTCAACAATAGATATGTATTGAATGAATGAATATTGGTGACTTGAATAAGTATTCTGGGACAAGGAATAGTTTATTATATCTGGAGAACTTTTGAATGTTTTGTGGTATGTGCTGAATCCTTTCTTTTAGTTCTCTTAGTAAGAGAACCTGTCTGATCAAATAAAATAACATCTATGAAAATTCTTTATAAATTGTGATGTGCTCTGCTAAAAGTAGGCTTTGTCAATACCTTTGTACTATTATCTTGGGAACCTGGAAAGACTACACCCTCTGAGTAAGGACCAAAGTCTAGGAGTAAGGACAATACTGAAATAGACCAACCTTAACAAAGGCTAAAGCCAATTCTTGATGAGATCAAGGTGATCTTTTAAGTAATTCAACCTGCCCATCAGAACAAACCTTAACAGAAACATCCCAGAATTTTATAGGAAGTTAACATAATCCAGAACCTTTGCAATATATCCTTTATAATTTTTAACAGACACATTTGTAGACATGTGAAAAAGCTGGAAAAAGTGACTGGTAAGGAAGGTATAAAATAATCAATTGAAGCAGACACAGAGATGGTCCACATACTGGAATTAATAGACAAGGACTTCAAAATTAATTATGATTAATATGTTAAAAAACAGAGGAAAAGATGGATAAAATGATGATAAAAAGATAGGATATTTCAACAGAAATATGAAATGAATTAATAGGCATTAAAGAGTACCAAAATATGTCTGACATTCAAACCCACTAGATAAATTTAACCACAGTTGGTACACAGCAAGAGAGAATTAGTGAATTCATAGAGAAGTCAATAAATAATACTCTTTTTTTCTATCTTGAACTTCAGCTTGGAATTTATTCATTCAGCCACTCTATGCCTTTGATGGGAGGGATTAATCCATTTATATTTTGAGTAATTACTGATAGGGAAGGACTTGCTTCTTTAGGTTCATTCTAGTTGAGGTTTTTTTGGCTTCTTGAATCTAGATATCCATTTCTCCCCCCAGATTTAGGAAGTTTTTTTTTTTTTTTAATTAATTTAGTTTTGGCTGCATTGGGTCTTTGTTGCTGCACACAGGATTTCTCTAGTTGCAGTGAGCAGGGGCTACTCTTCATTGCGGTGCGTGGGCTTCTCGTTGCAGTGGCTTCCACTGTTGTGGAGCATGAGCTCTAGGTGCACGGGCTTCAGTAGTTGTGGCTCGCGGGCTCTAGAGTGCAGGCTCAGTAGTTGTGATGCATGGGCTTCGTTGCTCCGCGGCATGTGGGATCTTCCTGGACCAGGGCTTCAACCTGTGTCCCCTGCATTGGTAGGCGGATTCTTAACAACTGCGCCACCAAGGAAGCCCTGGATTTGGGAAGTTTTTAACCATTATTTCTCCCAATAGTCCTTCTGCACCTTTCTCTGTTTTCTTTCTGGGACTCCCACATGTGTATATTGGTCTGCTTTATTATGTCTCGTAAGTCCCTTATGCTTTCTTCATTCTTTATTCTTTTTGCTCCTGTGACTGGATAATTTAAAATGGCTCATCTTTGAGTTCACTGATTCTTTCTTCTGTCTGGTTAAGTCTGCTGTTGGTTAACTTAGTGAACACAAACTCTAGTGAATTTTTTCAATCAGCTACTGTATTCTTCAGCTCCAAAATTTCATTTTAGTTCTTTGTATTTTCTGTCTCTTTAATGATAGTCTCATTTTATTCATGCATAGTTTCCCTGAGCTCGTCAAACATCTTTATGATGGCTGTTTTGAATTCTTTGTCAAGTAATTCATAGCAACCTGTTTTTATAGGGTCGCTTTCTGTAGAATAATTTTGTTCCTTTGATTGGGCCATGCTTCTGTTTCTTCATGTGCCTTACAACTTTGTGCTGGGATCCATGCATTTGGAAAACCACAGCCACCTTTCCAGTCTTTATGTGCTGGCTCTGTAAAGGGAAAGACCTTTACCAATCAGCCTAGCTAGAGATTCTGGAGGCCTTTTAAACCTTTTTGGTGGACGCATCTTCCCTGGACTGCACTTTCTCTTTTCAGGATCTCATAATCTCTTCCTCCCTCTGGTGTCTGTTTGCAGTACTGCAGGTTCTCTAGATGTGCAGCAAACTCCCAGCTCTCTTATTCTCAGCATCCCCCGGGTATCTAGTGTATGTTGTGTCACATAAGTGCTCTGAGACTGGAGAGGCAGAAACCAGTTGCTTAAGCAGCCCCCTGAAGAGCTGGAATAATTGGATGCATACTTTACTCGTCTCTTTCCCTGTTTGAGTGAGAGGCCACTTCGTTGTACACCTCTGTCTGTCATACTGTGGATCCTCTGGAATAGTAGATGCCACCCAGTTCTCTCTCTCTCTTTTTTTCCCTCAGCAGCCCCCAGGCATCTAGGGTATACTGTGTCCTGTAAGTTCTCTGAGACAAGTGAGACAGAAACCTCGTCCCTCAGGCAGCATCTCAAAAAGTCTGCACAGTGGCTGTACGTCTCAGTCTTCTCTTTCCCTCCCCAGGAAGAAGCCAGCAACTGGGAGTTTTCTCCCAATAATGATGCACTGAGTAGGGGTTGGGGGCGGGGTATGGCAGATGAGTGCCACAAATTTTCCTACTGGCTTTGATGTGACTGGTTTCACACTTGCCTGGGGACCTGGCATGCAGAAGCCTCTTAACCATTTTCTGGATTTCTCATAAAGGGAATTGGTCTATGTACTGTTGTTGAGGGAAAGAGGATCTGGGGCTTCCTATTCTGCCATCTTGCTGATGTCACCCCACATCAGGTTCTCTGTTGAAGGGAGATCTTAGTGGTTCATCCCCATTACTGCCTTACTAATTATTATTATTATTTTAATATTAGTGTTTTAGATTCACTCAAATACTATATTTTACTTTATTTTCTCACCATTCCCTTTTGTATCTCATTCTTTCTAGGTTTAATTTCCTTCTTTCTAAAGCATATTTTTTTAGAAATTGCTTTGGTGAGGATCTGGTGGTGATAAACTCTCTTGGACATTATTAGTCTGAAAATGACTTTATTTCAAGATTATTCTTTAAGAATATTTTAATTAGGTATAAACTTTTATGTGGAAAAGAAATCCTATATTGCCTGTTATTATATCTCAGAATTATCACCTGACTTCTATTATTGCTATAGAGGTTTCTGCTACCTATCTAAATGACATTCTTAAAAAGGACAGATTATTTTTTTATTTGGATGATTGTAACATTCTTATTTTGTCTTTGATATTCTTCAGTTTTATTATGGTTTATTTAGATGTACGTTTCTTCTTCTTTGTTCCACTTGGGATCCATTGAGTTTACAGAATTAATTCTCAGGCATTATCTTTTCATATATAGCATTTCCCTCATTTTCTCTGTTGTCTCCATTTATAACTCCATTTGGATGCTTTAATTTTAACCTCCTTGTCTCTTAATATCACTTTTACGTTTTTGATCTCTTCTTTTTTATGAATTCTAGCTAATTTTTAAAAACCTCTATTCCAGGCAGCAGTTCTCCTTTCAGCTTTCTGATATGCTCTGTAACCTGTCCATTGAGTTTTAAATATCAATTATATTTTTATTTAAAAAAATTCTATCTTGTTCTTTAAAAACTGTACCTTTTTTGAGAGTAACTTATACTTTTCTCATATGTTTGAATCGACCCCTCATTTTAAAAAACATTTTAGCCATGGTTATTTTATGTTTTCTATCTGTAAACACCATTAGTTGAAGATCTTGTGATTCTGATTCTGCTCTTTATTGTTTCTGCCAACTCCTGCTCATAGTAGCTTATTTCCTTGTATATTGTGTAATGTTGGATTGTGGGCTCAAAGATAATTGGGCTATCTCAGTGTAAATCCTTTTCAATTTAGGTTGAGGGTGTCCTTCTAAATAGCGTTTGTATTTACTTCTTGCATGGCACCCTAAGGGACCTGATGGAAAGCAGGGACCATTTTTTTGGCTTTCGCTATTCAGACCCTACTGATAGATTTGAACCTCTTTAAGGAAAAGCCATGATTCGGATTATTCAAGGAAGTCTTTTTTCCTCCCACCTTTTCTCATGAATGGGTCTTTCTCATTACACTTTTACCCTTTATGTGTTCCAGCTTTATGATGGTTTCCCAAGGGGGTTTTCTAACCTGTCACAGTCCTGGTTTAGATGGTAGTTAAGTGGTTCAGTTTTGATTACCAACTTTGAAAAATTTAGGACAAGAATTTTGAAGTGGGTCAGTGTTACAAAGAGAATTCCTGTAGAAGTCATGGTTCAATCACAGAGCTGAAGGAGAAGAAAGAGACTGAGGAGAAAAGCACAGAAATCCCACAGAGTAGGAGGAATTGGATTGGAAGGAAGTAAGATTGCATAGTTTCTCTCCAGGGTAAAACAGGAGAGGGTGGTTAGGAAGGGCAAGGAGATCAAAAAAGGTGAGGACTTTGAGAAAAAAATGTTGTGATTAAGATGTCAGTTGAGAGTAGATTTGGTGAAGTGCTGAATAGGAGCCATCCCAGGCAAGGAAGGGAGGAATGAATGAATGGTAGGGAATGGAAGCAGAGACGGACTACTATCTGAGAGCAAAATAATTTATTATATTTAGTTAGGTAATTAAAAACTGAACATTAATTGAACAACATGTGGAGGGAAGTTCCTGAAGAACTTAAACTATTTGGTCTTCGCAAATGTCATTTTCTTCTCAGAACACCTGATGAATGAGATTTCATGATCATTTTTTAAAAGACACCCTGTCTAAATAATTAGCTATCATATTTTAAAAACTGAACTTTATTGGATGGAAAATATGGATTAAGGCAAAATAAATCAGTATTCTCTTGGCATTTAGCCAAAGCCTTCATTTAGGGACTTATATAAAATTGCAAACGTAGTTTATTCTTTAGGGGATAATATTAAATCAAACTTTAAATATATCAGTTAATTTGTGAAACAACGCTGAAGAAAATGAAAGGTCACACTCTATAGATTCTTCTGGATGTCATCAGGGTCCTTGCTCCTGTATAGGCCTGACAGTTTGCCTGGCCCTTTTTAAACTTTTCTGTGGAACACTCTTCTGGGAAAAATTAATTGGCTTTCTTACCAAAAGAGTTTCATGATCAAACTAATTCGGCAAACTCCTTTTTTAAAATTCTAGGCCCCTTTTGGAGATTCATAAATTTGCTAGCACATTAAGGGTTTTGAAAAGTAGAGTAAAAAAGCTGTGGAGCTTGCATTTCTCAAACTTATTCAAGTGAAGAAAAGTTTTGTGTGTGTGGTGCTGAGAGAGAAAAACAGAGGGAACATTGTTATTAACACGCTACGGAACAGTGTTTTGTGAAACTAATTTGGGAAATGCTGGCTTAAAATCTTCTGTAAAAATCCATTTTCAAATAAAGATGAGATCCTCCTATATGTCAGGCCCTGTGTGGAGCAAGCAGATCATAAGTCCATAAGATATAGACCCAGCCTTCTTGTTCACTACTCCCCCAAACTCCAGTGTGCAGGAGAACTTCAGATACTGACCCTGAATTTGCATCATATAGCACAGTTTAGGAAATCTAGGATTAAATCTTTTTTGGTTCTAACAAGCAGAAATGCAGTCAAACTAACTCATAAACAGGGATGGGGGGGTGGATAAGGGGAGGCTATTGTAAAGCTACAGAGATTTTGCAGAAATCTCTGTTCCATTTCAGTTCCATTTCATGGGAATCAGGATGCCGTCTGGCAT
Organism: Monodon monoceros; assembly: GCF_005190385.1. Classification (NCBI taxonomy): domain Eukaryota; kingdom Metazoa; phylum Chordata; class Mammalia; order Artiodactyla; family Monodontidae; genus Monodon; species Monodon monoceros. Next base: position 12,510,419 of record NW_021703776.1, on the reverse strand, counting down.
GCGGCAGTTGCTTAGTCCTTGTCTGTTTCTTCGGTGTAGTCTGGTCTTTTGTCTCAGTTTTAGTCTTTCTGAGGCTTTCTTACTTAATTACTTAAGCCTCATATGGTCATTCCAGCCCCACCCCCAAGTGGCCCTTTGAATTGTCAAGCTGATGTAATTGATTCCTGATCGGTGAATCGATTGGCTGGCTTGGGAGTAATACCCACGTGAGTCTCGTCAACCAGGGATGAGGAGTGGTCGGTCACCCTATGTACAGAGCTGCTGCTTCGGGGGTGTTGAGGGAGGAGTGCAAATTAAACATTTACCATAATTGGGATGAAGAATTTTAGTGTTTGAGAAGACAAGCAATGGTAAATTATTTCCAGCACATTCTATTATGCATAAAAATGCTTAACTAGCTCCCATCTTTATTTACAGAGCATGAATCCCAGAGGAACTGAAATGAAACAATTATTCAAACAGAGAATAAACTCTGAAATAAAACAATCTCCTGTAACCCCTGACCTTTTAGCTAATATGACCTGTTAATGTTGGCAGGGGTCATAGAAATACCAAATACCTTTTCTTAAGTGGTTATGGAGATGAGAAAAGAATTATTGCTTTCTTCACCTTTTGACCTACTGGAAGGACTTACTGAAAAATTTTTTTCAGGTTGTTTTGGAAGAATGCTTCTAATGGCTCTGATGTTAAATTACTTTGGAAGGGACAACTTCCTAGTTGGTCTAAATTTTGACGCAAAAGAACCTTGCATAACACTCCCATGACCTCAGTTGTGGTGTATGTGCCCATGTGAGTGAGTCCAGCGCTTTTGGGTCACCAGTGATTGAAACAGGAATGTACAGAATAATATTCAGAGTACATATTGTTTTTTCTTGTATGTCATGAAATGGAAATAGTTGAGGTACATTTTGAGACTTCAGTCCTCTGGCAATTCAGCATGACTCCCTCTGCTGAAAAGCCTGGGCTCGTTTTTCCCTTCTTAGAGGCACACACAGAAGGGTCTACTGACCTTTCCATCGACAGATTCAGGCTTCACTCAGTTTCCAGATTCATAAGGACTTGAGACAAGAAACAATTAATCCATGCTCAATTCTGTTAATTTTGCCTTCTGATCTTTAGCTTCCCAGGGAGAGAATTCATTGATCATTTAGTCTTCAAAGATTCTGGCCTCTAATATAGTTATTTCTCACTACAGTAGCAATTCATCATTCTGGTCTCTTCCTTAATCTCACATGCATGACAGATGGCCTGGGTTAGGCTCCCAGGTCCTGATCACACAGAAGAAGGAATGAGTCCTTTAAAGAACTGGTTCAGATCCTGGAATGTGGCCATCTCATCAAGGTCCTACCAGCTGCTTGCAGCCTACCACCTTTTCCATCACTTTCCTTAGTTAGAGATGTCTATAAATATTTAAAATGGAGCCTTCCTCTAAGCTTCTTCGGACCCTGGAGTTGACTTGTTTAAGATACTTGGTTATCCCATGAGGACTACATTTCACTTGTTCCTGTGAGTCAGCCGGGCCTTACCATAAGCACTTATTCTTCACTGCATAAGTTGAGTAGCCATTAGTTCTTCCCATGATCTTTGGGCCAAGCGCAAAGATGTATTGCGAACCTGTATACTTTAGATTCCAAGCCTCTGTACAGGAACCCATTTCATATTTGGATGCAAAAGAAATTTTACTTCCAGTTAATGTTCAATTATTTTGTAGTAGCTATCTGGGTTATTTGTTGGAAAGAATACTAAGGCTGATCCTATATGCTTCAAGACGGAGTGCCGGAGTTACACAGCAACATCTGCTGTGGGTACCGGTTTGGGGTGATGATGATGGAATTGATGGTTGGAGGTGGTGGCAGCATGAATGCATCTTTGATGGTCCTGCCCTGTGGTGAGATGCTAGGAGATTTCTCCTCACCATCCTATAGGATAACAAGTTCCTTGCCTCCAAACACCACAATGGGTTAACAAACCCTTGGCTTTGAGTGTTAGGGAGGTAAAGGAAGAGATCTTTCAGGCCAACTGAATGGCTTCTGAAAATGGAAGGGCTGTCTTGTGAATGGGCAAAATTTTGACCGTGGTAGAATGAATAAGTACTTAATTAGGGGGACTGAGTCTTGCATTGTTCCAACTACAGGATACATCCGGAAGTCCTCATGGAATTATAGTCTCCATCTCCCTTTAAACTTATCTTCACCCTTAAACTTAGGCAATAACCTGTGAAGAAGGAAGTTTGTTGTGGGAATCAATTCTGAGCATGTTTGTCATTCTCAGTGAGTCCTCACCTTTGGGTCCCTGACACTTCCTCCTCTTTCCTACTTCATGTTTCCTAGCTTTGCCAGCAAGCCTTTTGTATACTGTCTAGTATTTCTTGAATTGCTTGGTTTGCTGTGATCGAGCATTAATACATCGGCTTTGATTTAATAAAATGTATTAAGCTTCTGTTATGCCAGATATTGTCCTAGATGCTTGGTGTAGCTGCAGCAGGCTCTAAATTCTTATCTGCCAGCCAGGCTCCCATGCTCACCTGATGTCACTGTCATTGCTTCGTATGTCTTTGTTCAAAGGCTTGGGCTTCTGCTTTTGCTTATATTCTCTGAGGTTCTCATCTAGTTAACTACCTGGTTACTATCCCTCCACCCTTTGGCTTTCTTTCACAATTCTTCATGTGGGAATTTGGAGGCAAGTCTCTGAATCTCATTCCCATAACTGGGATCCTGCAGCCTCTGCCTATAAATCTCAGGAGCCGACTGCCTACTGTCAGACTTTCAAGAATTAGTCTGTTAAAATTTCTTACTCCATTCCCTTCCTATACCCCCATACTTTATCTGGCTGAATGCCTTCCTAAGCCATGCTTATTCACACTTTCTATACTCTGGGCTGAAATTCCACGTTCAACTGGACCGGTACTCCAGTGCCTCTTCAGGTCTAGTGGGTAGGTCTAATGTCAGGCCTCTCCCCTAATCCCAGTCTCACCGTGTGTGCCTTACATTTTGTCATTGATAAATCTTGAGACATGATGGAGTTAAAATATGTTTCAAAAATCTTATTGGCAATCCACTCTATAATCCACTTTACAATAATATTGTTATTGTAACTGTGGTTAATATTCTGTTCTAGCTATATTTTTTGCTTGAAGGTGAACTGTCATGGTGACAGCCTGAATAAAGTTCTAGCCTATGAATGCTTTTAACTAGTCTTGGATAAATGTAGGCTCATTGTCAGAAATGATATTCTCATGTATGGTACATAACTAGGACGGAACTATGACTGTTGTAACATGTTGGAGATAAAACAAAGAGCACTTAAAAAATGCTTAACACAGTCAAGGAATTTTTACCTTGAAGTGCTCCTGAAAAATCAGTGTGGACTCTTGTCCAGAAATTTTTGTTACTTTCCGTTAAATAGTAGGTGCTTTGGGCAGGCTCTTCCAAACAGTCTGGCTTAAAACAATCAATTTATAAAACAGTCGACTCAGAATCATCAAAACTGGTTTCTAACCCATACTTTCCAGGAAAAGCAACCCCGTGTGCCATTGTACATTGTGTCCAAGATACACGATGGCTGCCTTCTTGAATAACAGCCGACTTTCCTCACAAAGGACTTCTTTTTTAAGAAAAATAATATCCACTGATAATTTGTGAAGAAGATGCAAAATAGGACAGTTTCCATTTCCTTTCTTGCCCTTGCCTGCACACCTAGTATCAAATAATGAGTGATTGAAAATTCTAAATATTTTTTATTTGAAATGGGATTTAATTGATTTGAAGGAGCTCAAGGAACATTCACACTTCCTATGGTATTGGAAAATCCTGACCTGGATCTGGGGTGGCAGGAAATCAGTACATAATATTGCTTTCAAAGCTATTCTAGAATTCAGGACAAGGGCTTGTATTTAGTATTCAGAAATGGGTGTTCAAAACTGCTTATTCCCCATGAAAAAATGTGTAGAGAAGTAGGTAGTAGGTGAAATTAGGGCCTCCCGGGCTCCTTTACCACTTTGCACAGTTCTGTCCCATAGATGACACTGTTCTTGAGCTGTAAGCAGTTTGTGTCTCATTGCCATCTGGCTCAGCCATAAGGTGAACTGAACTGTTAGTGGTAGGAAATAGTGCTCTAAATTTGTCACGATGTACTAGCACAGACCCAAAGTCATAACTTTTTGACATTCCAGAAAACATTCTCATGGCCATGAGTTAAACTTCATGGAATGTCTCTTTCCAGTGGGTGATGAAGTCGTTTAGCAAAGGTTACCTTTTGTGGAAGAAAATCTTGTTAAAAATTAAGTAGCTCCAGGAGGGTTTGAAGTTGGTGCTCTTGTTTTTGAAGTAGACACACTACCAACTGTATGTACCATTTTTAGATCAGAGAAAATACTGATGCACCGATACAGGAGTTTGAGAGGGTGACGGAGGAAGTTCCTGTTTTCCTTTTCCCATTTGATCGTCTGATAATATATTGAGTTGATGCAGAACTTCTAGAAGTTCTTCTGTAGTTCTGTCAGCTCAGTAATGAAGACGTCGTCAGAGCAGGTTAGCATGGCTGGAAGCTCAGAAAGCAGGGTATCTGGGGATCAATAGCAACTTCAAGAGCAGTGGGAATTCCTGACTGACCTCTTACTTCGCTGCTTTCCTGTATGCTCAATATTCTCTACCCCTGTATGTTACATCTCTCCCCTTCAGTTTCTCAGGTGTGGTCACAGTTTACATCTGAAACTGCTCTAACTACAGGAACTAAACTTTGAATCCCTGTGTCCTCTTTACATGTCTCCCAATGTGCTCATAAGTTGTGCAGTTTCCTTGGGATATCTAATCCCTTGTTCCATCAGTATTTTCTCAGCCTGAAAACCACCTTTTTCCCAAGGAGAAGGGGTTGATTATGACTAGAATGTGAAGAGAACCATGCAATTTGTGTGGTCTCCCTACCAGTGCAACTTGTCACCCTTGAATAAGCACAGCTCACATTGAGAGGTTTATTTTCTCAGGAATAATGAAATCTGGTCTGCTCTGAGGAAAGGCTTGGTGTTGGCCTATCCTTTCAAAACTACAGACACTTGCTGCCCTTTCTCTCATCATTTCATGCAGAAGCAATTGTTTCTTTCCTCTTGAGGCTTAAATTTTTTTTTTTTTTTTCTTGCGGTACGCGGGCCTCTCACCGCCGTGGGCTTTCCCGTTGCGGAGCGCAGGCTCAGCGGCCATGGCTCACGGGCCCAGCCGCTCTGCGGCATGTGGGATCCTCCCGGACCGGGGCACGAACCCGTGTCTCCTGCATCGGCAGGCGGACTCTCAACCACTGCGCCACCAGGGAAGCCCCAGAGGCTTAAATTCTTTACAAGAGAAACATCCCAGCCCTGAGTGTTTGTGGGCCAGACTGATGCTTTTGATTTGAGTTCTCCCTGTGATGGAAAACCTGCTAGAGGTGTGTGTGTGCATAGCATGTGGTCACTAATCTTGCCTGGTATGGGGAGTGAGGTGACCAAGGCAATGAGGTAAGAGAGTTTGCAGAGTGGATAAGGGCCCAGGAATCAAGATCCAAAGGGTTAGAATGCACTAGGGAGTTCCTTTTATGTAGGAACCAGCATATTAGTAACTATTTAATAATAATGATATTTATTGAGTCCTTACCTTTTATCAGCAACTATTCTAGTCACCTCACACTGTAGCTCTCACTTCACATTGAAACTGCTTCGCTTCAGTAAACACTAAATGAAGCGTTTTACATTTTGACCATCCATAGTCTCCTGTCTTCCACTGTGCATGTTCAACTACTCCCACTATGGTTGGTCTTTGACTTCATCAGGATTTCTTATCCACTGACACCTCTCCCTTTGCCCTATCCATAAACTCCTCCTATCCCTACCACTTTCTTCCATATCTAGATAGTCCATAGCTCATGGTTCAATAACCTTCTGGCTAGTTTTCTAATTTTCCTACACCTGTATCTTTTGTCATATCCATCTGACAAAACGCTAGAGAATGCAAATATCCATTTATTCTATGTCTGAAACTGAGAGATGATGGAGAAAATCACTCATTTGGGCTCTCAGCACTTCAGCATTCCAGTTATGCTTATCTTGCCACTTTTCTGTCCCTTTCTCTTCAATGATACATCAGAACATCTCCACTCTTTTTGATCTTCCAGTCTCATTTATCCCAACGCTGCTCTCAGCTGATGACTTCACCCCTTAGTTCACAAGCAAATAGAAGCACTGGGAACTTCCTCAACCTCCCATCACCAGACCATCACGGGGACCTGTATCTGCACCCATGCCCATCCTGTGTTCTCAGTCTTTTGCTTATTCTTCCCCTTCACAGCCAGACTTCTCAAACAGATGTTCACATGTTCTCTCTCCATCTCCGTAACTGTTGCTTAATGCTTGATCCGTTTCAAACTGCATTCTGTCCACTTTGTGACACCAGCACAGCACTTGCTGAGTTGATGAAAGACTACCTTGTGGGCATTCTTCAGTCCTCATCTTATTCCCTGGCTAACTCCTCTTCTGCCTGGGCTTCAAATGGGGGCGACCTTCAGATTATCCCTTGGCTCCCTTTATTTCCCGCTCTACAGTCTGAACTCTCTTCCTAAATGACTTCATCTACGTGATAGCTTCACTTATAGATTATAAGCCAGTGACTCCCAAGTTTTACTTACAGTTCAGCCTTTCATCTGGTCCCCAAGTCCTGCTCACTTGAAATTTCCACTGGAGTATCTCAAAAGTTCCTCAGAATCCTAAATGTTACCCATGACACCTTCTTCTTCCTCAGCCTTCAACTCTTAACCATCATAGTCAAGTCATTACCAACTAGTAGATTACCAAATGTGTAGATTTTACCACCTAAATATTTCTTGAACCCATTTTCTTCCTCCTCTGTTGTCGGGGCCCTAATCTAATATGCCATCATCTTTTAAAAAAATTAATTAAGAAAAACTTTGAAATAATCGTAGATTCACATGTATTTTAAGAAACAGTAGAGATAGAGCCTGTGTACCCTTTACCCAGTTTATCCCATTGGTAACATCTTGCAAAACTCTAGTGCAATATCACAACCAGGATATTGACATTGAGATACAGAACGTTATCATCACCACGAGGATGCTTCTTGCTTTTCTTTTTTTTTTAATTAATTTTTTAGAGCAGTTTTAGGTTCCAGATTGAACAGAAAGTATAGAAATTTTCCCATATATCTCCTCCCCCTACACATGCACAGCCTCCACATGTAAAATTGGTATAACTGCATTGACATACTATAATCATCCAAAATTCATAGTTTACATTAGGGCTCACACTTGGTGTTGTGCATTCTATGGATTTAGACAAACGACACTTATCCACCATTATAGTATCATACAGAGTATTTTCACTGCACTGCCCTGTAAATTTTCTATACTCCACGTATTCATCTTTCCCTCCCCACGGTCTCTGACAACTACTGATATCTTTTTACTCTGTTCATAGTTTTGCCTTCTCCAGATTGTCATATAGTTGAGAATCATACAGTATGTAGCCTTTTCAGATTAGCTTCCTAGTAATATGCATTTAATGTTCCTCCGTGTCTTCTCATGGCTTGATAGCTCATTTCTTTTTAGTGCTGAAAAATATTCCGTTTTCTGGACGTATAACAGTGCGTTACCCATTCACCTACTGAAGGACATCTCCTTAAACGGTCACTTGGCCATCCCCTTAGTGTTTCCTTCTGACCATACTTTCTCATTTTTTACAGTATTGATGGGCTGAGAATTTTCCAAATCTTTCATTTCTGCTTCCTCTTTGCTTGTCTTTAACTTGCACTATATTTATATTTATTTATATTGTACAGTCAGGAGGAGCCAAGTCACACCTTCAATATTTTGCTTAGAAATAGCTTAAGTTAAATATCCAGTTTCGTCACTTGCAAGTTCTACCTTCTACAAAACGCTAGAACATGAACACAATTCAGCTAAGTTCTTTGCCACTTCATAACAAAGATCACCTTTCTTCCAGTTTCCAGTATCATGTTCTTCATTTCTGTGACCTCATCGATATGAATTTTACACCCAGCATTCTGTTCAGGATTACCTAGGTATTCTCTGAGAAGACTGAGGCTTTCTCTACAACTAACTCTCTTTTATTTCTGAGCTTTCAACAGAATTGCCCCTAAGAGTCCAGTCACGGCAATGCAGACTTTTTCTAGCACGCACCTCAAAACTCTTCCCGCTTCTACCCATTACCCAGTTTTAAAGCTGCTCCCCCATTTTTAGGTATTTGCTACAGCACTCCATTTCTCAGTACCAATTTCTTAGTCCATTTGGGATGCTATAACAGAATACCATAGACTGGGTGGCTAAAACAGCAGACATTTATTTCTTATTTCATTATTTCTTGACAGTTCTCAAGGCTAGGAAGTCCAAGATCAAGGTGCTGGCAGATTTGATGTCTTGTGAGGCCTCTACTCCCTGGTTTGGAGATGGCTGTGTTCTTGCTCCTAATACCATCTCACTGGGGGTTAGGATTTCAACATATGAATTTGCGGAGGATATAAACATTTAGTATATAGCAAAATATAGTACTTTAAAACTCTTATTTAAAATATATTTATTAAATGAACACTGTAGCAATAATAACAGGGAACAAATAATCATGTAAAGAACTCATAATCTTACCTTCATCCTAATAAATCTACTTGGTGAGCCTTAGTCTAATTATATCCTGGTGGCTGAGCTGCTATTCAGTGTTTACTTTCCAATGGTCATTAACTAATTACCTCTGCTTAAAATTAAAAAAAAAATTATATTGGTAAAAATATGTTTCATGTTATGGTTCAGGCTTAAGGAAGAAACAGGCACTTCTTTATTAATTAAAAGGAAATGAACACCCCCCAAAATGTAAACTCATTGAACATGTCACTGATCCAAAATTTTGAAAACCTTTCTTCATGTTATACTTGGCAACACACGTTGTTACTTCACATTACTTATCCACTCCCCAACTCACCTTTCCCCATAAAAAAGAAAGCCAACAAACAACCCGTGTAACTTCGTAATTATCAGTGGTTTGTTGAGACATCTCTGCTCAAAATCCTTGTTCTCTGTCATAGCTCTGTTGTAGACCTCCTTTCTGCAGTTTAAGAAACACTAATGCATTAGGTATAACACTAATTTTACTTTTATATTCCCTTGCCCGGTGGATAAGGGAATACAAACATTTAAAATGGTTCATGTAATATCTCAGTAGCATTAATTTCCAAATCAAGCAAAAATGTAAATAGAATAAAACCGGATTATAGTGTTTTGCTTGAGATCCATTTTTGCCACAACTCTATTATACGGAAGCAATCATTTGAGTGATTTATTAACATTTTATAACCATTTATTAATTGCCTCCAATTCTTCAGATACCACATAGTGTATAGGAAGAATAAAAGAAAAAAAATACAGTCAACCAACTGAGTCTACCTGCACTGTACTACAGAACCTTCTGTGATGTTCTCTATCTGGACTGTCTCACATGGCAGCCACTAGCCACATATAGCTATTGAATGGTTGACATGTAGCTAGTATGTCAGTGTAACTGAACTGTTAACTTAATTTTTCTTAATAACAGCTTTATTGAGATATAATTCACATACCATACAATTCATCCATTGAAGCTATACAATTCAGTGGTTGTTAGTGCATTCACAGAGTTGTGCAGCCATTACCACAGTGAATTTTAGAACATTTTCATTGCCTCAGTAAGAAAGCCGGTACTAGTGCAGTCACTTTCCAAATTTCCCCAACTTCCTCAGCCCTAGGCAGGCACTAATCTTTCTGTCTCCATTGATTTGCCCATTTTGGACATTTCGTATAAATGGAATCACAATTTGTAGTCTTTTGTGACTGGCTGATTTAATTTTAGTTTATTTAAATTTAATACTCACATGTGGCTAGTGGCTACCATAAGAAGCAAGTGAAGTAAAAGACCAAATACAGATGCTTAAGTAATGCTGAAGGTTAGGAGAAGATAATCCTGTAAAAGGGGCATGTGGAAAACATGTCAGAGAGATTGGAGATGAACCCAGACAAAGCCTAGAGACAAGACACTTTCCTGAAGGAAGGTATGGTTAACAGTACCAAATAATACAGAGGGGTCAAGAAAGAATTATTTCAGCGTAGTGTTAGGATAAGAATCCTGATGACAAAGGGCATTGGAATGTGGTGGTTGGTGAAGAACTGGCACTTTAATATTATTTAGAGATAGAGGGAAGGGAGAAAATTTCAAGATAGCTTGAGAGGGGTGTCAGGATTGATGCAAATTTTATTTTATTTTATTTATTTATTTAAAAATTTTATATATTTTATTTATTTATTTTTGGCTGCATTGGGTCTTTGTTGCTATGTGTGGGCTTTCTCTAGTTGCGGTGAGTGGGGGCTACTCTTCATTGCGGTGCATGGGCTTCTCATTGCAGTGGCTTCTTTTGTTGCATAGCATGGGCTCTAGGCTCGCGGGCTCAGTAGTTGTGACATGCAGGCTCTAGAGCACAGGCTCAGTAGTTGTGGCGCACGGGCTTGGTTGCTCCGCGGCATGTGGGATCTTCCTGGACCAGGGCTCGAACACGTGTCCCCTGCATTGGCAGGTGGATTCTTAACCACCGCACCACCAGGGAAGCCCCAAATTTTATTTTATTTTTAATATTTTTAGTGTAAGCACGAGCTTACATGTAAGCAGAAGAAAAGGATCCAGTGGAAATGAAGACATAAAAGTTAATTGAGCAGGGTTCTGAAGGATGTGAGTAAAGGTAGAACTAAGGTCATTAGCCTAGGAGTAAGATGTGCCAAGGAAGATAGAAGTTATCTTTCTCAGAGGCAGGAGTAAGTGAAGAAAAAGTAGTTGAAGATACAGAGCAAGTTTTACATAGAGAGGAAACTAAAGCAACTCATTTACTTAAAGAAAGCAGGAATGAGGCCTTCTGAGGGTAAAATTTGTTTCCTCCGACCATCACTGTGATCAAATGTGGATCAGGGAGGGCTGCAAAGTACTCCATGGGGCTAAGGCTATGGGAGGTGGAGGCATCAGTTACTAATATGTCTCTGGCTTTTACCAAATGACCGTGTCTCCTAAAAGGAACAGGCATTCTCAGATACATAAGGCCACACAAGGTCCAGGTGTGTCATTTTTCACTTACTAGAAAGTGAAAATTACCCAAAAGTTTATATCTAAGATTTTCAAAGACAAAAATATAGCTCCATTACTCATCTTCCTTCCACCCCACTCTCCTTTCTTTCCTCCTTCTCTCCTCCCTCCCTTATTTCCTTCCTTTTTTCCATGTATTCTTCGTATGCTTTGTAGAAAACAATGTACCGTCATTCTTTTTGCCCTATGAGAAAAACTGGAAACAAACAAAACACAGAGTTTGGGGAAAACCCAACATTAATTCATACTATAATGAATATAGAATTTGATGTTATGAAAATCCAGTATTTATTTTTCTAAGTCACACATTTTCCCCCCTGCTTCCAATGATATAACAGTTAGTGGAAGAGATAGGAAGTGCTTTGAAAACCTCAAATGACAACTATGCAAATATAAGAGAAAAATATACTAATTAGTTGATATTGATTTAACTAATAACATTACTTTAGAACAAGGATTCTATATAAAAGTTTGAAAAATTAAAGACAATTTTTGTGGTATTCTCAATATGTAAAATTATATATTTATGTATGTATGTATTTATTTTAGGCTTTTAAAACCAAGGATGGATATCTCGTAGTTGGAGCAGGAAATAACCAACAGTTTGCTACTGTGTGCAAGGTAATCTATAATATTTGGGATGGGTGGATAATATATGCAACAACTCATTTTGCACAAAGCCAGGAAAATTCAGTTTTGCCTAGAGCAATGTTGCTAAGTCTATACTCAAGACTCCCTGTGTTAGCACCTAAAAGTATGCTTTTTCTATGCTTACAAATCCTAAGGATAGGGTCTAAATTAGCACTCTGGTTTTGTAAAATTGATGTATCTGGCTGTAGTTTTAAATGAAGAATCATAGTAGCTTAAATTATGCTAAAAATTGAGCTGTCTACTCGTCCAAACAAAAAGGGAAAAGTCATTTTAAAGGGATTTTTAATGCCAGGATTTTTTTTCTGAGAAAAAGAAAGGAACAGAGGAACTAGAAAACAATCAGAATACAATTAACAAAATGGCAATAAGTACATACCTATCAATAATTACTATAAATGTAAATGGACTAAATTCACCATTCAAAAGACATGGAGTAGATGAATAGATAAAAACACAAGACCCATATGTGTGCTGCCTACAGGAGACTCACTTCAGATGTAAGGACACAGACAGACTGAAAATGAATGTATGTAAAAAGTATTTCATACAAATGGAAACCAAAACAAAGCTCTGGTAGCAATACTTATATCCAACAAAATAGACTTTTGTGATAAGAGACAAAGAAGGGCATTGCATACTGATAAAGGGGTCAGTCCAACAAGAGTATATAACATTTGTAAATATTTACGCACCCAGCATAGGAACACATAAATATAGAAAGCAAATATTAACAGAGCTAAAGGAAGAACTAGACATCAACACAATAATAGTATGGGACTTTACTACCCCACTTACATGAATGGATAGATCATCCAGATAGGTAATTAATAAGGAAACATTGGTCTTAAGTTAGACCAGATGGACTAAACAGATATATAAAAACAGTCCATCCAAAAGCAACAGAATACACATTCTTTCTCAAGTGCCCATGGAGCATACTCCAGGATAAATCATATGTCAGGCCACAAAACAAGTCTTAATAAATTTAAGAATATTGAAATCATATCAAGCATCCTTTCTGACCACAATGGTATGAAACTAGAAACGAATTACAAGAAAAAACTGGAAAATCACAAATGTGTGGAGATTAAACAACATGCAACTATAAAAATGACTGGATCAACGCAGAAATTAAAAGAAATTAAAAAAATACTTTGAGACAAAGGAAAATGGAAATACAACATACCAAAACTTATGGGTTGCAGTAAAAGCAGTTGTAAGAGGGAAGTTCATAGCGATAGATGGCTACCTCAAGAAACAAGAAAAATCTCATATAAACAACCTATATTTACACCTCAAGGAACTAGAGAAAGAAGAACAAACAAAGCCCAAAGTTAGCAGAAAGAAGGAAATAACAAAGATCAGAGGGGAAATAAATGAAATAGAGACTAAGAAGACAATAGAAAAGATCAGTGAAACTGAGAGCTGGTTCTTTGAAAGGTAAACAAAATTGACAAACCTTTAGCTAGGTTCAAAAAATAAATCAGAAATGAAAGAGGAGGTGTCATAATTGATACCACGGAAATACATAGGATTGCAAGAGACTATTATGGACAATTATATGCCAACAAATTGGACTACCTAGAAGAAATGAATGAATTCCTAGAAATGTACAACCTTCCAAGACTGAATTATGAAGAAATAGAAAATCTGAAGAGACTGATTACTAGTAAGGAGATTGAATTAGTAATCAGAAACCTCCTAACAAACAAAAGTATAGGATCAGATTGGTAAATTCTGCCAAACATTCAAAGAAGAATTAGTGCCAGTTGTTCTCAAACTCTTCCAAAAATAGAAGAGGAGGGAACACTTCCAGATTTATATTACAAGGTCAGCATTACTATGATACCAAACCCAGCAAGGACACCACAAGAAAAGAAAACTACAGGCCAATGTCCCTAATGAACACAGAGGTAAAAATTCTCAACAAAATATGAGCAAACTTAATTCAACAATACATTAAAAGGATCTTACACCATCATCAAGTGGGGTTTATTTCTGGGAGGCAAGGATGTTTCAACACACACAACTCAATCAATGTGATATATCATACTATTAGAATGAAAGAAAGGAATCATGATCATCTCAATAGGCATAGAAAAAGTATTTGACAAAATTCAACATTCATAATAAAAAACTCTTAGATTAAGTATAGAAGGAACATATTTCAGCATAATAAAGGCCATATATGACAGGCCTACAGCTAACATCATGTTCCGTGGTGAAAGGTTGAAAGCTTTTCCTCTAAGATCAGGAACAAGACAAGGATGCCCACTCTCACCAAAGTTATTCAACATAGAATTGGAAGTCCTAGCTAGAGCAATCAGGCAAGGAAAAGAAAGAAAATTTATCAGAATTGGGAAGGAAGAAGTAAAATTACTTCTACTTGCAGATTACATGACTTTATAGTTAGAAAATCCTAAAGATTCCACCAAAAATCTATTGGAACAGTAAATGAATTCAGCAAAGTTGCATGATATAAAAATCAATATACAAAAATCTGTTATGTTTCTGTACACTAATAACAAACTGTAAGAAATGGAAATTAAGAAAACAACCTTACAGTTGCACCAAAAAGAATAAAATACCTAGGGATAAATTTAGCCATGGAAGTGAGAGACCCATAGACTGAAAATTGTAAGACATTGATGAAAGAAATTAAAGAAGACACAAATAAAGGAAAAGATATTATGAAAAGATATTCTGTCCTCATGGATTGGAAGAATTAATACTGTTAAAATGTCAGTACTATCAAAAGCCATCTATAGATTCCGTGCAATCCCTATCAAAATTCCAGTGGCATGTTTTACAGAAATAGAACAATTATAAAATTTATATGGAACCACAAAAGACCCTAAATAGCCAAAGTAATCTTGAGAAAGAAGAACAAGGAAGAACAAGGAGAAGGCATCATGCTCCTGGATTTCAAACTATATTACAAAGCTATAGTAATCAAAACAGTATGGCATAGCATAAAAACAGATACACAGATCAATGGGACAGAATAGAGAGCCTAAACTAAATTCACTCATATGTGGTCAGTTAATTTATGACAAAGGAGCCAAGAGTATACAATGGGGAAAGGACAATCTCTTCCATAAATAGTGGTGGTAAATGGACAGTCATATGCAAATGAATTAAACTGGACCACTGTCTTACATCTTATACAAAAATTAACTCAAAATAAAATAAAGTCTTCAATATAAGACCTGAAACCATAAAACCCTTAGACGAAAACATAGGTGGTAAGCTTCTTGACATCAGTCTTCATGAAGATTTATTGGCAAAAGCAAAAATAAACAAGTGGGACTACATCAAAGTAAAAAGATTCTGCACAGCAAGGGAAATCATTGACAAAATGAAAAGGCAACCTACTGAATGGCAGAAAATATTTGTAAATCATATATCTGATTATAGGTTAATACCCAAAATAGGTAAAGAATTCATACAACTCAATAGCAAAAACCCACACAATCCAATTAAAAAATAGGCAGAAGTTCTGAATAGACAGCTTTCCAAAGAAGATATATAGATGGCTAACAGGTACATGAAAGATGCTCAGTGGGAGAGTGATAATAAATAAATAAACAAAACTCCAAAACGATCCATGGTAAGTGCCATGCAGAGAATTAAAATAGGCTACTGTGTTAAAATAGTGGCTGGGTTGTCAGGGGAAAGTCTCTCTGAAGAAATAACATTAAGATGAGATCTGAGTGACATTCATAAAGCAATAGTGATAAGTTTTTTCAATATAAATATTAGCATAAAATGTTTGCCATGCTAATATAAATATAATACTCAAAATTCACAAAAAAGCCTGGAAGTATTCCATAATGCTAATACAGACCATATTTGGGTGGTAGGATAGAAGTGGGTTTTTCTTTCTAAAGAAAGAATGGTAAAATACAAAAGAAAGTGGTAAAATACAAAAATATATTTAGGCTTTGTCCCCGATTTCTTACACAGAGTTCCTAAAACCCTCGAAATTTCCTGAATGATGGAAGTGTTTTTTGTTATTCACAACAAGCTCGTTTCAATCACACCTGAGTTTATGCTACTGAGGTGACTTAGGGTGGGGTCTCTAGATAGCCCCAGGATGGGTTGGTCACCAGGAAGACCAAGTGATTAGAGGGTTAGAAATTTTAGCCCCACTTACCAACCTCCAGTAAGGGGAGAGGGGACTGGAGATTGAGCTCTATGAAAACCTTTGAACTGTAAGATTCAGAGAGCTTCTGGTGAAGACAGCAAGGTGATGGGAGGGTAGTGGAGCATGGAAGCTCTGCACCCTCCCACCTCATACCTTGCCCTGTGCATCTCTTCCATTTGGCTATTCCTGAGTTGTATCCTTTATAATAAACCAATAGTAGTAAGTTTAAAAAAAAAAAAAAACCACAGTGAGATCTCACCTCACACCTGTCCAGAATGGCTATTATGAAAAAGACAAGAAACAACAAATGTTGGTGAGGATGTGGAGAAAAGGGGACCCTTGTGCACTGTGGGTGGGATTGTAAATTGATGTAGCCCCTGTGGAAAACAATATAGAGATTCCTCAAAAAGTTAAAAATAGAACTACCGTACAATTCAGCAATTCCACTTAAAGGTATATATCTGAAGAAAATGAAAACACTTAACTTGAAAAGATATATGCACTCCTATGCTCACTGCAGCATTACGTATAATAGCCAAGATATGGAAGGAAAAAGATTTTTTTCTCTTCTTTCTTTTTCTTCTTCTTTTTCAAACCCCACAAGATATAATTAGGCCCAAATATAGTTATTCTACTACCAAATTTATTTACTTACCACTAGAAAATTAATTTTTTTCTTCAAATTAGTCTTTGTTTAATGAGTACCTTTCTGCAAAATTCATGTTTTAAGTTTTTAGCAATTGTCATGTTAAAAATACTGTTCCTGGGGACTTCCCTGATGCAGTGGTTAAGAATCCACCTGCCAATGCAGGAGACACAGGTCGGATCCCTGAAACGGGAAGATCCCACATGCCGCGGAGCAACTAAGCCCATGTGCCACAACTACTGAGCCTGCACTCTAGAGCCTGCGAGCCACAGCTACTGAGCCCACGTGCCACAACTACTGAAGCCCACGGGCCTAGAGCCCGTGCTCTGCAACAAGAGAAACCACCACAATGAGAAGCCCAGGCACCGCAACAAAGAGTAGCCCCCGCTCGCTGCAACTAGGGAAAGCCCGCGTGCAACAATGAAGACCCAACACAGTCAAAAACAAAAAAAACAAAAATGTTGTCCCTAAACAAGGCCTTAAATAAAGGCCTTGGAATTATTTAAAGTAATTTTATATTGAAGATACTCTCAATTTTTAGCATTGCTTGGACATTTTTTTCAATTTGATGTTTTTATTATTTATCCAGACTCTGGTCTTTTGTTTTTATTTAAGGCTTTAGTTTTCAGTTCACTTTTTAGAGTTCTAATCCCAGGCAAATAATCTAGTTTAAATGTGTATATATATATATATATATATATATATATATATATATATATATATATAAAGTTTATTTTTCTTACATGTAGAGAAAGGCCTTACCTGTTGAGGATTTTTTACTGGTTGGGAAAGGTTTCTTTTTCCTTGTACCATGAGCTTTCAGTTTTAATAAAGATGCCTGTGAATTCCTTAGAGGAACCTTATTTACTGCAGTTAACTTATTATGTACAAAAATTATTTATTGCTGTGCCTCTTTCGTATGAGAGGTTAACGAGCACAGCTAAAAACCACAGCAAAGGGGTGGGAAGTACCGCAGAGAAGGTGACAAATGGAGATAGTTCCAATTGCAGGAAGGGCTGGAACATCTGAGGTGGGAAGGAGGGGAGCTTTTATAATGGTGACTCTGAGTAAGTGTAGAGAAAATTGATTCAAACATTTGATCTGGGATCAAAGAACCTTTATTATGAATGGTCAATGTTAAAAATATAAAACATACGGAAGCTGTTGCCTGTGAAGTCATTTGCGTACTCTAGCTGCAGAGATGTAAAAGCCAGTTCATTGCTATAAACAAGGACAGATTTTCTTCCTGGGCCATATGTTTTGGAGTTTTCTCTCTCCAGAATCAGGGTGGGGAGGGGGTAGAAATTACTGGTTGACATATTCTTCACTGTTGAAAATAGCTGCACTGAATTCTTTTTATTTTTGATTCATTACTGCTGATCAATTTAAAACTTTTGAACTTCCTCATAAATATCCATAAGAACTTTTTTTGAAAAAGATTTTTATTTCAAAGCAGAATATTTGCCATCAGTTTTAGTACTAAAATATGACTTATTGTTATGGTGTGTTATGACACATTTTTTAAAAAGGAGACTAGCAGAGGGCCTTGGAGAATGGCATACTTGACCTTGTTTTTCCCATATGTGAGTTAGGAATGATAATCCCTGTTATGAGCCATTAAGGCAATGTCTATAAAACTCTTTGAGATCCTCAGAAGAAAAGTTTTGTGTGTATAGGATTTTACTGTTATCTACATCGTTTACTAGGCATCTTCAGCAAACGTTGCAATCTGATTTGAGTTTTTCACCTTTATAATTATACCCTTACATGTAAACTTGTCCTAAAAACCTTTTCTAAGGAAAAAAAATCATCTGTTTCCTTATTTGATGCAAGGTTCTCCCCCTTCCCATATATAGTAAGCGAGCTTTTTCTAGGTACTTTTTATTCAGCTCTATCTATTACGGAGGGTATTATAGTTCAGGCTGGCCTTGTAGAAGTGGAGGACCCCAAGTTAGACAATGAGCGTATCAAAATTATTCTTTTGCCACGTAAAGTCCATCATGAAAGACAGGGCTGCTCTACCTCCTGGGGAGAAATGTGGCAGTATTGTTTGTGACGAATGAGTAGAATTTACTTACGCCCAGTCTGTTTCCAAAAGAGAGTTTGATACACTGGTTGACTAATACCTTCGTTGGGAGGGGCCCTATTAGAATACTCTTACTGTCAGGGATCAGAGTGGCAGTAAGAGCTTTGGGTTCAAGGCTTGGGCTTCAGAAAATCTTCTTGCACATAAAGTGAACCTTGGCTTATAACAAACCCTATTTTATGTCCCTTAACATGATACGGAAGGGTAGGGAACATGAGCACATGTAAGCTATTCTAAGCTGATTGATGCCAACACTAATGGGCATTCCTATTTGAAATACACTGACATCCTTTTAAAAGTCATATAGACTGAAAGTTTCTTTTATTGGAGGCAATATACATTGGTTCTCAACTTTAGCATGCATAGGAAACCTCCTTGAGCCCCTGTCCCAAAGATTTTGACTTAGTATGTGAGGTAAGGCATGGGAAACTTCAATTTTAACAGGCCCTATAGTTGACTTTAGAGCAGGTGGTCTGAGGACATTTGAATTCTAGGGCATTCTGTGAGTCTTGGAACCAGTCAGGTGATCTCTGGCAAAAGGCACTCAGTCTTTGCTAAGCATCAGTGCCCTCACGATGAAAGGAAGGTTATAGTACATAACTATACTAATATATAACTTTTGGGGTTTTTTAAAAGTTAGATTAGATAAGTAAAACACTTAGTTCAGTCCCTGGCTCACAGCATGAACTTAATAAATGGTCTTTCTAGCAATTAAGTGTGGAGATCCTGTTTCTGGGTAAAATGGAGTAAGCACATTTCTCCCTGTCCCACCCACGGAACACAGTGATAAAACCTGTACAGAATGCATGGAACATCTGTATGAGGACTGTGAGAAGTAAGTAATAGCAGGAAAATTGGGAAGGAATACCAGAATTTGAAATACCTCTAAACTGGCAGTAAGTTTACCATTTTTTCCCTCTGATTATTCCTTTACATGAACACAGCCTGAAACCTGGGAGTGGGCCCCAGGGAACAGAGCTGAGTTCCAGGAGATGCCCTTCATTCCTGGTGCGGGGAGCATAAAAGTGGAGTCTAATGTCAGAGAGAGTGTGGACATCCTCCCTTTTTGTCCTCTCGTTTTCTCACCCCCCAGCCTCCAAGCAGTCCTGTAGCGGCAGCGGTGGGTGAGCAGCAGCCAGACTCCGAGGAAGGGGACCTTTCTTGTATCTGAGCTGTGATCCCAAAAGACAGGGCTGAGTCCTTGATGCTTTTTCCTCTGCCCTCCCACTGACTGGGCTCTGCCCTGGAAGTATGCTGGGGAGTAGGGTAACTAGAGGGGAGCTCTAGTTGCAGAGAGGGAAAAGCTTCAGAAAGGGATCTGTGAAGTTGTTTGTGAACTCCTGCGCTCACCCCTGAGCTGCACATGCATTGATCTGGTCCTAATCAGGACACCGACGATGTTGAGAACTATTAACAAATAGACAACTTCCCAGGTTGCAGCATGACCATTAAGTAGGGCACAGGTTCAAAAAGCAATTGCAAAGGCTTTGAAAACTGAACTGACAGTAGAACCAAAGGACATAGAAGGTGAGTTGGGACTTGCAGACTGAACTTAACCAGGTGAACTGCTTGCTAAAAACAATAACAACAGAAATTTTCTGTAGCATTTAAACAAGTCTCAGAGGCTCATAACATAATATTCAAAATGTCCAGGATACAATCCCAAATTACTCAGCATATGAAGAACCAGAACCTGCATGAGAAAAGGCAATCAGTAAATGCCAATGCCAAGATGATACAGATGTGGGAATTAACTCATGAAAACTTTAAAACAGCCATTATAAAGATACTCCAACAAGCATCGCAGACACTTAAAATAAATAGAAAAGTAGAAATGTCCAGAAAAGAAATAGAAGATTTGAAGAAGAACCAAATGAACATTTTAGAACTGAAAAATACAACCACCAAATACAGGAACAAACACCTCACTGAATGAGCTCAGTAGCACAATGGAGGTGACAGAGGAAACAGTCAAGGAACTTGAAGATGGATAAATAGAAATTATTCAGTCCGAACATCAGAAAGGAAAAAAAGATAGTCCCCTCCCAAAAATGAAAGAAAGAACAGGTACTCAGGGACCTGTGGGACAATAACAAAAAAATCTAATATTTATGTCACTGTAGTCCCAGAAGGAGAGAAGAGAACAGACTGAAAAAAATTGAAGCCATTGAAGAAACGATGGCTGAAAACTTCCCAAATTTGGTGAAAGATTAAAAACATACAGATTTAATAATTTCAGCAAACCCCAAATAAGATAAATCCAAATAAATCCATGCCCAAGTACATCAAAATATTACTGCTGAAAAGTAAAGACCAAGAAAAAGCATTTGAAAGCACCCAGAGAGAACGACGTGTTGTTGATACATTTGGGGGAGCACTGACTCAATTGACTGCAGCTTTCCTGCCAGAAACGGCAGAACCCAGAGAGAAGAGGCACAACACGTTTAAAGGGCCGAAAGGAAAGAACCGTAACTGCAGAATTCTATATCCAATAGAAATATCCTTAAGAAATGAAAGTTAAGTAGATAACCTCCCCTACATTCTCCCTTCTTTCCCATCCTTCTTTTTTGAACAAACACATGCTTTCGTATCTCTTTGGGGAGAAACAGTACCTACTTGGAATATTTCACATTTATTTAATGCTTAATATGTCAAGCACTTTCACTTACATTGTTTCATTTTGTCCCAGGCAGCATTCTCTTTCAAGCACCTAAAGCATGGTTATGACCACAGCTCTTGAAGCAGTCTCTCTAGAAACATTTTGAATGCTGGCATAGTTGAAGACAGAAGGATAATTACTTTACCCACTATTTAACACCAACTTTCAAAGAGAAAAGAGGTCCAATAAGTCATATTCAGAGAAGGAGACATGAGTGCACCCCAGTTACCATTGAGTGCAAACACTGAGTAGTTTTTTATGTAGCTTACACTGTATTCTGGGTGAGGCCACATTTATAAATTTAACATGTGATCTAGTGAAGGCACTTGCTTTTTCTTGAAATGACTTGTTCACTCTTGGTGGGGGAGGGTGTGTTTTGATTCCTGGATAAGCCTTGAGGCCAATTCTTGGATCAGGTGTGGTGACAGGGAGGTTTCTAGAAAGGGCACTGTATATGGTGTCACTTTTTAAAATCTGAGAGAGTAATGCTGTCTTTATTATTCCTAAAGGAAATGAATAAGTGAAACATGTGAAAGAGAAATTACACCATTGAGATGCTCTCTTTACTTCAGGGAATCTTCTTCACTTCTCTCTCCTTTGTAAGATGATTAATGGATTGACTTTATTTAAACTGTGGGAAACAAATGAAACCATTAAGTGTTTATATTTAAGGCAAATACATTAATAGAGGTCGTGAAGCTTTCTGTAGGCCACATGGCCTGCCCCTAGCCCATAAATGCTCCTTCTGACTTTCCAACGCAAGTGCCAAACACTGCCTCCACACATTCTTTTTAAAACTTCTTTTCCATTCCAAATCCACTTGGTACTTTCATTATGGTCTTGTTAAAATTGCAAGATGTCCACTGGGACTTCCAGGATAGATTTTCTCTTTACTGAGGAGGAGCAAAAGAGGAAGTATATAAAAGCACTTCTATTTGTTATTCCTTCAGGGAGTCATAGTAAAGAAAAATAGGGACACTTCTATAGGAGGAGTATCTTTTAATCTGACATTGTTTTAACGGTAAGCATTTGGGGCAAGTGTGTATGCTTCCCCTTTATTTCAGCACCTTGTACAACATCCTGGATAGGACTACTGGGACAGATAATACTATTTTATTTACATGTGGAACAAATAAGTGAATGTACCTACAAGATATATGTTGATTATGAGCTTGATGTAAGTGCAGACTTGCACTCATGTTATTGGTTCTTAGAATTAGGTCAGTTTTACCCAATTTGTACCTCTATCTCTGTTTCCTCTAGATAAGACTTACTGTGGGAATCTGATAACTCTTTTCCTATATTCTCATAAATGGGTACAAGATATTACGGGGGGTCTGATAACTGCTTTTCGGTTTTCCTGTATGTAGGCGCATGCTTAAATGTAGTAAAAACTTCTTATAAATGAGAAAACCAGTCACCAGCATGACCCATCCTAACTGCATGATCCTTCCCTCCGTATAT
The DNA here is from genome assembly GCF_005190385.1 of Monodon monoceros. NCBI lineage: Eukaryota > Metazoa > Chordata > Mammalia > Artiodactyla > Monodontidae > Monodon > Monodon monoceros. The sequence goes on along the minus strand of NW_021703776.1, from coordinate 12,487,620 downwards.
CCTTGTGTTAAGAAGTATAAAGACCAGCAAGGAATGGTCTTGAGGATGGAGTGGTATGTCCTGAACACTAGTACCCACAGGCAGGTACACAAAAATTTTGTGAATTCCACTTTAAAATTCTTTTTCCCTTTTAGATCTTGAATTTGCCTGAACTGATTGATGATTCCAAGTATAGAACTAACCACCTTCGGGTACAGAATAGAAAAGAGCTTATTAAAATACTATCGACACGGTAAGCTTGGCTCTACTGTTTGTACCTTTAAGAATTAATATGTTATTAGCATTTATCTGGCATTTTATGGTGCTCTTTTTGGCTTATTTAGATTAACTTATAATTATCTTTCATTTTACAAAATTCGTTAGTGGAAATATATTTTAAAGCTATGTTTTTCTTTGTTTGAAAGCGTTTGAAAGTATTTCACATGTCTTTCTAAGTATTGCATCATAACAATGATACAAATAAGAACGTCACAATAGCTTGCATTAGTTGCTTCTCTGTGGCATGTAAGTGTTTGGGTTTAGTCTATCATAAATACTAACAGTAATAATTCAACATCATTTTTTACATTTACTGTATGAATCGCTCTACATACATGATCTCATTTAACCCTTATAATCATCCCGTGAGGGAAGTTCTATTATTTCCATTTTACAGATAAGGAAACTGAGATAAGGGAGGTTCAGTCAAGAGCTTGTTGGCTTTTCTGAGCCTCTCTGTGTAGTTTGTCATGTTGATGTTTTGAAAATGGCAGATTGAGTCATAAAGGATTAATGCTGACCAATTAGAGTATTTGATTTTCAAATTATTCCATTCATGTCAGGTTATACTTTTGTTAAAACCTGTATCAATTTTTCAAGTTTGCCTCAGGAAAAGTTAATAATTCTTATTCTTTCCTATCAGTTTCACTTTTGTTTACATCTAACTTCTCGATCTATAGGAATAGATAGTGGTTTTTGTGGATCTCAATGCCCATGTGAACCGTTCTTCAGTATGGAACATTTGCTCTCATCAAACCAATAAATTAAGGACTTTTGTTCAAATACAATATCTTGTCTTTTGAAAATGCCCTTGTGTTTCCATGTAGCATAGATATATCAAAGTTCTTAGACTCATAGATATCGAGAACAAACTGAGTACCAGTGGGGAGGTGGGGGAGGGACAATACAGGGGTAGGAGAGTGGGAGGTACAAACTATAGGGTGTAAGATAGGCTACAAGGATGTAGTGTACAACACGGGGAATATGGCCAATATTTTGTAATAACGAAATGGAGTGTAACCTTTGAAAATTGTATTAAAAAACTAACAAACAAGCGAAAGTTCTTAGAAAAAAACTTCTGCTAATATTATGTTTATTCCTCTTCCCTTCTCCTTTGGGGACCTCTACATGAGTCTGCATTCATTACCTATTTGCTTTTTCCTGGATTTTAAGCACTTCTTCTCTATGCTGCCTGTATCTCCTCCTTCAACCAATGGGGCCTCTGTGTGTGGGACTGATATGCAGAGAAGAGGGGAATGAGAATTGGTCTCCCCTTTCTTGGTCATTAGTTAAATAAAACTCAGATTCTACTGCAAAGCCGGAGAGCCCTCAGTCATTAACATTTCACCCCATGAGAATTGGCCCTTTATCTCTGCTTTTTGCCTCTTTGCCTCTCAAGCAGTTTTTGATTCATTTAATTCATTGATATGCCTTTTTCCTTTCACACCACGGTTACCAAGTTTCAATAACAGGCACTTGTGAGAACCTTATCAAAAGCTCTTGGAGAGTCTAAATAAATCACATCCATGCTGTGAGAAGAGTGGACCGAAGAAAAATACAAAACCTAGGCAGATACGTGTCATCTTGTTACTGAGTTGCCAGCACTCTTCTAACTTTAAGAACCACAGAGTTAAATTATTGGTTTCCTGTGTCCTAAAACCTGTATTCCTTGCTAAATTCTGTTATAGAATTCTATTGTGGACAGACTTCTAGCAGCATCTGTAACAGTTTAATTTCAAATTTCTCTTTTTGGGGTGAGTTAAATAACCTAACACCTTCTTCTTTCTCCTCTTATAGACCCAGAAGTGGGAGCTTCAGCATTTTGGAACCCATAGGTTCTTATATCTTTATTCAGACTTAAGGAATCAAACTTGTAAAGAAGAGACTGGAGGGTAGTCTTAAGAGAGGAAACTTGATAAGGGACTTGCCTTCATCATCATCCTGCTGTTAAAACACAGACCACAGAGAGGCTCTTGGGTGCCCAGAGGCCAGGGTCCCTGCTCTCTTGGGCTGGTGTGTGGACGTGTTTTGGTGGTGTCTTGTGGGATGCAGTTCTACAGTCTCTTCCAGCTCAGGTCTCTTCTCCTCCGTGGTGGATCAAACAATGATGACCAGGGAAGATTAGGATATTGATTCAGTCCCATCAATAACCTTATCATTTGTTTTTCTGAATAAATATCCCTGGATTCATTAGTACTGTTAAGTGTTGGGCTTTCAGAAGTCTCTGTGAATGTTGTAAAATGTCTCATTTTCATGATATGATTTTATGTTTTTCCAATATTCAGAATATTAATGGCTCTATATTAATTACATGATTAGATCTGGTCATTTTATTCTGACATCATGGCCTTCCACAATCTGACATGACCTTTCCTTTCCACCTTTTCTCAATATAAAGGAATAATATAGGGAGGTGGGTCCAGAGGGAGAGAGTAGGGGGAGTTGGCAGGAAAATCATGCTGTAAAAGTTATAATAGAGTTTATGATAAAGGAGTTTCTGAAACTTGTGAAACAAAGGAAAGTTTTTGGCCATAAAATGAGTTAGCTTGTCAACAACTTCTGTTTTCTGTGTAACCTGATGATAGGTCTTTTTTTTTTCTTCCAGTTTTATTGAGATATAATTGACATATAATGTTGCATTAGTTTAAGGCACACAAATAATGATTTGATATATGTATATATTCTGAAATGATTACCCTAGTAAGTTAACATCTGTCACCTCACAGTTACAAATCTTTTTCTTCCCCTGTGATGAGAACTTTTCAGATCTACTCTCTTAGCAACTGTCAAATATACAATACAGTAGTATTAACTATAGTCACCATGCTGCACATAACATCCTCAGGACCTATTTATTGTATAACTGCAAGTTTGTGCCTTTTGAGCACCTTCACCCATTCCCCCCCACCCTGAAGAGACATCTTGAAGGGAATACTCTACCTGGTAGAGCTCGAAGTTTTCCAGCAACTTAGAACCAGCAAAAACTTCCTTCCACACCTGAAGAGACCTAGGGACTCAAGAGTTTCAATGGAACATGCTTCTCATTTGTTCCTTCTCTTACTCATCTATTTAACACGTATTTATTGACTACCTACTATGTGCCAGTGACTGTTTTGGGCACAAGGAAGGTGGCTTCAAACACAAAACAAAACTAAACTCCCTGCCTGCCTGGACTTTCATTAGAGTAAACCTTGTAGACGTTCTAGAAGACTTTTCTTTAAGACCTCTTCCATAAAAACATGTGTTTTGATATGCCTAAGAAGTTAGCTGTCCGTATTTTTCATATAAACTTTTTGTAAATTTTGTTTTACAAAAGTATTGCAGCTACAGTCTGTGCCTGCTAATAACTTATTGTCTTTTTGTCTTTTCGTGAGCATATTACAGTGCACATGCTACAGTTTTCTGTGTGTGTGGTTTTCCTGTCATTTCTATAGGAAAGCATATTTTTGGTAACAGTAGCTACATTACCATGTGAATATACCATGTTTTTCCCTGTTGTCTGCTATTAAACATTACATCATAAAACTTCCCTTTAATGCTCATAGACACTTTCCTCAGCCTATATTTCTATTTTGGAAAATCTTTAAAATACATTAAAATGTAGAGGGGTTTGTGAGAGTGAATTTGCACTTCAGACAACTTTTAAAAAATCTCTAGTGATGATGGGCTCATGGTGTTCCTTAAAAACAAAACAAAACAAAACGTCGCACCCCTTTCATCCAATTCGATATCCAAAAGTGAAAACAGAAGCATTTATGGATTTTTACAAAGTTTGCTCTCCTAAATACAAATAAAGGCTCCGTCTTGTGTTTCAAAATCTTCCTTCCAAAGTATTTTTCCTAAGTTTTGATTAATTTCCTGAGTAATTTCCCAAAGTAACTTTCCTGCCCATGGCAAGCGTTCATTTAAGTGTTTTAGAATCAGGTGATTCTCTTTGCATTCTCCTCTGCAATTCATAGACTCTTTAGAAAGTGCCTACCAGGAATGTCAGTCATTTACCTCGCTTTTCTGTCACTCTTGCTAAATTCAGTTTGATGCTGCTCCCTGAGAGTTGTCGGCCTCACTTGGAAAGGCAGCTGCATGTTTTTGTCATCAGCGGAGTTTTCCATAGCCAGCACAAACACAATCCCTCTCAAGTGCTCTCAGGTGTTACTATTCCCCAACTGTGGCCGTGAGCAAGTTTTTTTTTTTTTTTAATTTAAAGGTGGAAGACTTTCCCCTTGAACTTGCCATTTTATCCAGGGTGTTTCAGAAAGTCTGTTTACCCAGCTGCTAAGACCAAAAGCGAGGCAAAACTAAAGCATGTTAAAAGTCCCCAGCTAAAACACAGAAGAAAAGATAAGATCGAGACTAATGCAGAGTCTGTTACAACAAACCCCTCCTTTGCAAAGCTAAGGAGCAACAAACTCCTCAACCTGTGCTACCCACACACGGGACCAGCATTTTTGCAATAGTTCAGACCTCGCGGGAGAGACTAAAAATCATGATGTGTATTGATACTGAGAAGAGAAGGATTATGATGATGTATTAGTAGTTGGGGAGAAATAATAGGAAGACATGAAATGAGGATGAAGGAAAAGAGAAATAATAGGGAAAATAGAAATACAATTCATTTTATTCCTCCTGCTTCCTCTCTTCATCAGCGTTAATGGCCACTGACTGTGTGCCCTTGTCCTGCAGATACAGAGATGAAAGAAGAGGTGGCTCTTGGTCTAAGTAGGAAAACAAACAAGCAAAGCAATGAATTAAGTAGTGTGTGTGAAGTGCCACTATACACATACACACAGGGTGGTGGGAGCCCAGAGAAGGGGCGACTACCTCAATCTGGGCAAGTCAGGGAAGGCTTTCCTGCAGACAGTGCCAGCTGAGGTGAGTCTTTTTTTTTTTTTTTTTTTCCAGTTGAGATGAGTCTTAAAGGACAAATAAAATTAGGCAGGTGAGGAAAAAAAGATAGTTCACATCAAAGGAGGAAATATCAAACTGAGTGTAATTTTATACGGAGGAAAAAATAAATCATAGAAGAAAAAAAAGTAGCTTGGAGAGAAACTGATGACAACTTTTAAATTGCTTTTTGAAAAATGCTACACATGTTAGGGAAGCATATGTCAGTATAGTCCTAGTGAAGGCATTCCTAAAATGTTGGTTACCCTAAGTTGTCATAAATAAAACTAACAGTGTGAGACAAATTTACCTTTTAAAGTACTGTGGCATCTATGTTCATCAGGATATTGGTCTATAATTTTCTTGTGATATCTTTGTCTGGTTTTGGTACCAGGGTGATGGTGGCCTCGTAGAATGAGTTTGGCGGTGTTCCTCCCTCCGCAATTTTTTGGAGGGGTTTGAGAAGGATAGGTGTTAACTCTTCTCTAAACGTGTGATAGAATTCACCGGTGGAGCCATCTGGTCCTGGACTTCTATTTGTTGGAAGATTTTAATTACAGTTTCAATTTCATTACTTTTGATTTTCTAATTCTTCCTGGGTCAATCTTGGAAGGTTGTACTTTTCCAAGAATTAGTCCATTTCGTCCAGGTTGTCCACTTTATTGGCATATAGTTGCTTGTAGTAGTCTCTAATGATCTTTTGTATTTCTGCAGTGTCAGTTGTAATCTCTCCTTTTTCATTTCTAATTTTATTGATTTGAGTCCTCTCCCTTTTTTTCTTTGAGTCTGGCTAAAGGTTTATCAATTTTGTTTTTCTTCTCAAAGAACCAGCTTTTAGTTTTATGGATCTTTGCTGTTGTTTTCTTTGTTTCTATTTCATTTCTTTCTGCTCTGATCTTTATGATTTCTTTCCTTCTACTAACTTTGGGTTTTCTGTGTTCTTGCTTTAGGTGTAAGGTTAGATTGTCTGAGATTTTTCATGTTTCTTGAGGTGAGCTTGAATTGCTATGAACTTCCCTCTTAGAACTGCTTTTGCTACATCCCATAGGTTTTGGATCATCGTGTTTTCATTGTCATTTGTTTCTAGGTATTTTTTGATTTCCTCTTTGATTTCTTCAGTGATCTCTTGGTTATTTAGCAGCGCACTGTTTAGCCTCCATAGACCAATATCACTGATGAATATAGTCGCAAATATCCTCAACAAAATACTAGCAAACAGAATCCAACAATACATTAAAAGGATCATACACCATGATCAAGTGGGATTTATCCCAGGGATGCAAGGATTCTTCAATATATGCAAATCAATCAATGTGATACACCATATTAACAAATTAAAGAATAAAAACCATATGATCATCTCAATAGATACAGAAAAGGCTTTTGACAAAATTCAACACCAGATGGTTACAAGACCTAAATAGACATTTCTCCAAAGAAGACATGCAGATGGTCAACAAATACATGAAAAGATGTGCAGCATCACTAATCATTAGAGAAATGCAAATCAAAACCACAGTGAGGTATCATCTCACTCTAGTCAGAATGGCCATCATCAAAAAATCTACAAACAATAAATGCTGGAGAGGGTGTGGAGAAAAGGGAACCCTCCTGCACTGTTGGTGGGAATGTAAATTGATACAACCACTATGGAGAGCAGTATGGAGGTTCCTTAAAAAACTAAAAATAGAACTACCATACGACCCAGCGATCCCACTACTGGGCATATACCCTGAGAAAACCATAATTCAAAAAGAGTCATGTACCAAAATGTTCATTGCAGCTCTATTTACAATAGCCAGGACATGGAAGCAACCTAAATGTCCATCAACAGATGACTGGATAAAGAAGATGTGGCACATATATACAATGGAATATTACTCAGTTATAAAAAGGAATGAAATTGAGTTATTTGTAGTGAGGTGGATGGACCTAGAGTTTGTCATACAGAGTGAAGTTAGTCAGAAAGAGAAAGACAAATACCATATGCTAACGCATATATATGGAATTTTAAAAAGCGGTACTGATGAACCTAGTGGCAGGGCAGGAATAAGGATGCAGACGTTGCGAACAGACTTGAGGGCACGGGGGTGGGTGGTGAGGCGAAGCTGGGATGAAGTGAGAGAGTAGCATCGACATATATACACAACCAAATGTAAAATGGATGGCTAGTGGGAAGCTGCTGCATAGCACAGGGAGATCAGCTTGGTGCTTTGTGACCACCTAGAGGGGTGGGATAGGGAGGGTGGGAGGGAGGCTCAAGAGGGAGGGGATATGGGGATATATGTATACATATGGCTGATTCAGTTTGTTGTACAGCAGAAACTAACACAACATTGTAAAGCATTTATACCCCAATAAAGATGTGGAAAAAAACCCCACATATGAACTGTTTAAAAAAAAATAAAGTACTGTGGCAATACCTTTAGTAAAATAAATAATTATTTTTGGTTTTGAATGATTTGGTTTTTCTGAAGTCAAGTTTCTGGTATGCAATTGAATATCTACTTATTTTCACAGTTTACTGTATTAAAATACTGTGAAATTAAATGCTGTAGTTCACGGCCTTCTAAACAGAGGTGCTAAACAGACATTTGTTGAATTGAATCCAGAACTTACTAAGAGCTTCACCTTTTTAAATTTGGTGTCAAGTTATTTTTAATATACTTGTTCAGAATATTGGAGAGTTGGACCTGGAGCATTTTTGGGCTGTTCATGGAGGGCTTGTGACTTCAAAGATGCCTAAATATAATGTTAATTTTTAAAAACGGACATCTTGGTTCCATCAGACAAATTTGGTCATTCCACTTCCCTGCCTAGGTCTTTCAGGGAGTCTCCACAGCTTTGAAGATAAAGTTTAAACTATTTAACACATGTAATTGCATCTCCCACTTTTGCCTTAGAACCATCTTATAATTTGGCCTGGTCTTTTAATCTGCTGTGTCTTCCCACAAGCTCATTGCTTTTCACTAAAATGATGAAGCTTCTTCATCTCACTGGCTGCTACTAGTCTTTTAAAATGAGCACAAGTTTTGGGAGCTCTTCTCCTCTCGTTTGTCTGTTTAAAGCGGCCCCTCCTATGTTGCTGAATCAAAGCATCTATTGCGTTCAGCTGTTATTAATCCTCCACCTTGACGCAGCAGTAAACTTCTTAAGGCAGAGACTATCTTTTTGTTTTTAGAGACAGTTTTTTTAAGAGCAGTTTTACGCTCATAGCAAAACTGAGAGGAAGGTACAGAGAGTTCCCATGTACCCTCTGCTACCCCCCAACCCCTGCCCTCTCCCCCAGCCTCCCCACCAGCAACATCCCTCACCAGAGTGGTACACTGATTATAACTGATGAGCCTACGTTGACACATCGTAAGAGACTATGCACATCGTAAGAGACTGTCTTTTTTGATTTTTATTTCTGGTGCCTCTTTGGTTCCCTGGCGCTAGATGTTCTTTCAGTTAGTGAATGTATGAACCAGTGAGGGGCAAAGATATCCCAATTTGGCAAACTGGCCAAAGGGAAGAGACCCAATGTCAGGTCAGAATAAAAAGAGGAGAGCAGTGGTAGCTAGAAATGAGAACTTTTTCTAAACTAACCTAGGAGGCCTGTAGTATGATCACAGAATGTCAGAAGGCCTGAATTTGAAACCAGAGCCTTCCACTAACTCTGTGGTCTTGAGCAGATCCTCTGATTTCTCTGAGCCTCCGGTTCTCATATATACGGTACGTATAAGAATACCTGCATCACTGTGAGAATTAAAAAGCAAAACAGGCATGAAAGCAGCCAGCATAGCCCTCAGCAAACAACAGTGCTCAGTATATTTGAGGAGAACCTCAATCCTCAAGAATCAGAAATTACAGTTCCCACGTTTTTTGCCATCAGAGTTCTCCTATGTCATTTTTTTATTCATGGATGCCAAGTTTTGAGAGATTTTCCTCTCCCAAACTGTAATTATTATATGAATTACCTTCCACAATTTTTATTTAATAAAGTTTCATTTAACTGCCAATCAGATCCTGATTAGGACGATATAACTAGTGTTATTGTACTGATTTGATTTAATTCTAGCAGACGTAAAGCATGACATTCTAGTTGGCCTGTATGACCTTTTTGCAGCTAAACAAATGATTTCTGTTCAACTTCTTAAAAAAATTAAAAATAGCTCACAAGACTCAGGAATACATTTAACTTTGTACAGTGCTCCTAATAAAGGCTACTAATAGTGCTTGTTTTTTCTTTTCTTTCAAACCCAAAGTGGACCTTAATAGTTCATATACTATTCCCTTTCAAGAAACACTGTTTCTCAGTGTGGGCAATGAATTTGGAACTTGTGAACATTCCACTTAAATTATTCCATGCATTTGTGGTTGTACCCTCATAAAGAATGAAGCACTTTCGTGTGTTCCTGAGTTGCTATGCTGTGTTAATAGACTCTATGAAAAGCTTCAGTCAGGGTCTTTGAACTCTGAAATAAAATACATCCATGAGTTCTCCTGTGTCATTTTTATGGTTAAGATTTTCAAAGTTTTAATGGGTATCTTTGGCTTTCCTGAAAACTGTTGACTTTACTTTTCTCTTAAATAATATCTATAATATCCCTAATTTTCATTTTTAGTAGAAAATAAAACTACCACATATTTCACCTCAGACAGCCCTCTATCTCTTGCCCCTTCCCCTACCCTCCATCTTAAATCCCCATTTCAATCCTCCCTCCTGCCTGCCTTCCACACCCCCATCTTCCTGTCCTTATCCTGTCATTCACAATTTGAACTCTTTTACAATTAAATAATACATGGATATCACTTATCACTTTCCTAGGTGGGTTTTAGCTACTTGCAGGAAGGCTTCATTGAAAAAGTGGCTTGCTTAGAGAAGAGGGAGAGTTTTATCAGTGGCCACGAATATGATATAATTTAGATGGACTGGGCGGAACCTCTATTCCATGGAATATAACCCTTCCTTACACATAGTTTGCTGAAATTCTGCAATTATAGATTTTAGGGGCTTAAAAGTTTGTCCGCTCTTAAGCTTCAAACAGCACAGGGCTGGGGAGTGTTAAAGCATGTAGTCATATTCCTTAGAGTAAATAAAATTCCCCAGGCCCTTTCCTCAGACTAGATTTTAATACGGGGAAAGTGGAGAAATCATCAAAGCCCTGCCTAAGGTGAGTGAAAAGCAGAATGGAGGCTGAGAGCAGTCAGGAGCCCCAGAGATTAAGTTCCCCTCACTGACACTTTTGCCAGGGCTGGGAGGCTATGCGAGTCTCTTTTAACCCGGATTAATTCCTCCCCCCTAAACCTGGCAACCATCGACTCTCCCATGTCTACATGTTTTTAATATACATAGAGAAACTTACTGTTTTCTCCCACGGAAACTTTTTTGTTGGTCTAATATTCTCTTTCCCATATGATCACATTTTAAAATCTCTTCTGCCAGCCTTCTTTTTTTTCCTGCCTACTACTCGTATCTAACGAGGCTGCATTTCACGTGATTTTTATATATCCTCAACCTACATATTTAGTTTATTGTAACCCTCCCCCCAACCTTTCATAATGCTTTGAATCATATCATTGTAGGTTTATCTGGGATCCACTGCAGAGGGCTGATTTGGATAAATGGATCTGACGTTTGGTGAGGGTCACATTTGTTTTCTTATGCATTCCATGGCAGCTCTGCCATTATCAGCTAATAGATGGTCCCTTGTAAAATGTCTATATTTTATGTGGTACATTTTCTGAATGTTGGTCATTTGGAGATAGATTTAAGTGGCTATTTGTTGTTACTATAAAATCAGCCTGGAGGGAAAAAGAATGAAAGAAACACAGCCCTGGAATGCATCCCTTTTGGCTTACAGAATGCAAAGGGAACCACTGCAACTCCAAACAAGCTCCTCGTGACCAGGGCTCTTTCTACCCTGTTAAGAGAATTCTTTGTGACTGAGAATCAAATGATATCTTTAAGTGAGTCAGGATGGAATGGAATGTCATCCCACTCCTTCTCTCCCCCTCCTTTTTTCCAGAAGGGCTACAAAACATTCCACACTGCCTTTTAGTAGAAAGAATTAGGTGGTAGTGGTGGGATATTTATACGTATGTGCAGGGGGGGTGAGGATGGTGGCGGGAGGGAGTCCAGTAAATTCTGTTTCCCTGGATAAAACATTTAATACCCTCATTTCTCCTTTGGAACTTAATGTATATTTTTAGATTTATAGAATGATAGAGCCCTAAACACGTGGGGAGCTGGACAGAACCTGGGATATCATTGAACTTAACCCCTTCCTATGTGTAAGAACTTAGAATTTAACAGCATCATGGCCAGAGACCCCTTGAAATCTGGTGGGAGATTCCACAAAGCCAACTCGAAAGGCCTTCCTTTTGGGAGGGTGTAGGCACAGCTCTCCAGACTTTGCTGGCTGACCTTCTTTTGCCCTTGACTTTTGAATTGGATAGAGAAGCTGGAGTTTGACTCTTTCTCCTGACACTCGGTTTGCTCCGTAGACTCCTAGACTCATTCCTGCCCTGCCCAATTTCCTGCCTGCCTTTGGCTTAGACTGAGTTCTGTTCTGCAACTACTTTGCCCCCGCTTGGGTTCTATTCTTATCTCTTCTTAGCTTCAGCTTTCCAGCGTAGGCCTTCCTTGGTCCTTTGATCTGACATCAACTGATGTTTCTAGTGAGAGCTGACTCCACCTCTCTCCCAGTGCTGACAGCTGACATCCCTGCTGAGCCTTGATTTCCACCAGCTGTCCAGCATCCTGGAACATTCCCTAGCGACCAGCTGCTCCTGGCCGTCTTCACCTGGACAATCCACAGTAGTTTTGGCAAGCTGCTCACTGCTTCCAAAGGCAGACTGGACCTACCTTAGTTCTGGTTTAATATGTTTTCCCCAGTATCACACAGCCCACTGGTGTGTGAGGCTCAAACTGGAATCTCCTGATTCCTTTTTCCACAGCACTCCTGGGCCAATCACTTATTTTCCTTTTCTCTAACTAGAAATTTTGTATTTTGAATAATCCTAGGTAGGAAAAGAAATTAAGTGAACATTCTGCACGCCCCCCAACCCGAACACACACACACACAACTTTTAATCTTTCAGTTTTTAAATTTGCATTTTTTCTTTCTTAATGATTTTTCTTCCCTCTATTGTGAATTGTTTTTCTTTTCTCATTTGCTAACTTTGGAAAAAGAAAAATCCAGACATTGGAATGTCTGAGTTTATTTAAGTCTCAGCACTCTGTTCAATTTAATGAAGGGAAACAAAAAAGGAAAATCAGAATGCTGGCCTGGATCTTTGTGGCTCTGGGATTGGCCCTTTTTGGTGGCCATTGATATATACTATATTTGGAAAATAAGAGTAATTGGTGGTTCCAAGCTATTTTTAAACACATTAGAATATAGAAATAAATTCTAAAATATAGAAATTTAGAACTATTACAAACAGAAACGGTGAGAGACATAATCATTTTGTAATAATTTAACTATTTTCTAATATAGGTAAATAAAAAGAGGATTTTATTTAGCATATTTAATGAGGTGGAGGTAGTAGACATATGTCACACTGCATACCCTGCTAACAGAGAGCACATATTCGTTTTTAGTGTCTATGGAACATTTAAAAACACTGATTACAGACTAGGTTACAGAGAAAATATTAGTAAGCTTCAAGAAAGAAAAACTAACCACAATGAAATATTCTAAAAATTAATAACAAATTTAAATATACAAGCATAGATATAACTATAAAGAACAGCATGTAAGCCAAAAAATTTAATATGGGATGAAGAATTTAAAATCATAGTTAACAGTTGTGGTGTAGCAAATCATCCTAAAACTGACTGTTTTAAAATGTGTCTGAAAACTTTTTCTATGAAGCGTTAGATAGTAAATACTTTAGGCTTTGCGGACCTTGTGGTCTTCATCATAGCTACTTAACTCTATTGTTGTAGCGAGATGGCAACCATAGACAATACTTAAATGAGTGAGTGTGACTGTATTCCAAACGGACTCTATCTATGGACATTGAAAGCTGAATTTCATACATTTTTGATGCATTACGAGATATTATTCTTTTGATTTCTTTCAATCATTTAAAAATGTAAAATGCATTTTTTTCTTGAAAACTCACAGAATTCACTCTCTTAACAATTTTCCTACATATCATATAGCAGTGTTAGCTATAGTCACCATGTTGCCTTGTATATTACATCCCTAGTGTTTGTTTATTTTATAACTGGAAGTTTGTACCTTTTGACCACCTTCTTCCAATCTCCCTTCCTCTTTGCTTCTGGTAACCACAAGTCTGATCTCTTTTTCTATGAGGTTTTGTTTTTTTTTTTTTTTTTAGTACTGCATATACGTGAGATCATATGGTATTTGTCTTTCTCTGTCTGACTTATTTCACTTAGCATAATGCCTTCAGAGTTCACCCATGTTTGCACAAATGGTAAGACTTTCTCACTTTTTATGGCTGAATAATATTCCATTTTCTATGTATACCACAATTTATTTATCCATTTATCCATTGATGGACACATTTTTTCCAAGCCTTGGCTATAGCAAATGATGCTGCTATGAACATGGGGATGTAGATATCTTTTCAAGTTAATGTTTTCATTTCCTTTGGATATAATCCCAGATCTGGAATGTATAGTTCTATTTTTAATTTTTTGAGGATCCTCCATACTGTTTTCCATAGTGCTGTGCCAATTTGCATTCCCACCAACAGTCCACAAGAGTTCCCTTTTCTCCACATCTATGCCAGCATTTGTTATCTCTTTCTTTTTGACGATGGCCATTCTATCAAACATGAGGTGATATCTCATTGTGGTTTTGATTTGCATTTCCCTGATGGTTAGTGATGCTGAGTATCTTTTCATGTGTCTGCAGGCCATCTATGAGTCTTCTTTGGAGAGATGTCTATTTGCCCATTTATAAATTAGGTTATTTGGGGTTTTTTGCTGTTGAATTTAATTAATTATTTATATATTTTAGGTATTGACCCATTTTCATGTATATGGTATACAAATTTTTTTTCCCATTCCATAGGTTGTCTCTTCACTTTGTTGATCGTTTCTTTTACAGTGCAGAAGCATTTTAATTTGATGTAGTCCCACTTGTTTATTTTATTTTATTGGAGTATAATTGCTTTACAATGTTGTGTTCATTTCTGCTGTACAACAAAGTGAATCAGCTATATGTACACATATATCCTCTCCTTCTTGGCCCTGCCTCCTCCCCCCCCCCCCCCCACCTCCCCCAATCCCACCCATCTGGGTCATCACAGAGGAGTGAGCTGAGCTCCCTGTGCTATACAGCAAGTTCCCAGTAGCTGTCTGTTTTACACATGGTAGTGTATATATGTCAATCCTAATCTCCCAATTCGTCCGACCATCCCCTTCCCCGCTGTGTCCACATGCTTGTTCTCTACATCTCTATATCTGCCCTGCAAATAGGTTCACCTGTACCTTTTTCTATTATTTTTGATATTGTTGCTTGTACTTTAGGTGTCATATCCAAAAAAATCATTACCAAGACTCATGTCAAGGAGCTTTATTTCTGTTTTTATCTGGAAGTTTCATGGTTTCAGGTCTTACATTTAAGTCTTTAATCCATATTGAGCTAATTTTTGTGAGTGGGTGTAAGATACAGATCTAGGTTCATTATTTTACATGTGAATATCCAGTTATCCCAGTTTCATTTATTTAAAAACCTGTCCCTTCTTCACTGAGTATTCTTGGCTCTCTTGTGAAATATTAGTCAACTGTTTGTGCTTGGATTTATTTCTGGGCTCTGCATTCTGTTCCATTGGTCTATTTCTCTGTTTTTATGCCAGTACCATATTGCTTTGATAACTATAGCTTTATAGCATTGTCTGAAATCAGGAAGTGTGATGCCTCCTGCTTTGATCTTCTTTCTCAGGATTTCTTTGGCTACTCAGCATTTTTTATGGCTCCATGTAAATTTTAGAAGTGTTTTTCTACTTCTGTAAAAAATGCAATTGAAATATCAATAGGAATTGAATTGAATCTATAGATGGCTTTTGATAGTATTGACATTTTAGCAATATTAGTTCTTTCAATTCACGAACATGGAATACCTTTCCATTTATTTGTGTCTTCATTGTTTTCATCACTGCCTTGTAGTTTTCAGAGTAGAGATCTTTCTCCTCTTCAGTTAAATTTATTCCTAAGTATTTTATTGGTTTTGAACCTGTTGTAAATGGGATTAATTTCTTTATTTCTTTTTTAAAAAGTTCATTGTTAGTGTAGAGAACACTACTGATTTTTGACTGTTAATTTTGTATCCTTTAACATTACTGAATTGGTTGATTAGATCTAACAGTTTTTTGGTTGAGTCTTTAGGATTTTCTATATGTAAAATTATGTTTCCTACAAAGGTAGACACTTTTACTACATCCTTTCCAATTCCAATACCTTTTATTTCTTTCTCTTGCCTGATTGCTTTAGTTAAGACTTCAAGTACTTTGTTGAATAAGAGTGGTGAGAGTGGGCGCCCTTGTCTTGTTCCTGATCTTAGAAGAAAAGTGTTCAACTTTTCACCATAAGAGATGATGTTAACTGTGGGCCTGTCATTTATGGCCTTTATTATGTTGAAATATGTTCCTTCTATGTCTAATTTGTTAGGAGTTTTTATCATAAATGGATGTTGATTTTGTCAAATGCTTTTCTGCGTCTCTTGAGATGATCATATGATTCTTTTTCTATCACATTGATTGATCTACATATATTGAACCATCTTTACATGCCATGGATAAGTCCCACTTGATCATGGTATATGGTCCTTTTAATGTGCTGCTGAATTCAGTTTGCTAGTATTTTTTGAGACGTTTTTCATTTGTTTTCATGAGGGATATTGCCCTGTAGTTTTCTTTCCTAGTGGTATCAGTCTCTGGTTCTAGTATCAAGGTAATGCTGGCCTCATAAAATGAGTTTGAGAGTGTTCCCTCCCCTTTTATTTTTTGGAAGAGTTTGGGAAAGATTGGTGTTAATTCTTCTTTGTAGTTTGGTAAAATTTACCAGTGAAACCACCTGGTCCTGAGCTTTTCTTTGCTGAGAGATTTTTTATTACTAATTCAATCTCCATAGTAGTAATTGGTTTATTCAGACTTTCTATTTATTCTTGATTTAGTCTTGGTAAGTTATATGTTTCTCAGAAATGTTTTTCCATTTCTTCCAGGTTGTCCAGTTTGTTGGCGTATATTTGACTATAGTAGCCTCTTATGATCCTTTGAATTTCTGTGACATCAGTTGTAATGTCAATTTTTTCATTTATAATTTTGTTGATTTGGGTCCTTTCTCTTTTTGCCTTGGTTAGTCTAGCTAAGGGTTTTTCAATTTTGTTTATCTTTTCAAAGAACCAACTCGTGCTTTGGTTCATCTTTTTCTATTTTTTTTTGTTCTCTTTCATTTACTTCTGCTCTAATCTTTAGTATTTTCTTTCTTCTGCTAATTTTGGCCTCAGTTTGTCCTTCTTCTTCTAGTTTCTAAAGGCATAGAGTTAGATTGCTTATTTGGGATCTTTCTTGCTGCTTAATGTAGACGTCTGTTGCTATGAATTTCCCTCTTATAACCGCATTTGATGCATCCATAAGTTCTGGTTTGTTGTATTTCCATTTTCATTTGTTTCAAGAAACTTTTTTATTTCCCCTTTAACAACTTCTTTGATTCATTGGTTGTTCAGGAGACTAATATTTAATTTCCATGACTTGGTAAATTTTCCGGTTTTCCCCTTGTTATTGATTTCTTGTTTCATGCCATTGTGGTCAGAGAAGATATTTGGTATGATTTCAGTTTTCTTAGATTTGCTAAGACTTGTTTTGTGCCTAACATATGGTCTATCCTAGAAAATGTTCCACATGTGCTTGAGAAGAATGTGTATTCTGCTGTTGTTGGATATGTTCTGTATATGTCTGCTAAGTTCCATTGGTCTATAGTGCTGTTTAAATCTGCTGTTTTCTTATTGATTCCCTGGGTGATCTATCCATTGTTGAGAATGGGATATTAAAGTCCCCAGAGATTATTGTATTACTCTTTATTTCTCTTTTTAGCTCTGTTAGTTTGTGCTTTATATATTTAGGTGCTCCAGTCTTAGCCACATAAATATTTTCAATTGTTATAGCTTCTTGATATATTATCATTATCATTATATAATGACCTTCTTTGTCTCTTTTTATCATTTTTAGTTTAAAGTCTATTTTTTTCTGATATAAGTATAGCTACCTCTGCTTTTTTTGGTTACCATTTGCTTAAAATGGGGGTTTTCCATCCCTTCACTCCCAAGTCTATGTGTGCCTTTAAGGCTAAAATGAGTTTTTTGTAAGCAGCATATTGTTGGATATGGTTTTTTAAATTCCATTCAACCATTCTATGTCTTTTAATTGGAGAAAGTAATCCCTTTATGTTTTAAGTAATTATTGATAGGTAAGGACTTACTATTGCCATTTTCTTTTTTTCTGGTTGGTTTGTAGATCTGTTGTTCCTTGTTTATTATCCTGCTGTCTTTTTCTTTGTGTTTCAATGTCTTTTAATATCAGTATTATTTGACTTCTTCATTGTGTTATTTTGTGCAACTACTACTGAATTTTCCCTTGTGGTTACAATGAGGCTTACGTAAAATATCTTAAACTTATTTAAAACTGATAACAGCTTAACTTCAGTAGAATTCATAAACCTTACACTTTACGTCTCCTTCTCCTCCCATTTTAGGTTATTGTTGTTATGATTTACATGCTTTTATATTGTGTAGCTAATAACAGATTATTGTAGCCTTGGTTATCTTTACTATGTTCTTTTAAAAAAAATTTCAAACTAGAGTCATATATGAATTATGCACCACTATTACCATATTGCAGAATCTAACTGTGACTATATATTTACCATTACCAGTGAGATTTACACTACCTTTTTATGCTTTTATGATGTTAGTGTTCTTTTACCTCCACCCAAAGAATTCCCATTAGTATTTCTTGTAAGGAAGGTCTGGTGATAATGGACTTCTTCAGCTTTTGTTTGTTTGGGTAAGACCTTACCCTCTTTCATTTCAGAAGGACAGCTTTGCTGGGTATGGAATTCTTGGTTGGCAGTTATTTTTCCTTCAATATTTTGAATATGTCATCCCATTTGCTCCCGGTCTGGAAAGTTGAGCAATCCACCTATATTCTTATGTGGGTTCACTTTTATGTAGCTTCACTCTTTACACTTGCTACTCTTTAAAGTCTTTGTCTTTGACTTTTGACAATGTAATTATAATGCGTCTCACTATACCCCTATTTGGGGTCCTTTGGGCCTCGTGGATCTGGATGTCCATTTCTCTCCCCAGATTCAGGAAGTTTTCAACCCTTTCGCATTAAATATACTTTGTTTCTTTCTCTCTCTTTTCTCTTTCTGGAATTCTTATAACACAAATATTGTTTCTTTTCATTGTGTCCCATAATTCCCACAGGACTTTGTCACTTTTTTTTTTTAACATCTTTATTGGAGTATAATTGCTTTACAATGGTGTGTTAGTTTCTGCTTTATAACAAAGTGAATCAGTTATACATATACATATGTTCCTATATCTCTTCCCTCTTGCGTCTCCCTCCCTCCCACCCTCCCTATCCCATCCCTCTAGGTCGTCAGGAAGCACCGAGCTGATCTCCCTGTGTTATGGGGCTGATTTCTACTAGCTATCTGTTTTATGTTTGGTAGTGTATATATGTCCATGCCACTCTCTCACTTTATCCCAGTTTACCCTTCCCCCTCCACATATCCTCAACTCTATTCTCTAGTAGGTCTGCGTCTTTGTTCCAGTTTTGCCCCTAGGTTCTTCATGACCTTTTTGTTAGATTCCATATATATGCATTAGCATACGGTATTTGTTTTTCTCTTTCTGACTTACTTCACTCTGTATGACAGACTCTAGGTCCATCCACCTCACTACAAATAACTCAGTTTTGTTTCTTTTTATGGCTGAGTAATATTCCATTGTATTTATGTGCCATATCTTCTTTATCCATTAATCTGTTGATGGACACTTAGGTTGCTTCCATGTCCTGGCTATTGTAAATAGAGCTGCCATGAACATTGTGGTACATGACTCTTTCTGAATTATGGTTTTCTCAGGGTATATGCCCAGTAGTGGAAATGCTGGGTTGTATGGTAGTTCTAGTTGTAGTTTTTTAAGGAACCACCATACTGTTCTCCATAGTGGCTGTATCAATTTGCATTCAACAGTGCAAGAGGGTTCCCTTTTCTCCACACCCACTCCAGCATTTATTGTTTGTAGATTTTTTAATGATGGCCAATCTGACTGGTGTGAGATGATATCTCACTATAGTTTTGATTTGCATTTCTCTAATGATTAATGATGTTGAGCATTCTTTCATGTGTTTGTTGGCAATCTGTATATCTTCTTTGGAGAAATATCTATTTAGGTCTTCTGCCCATTTTTGGATTGGGTTGTTTGTTCTTTTCCTATTGAGCTGCGTAAGCTGCTTGTAAATTTTTGAGGTTGATCCTTTGTCAGTTACTTCATTTACAAATATTTTCTCCCATTCTGAGGGTTGTCTTTTGGTCTTGTTTATGGTTTCCTTTGCTGTGCAAAAGCTATTAAGTTTCATTAGGTCCCATTTGTTTTTTTTTCCCTTTCTCTAGGCGATGGGTCAAAAAGGATCTTGCTGTGATTTATGTCATAGAGTGTTCTGCCTATGTTTTCCTCTAAGAGTTTGATAGTGTCTGGCCTACATGTAGGTCCTTAAACCATTTAGAGTTTATTTTTGTGTATGATGTTAGGGAGTGTTCTAATTTCATTCCTTTACATGTACCTGTCCAGTTTTCCCAGCACCACTTATCGAAGAGGCTGTTTTTCTCCATTGTATATTCTTGTCTCCTTTATTAAAGATAATGTGACCATAGTGCGTAGATTTATCTCTGGACTTTCTATCCTGTTCCATTGATCTATATTTCTGTTTTTGTGCCAGTACCATATTGTCTTGATTACTGTAGCTGTGTAGTATAGTCTGAAGTCAGGGAGCCTGATTCCTCCAGCTCCGTTTTTCTTTCTCAGGATTGCTTTGGCTATTTGGGGTCTTTTGTGTTTCCATACAAATTGTGAAATTTTTTGTTCTAGTTCTGTGAAAAATGCCAGTGGTAGTTTGATAGGGATTGCATTGAATCTGTAGATTGCTTTGGGTAGTAGAGTCATTTTCACAGTGTTGATTCTTCCAATCCAAGAACATGGTATATCTCTCCCTCTGTTTGTATCATCTTTAATTTCTTTCATCCATGTCTTATAATTTTCTGCATACAGGTCTTTTGTCTCCTTAGGTAGGTTTATTCCTAGATATTTTATTCTTTTTATTGCAGTGGTAAATGGAAGTGTTTTCTTAATTTTTCTTTCAGCTTTTTCATCATTAGTGTATAGGAATGCCAGAGATTTCTGTGCATTAATTTTGTATCCTGCTACTTCACCAAATTCATTGATTAGCTCTAGTACTTTTCGGGGAGCAGCTTTAGGATTCTCTATGTATAATCTCATGTCATCTGCAAACAGTGACAGTTTTACTTCTTCTTTTCCAATTTGGATTCCTTTTATTTCTTTTTCTTCTCTGATTCCTGTGGCTCAAACACAAAACTATGTTGAATAATAGCGGTGAGAGTGGGCATCCTTGTCTTCTTCCTGACCTTAGTGGAAATGGTTTCAGTTTTTCACCATTGAGAACGATGTTGGCTGTGGGTTTGTCATATATGGCCTTTCCTATGTTGAGGTAAGTTCCCTGTATGCCTACTTTCTGGAGGGTTTTTATCATAAATGGGTGTTGAAGTTTGTCGAAAGCTTTCTCTGCATCTATTGAGATGATCATATGGTTTTTCTCCCTCAATTTGTTAATATGGTGTATCACATTGATTGATTTGCATATATTGAAGAATCCTTGGATTCCTGGGATAAGCCCCACTTGACCATAGTGTATGATCATTTTAATGTGCTCTTGGATTCTGTTTGCTAGTATTTTGTTGGGGATTTTTGCATCTATGTTCATCAGTGATGTTGGCCTGTAGTTTTCTTTCTTTGTGGCACCTTTGTCTGGTTTTGGTATCAGGGTGATGATGGCCTTGTAGAATCAGTTTGGGAGTGTTCCTCCCACTGCTATATTTTGGAAGAGTTGGAGAAGTATAGGTGTTAGCTCTTCTCAAAGGTTTGTTAGAATTCACCTGTGAAGCCATCTAGTCTTGGGCTTTTGTTTGTTGGAAGATTTTTTTTTTTTCCGGTACGCGGGCCTCTCACTCTTCTGGCGTCTCCCGTTGCGGAGCACAGGTACCGGATGCACAGGCTCAGTGGCCATGGCTCATGGGCCTAGCCACTCCGCGGCATGTGGCATCTTCCTGGTCTGGGGCACGAACCCATGTCCCCTGCATCGGCAGGCAGACTCTCAACCACTGCGCCACCAGGGAAGCCCCTGTTGGAAGATTTTTAATCACAGTTTCAATTTCATTGCTTGTGATTGGTCTGTTCTTATTTTCTATTTCTTCCTGGTTCATTCTCGAAAGGTTGTGCTTTTCTAAGAATTTATCCATTTCTACCAGGTTGTCCATTTTATTGGCATATAGTTGCTCGTAGTAATCTCTCATGATCCTTTGTATTTCTGCAGTGTCAGTTGTTACTTCTTCTTTTTCATTTCTAATTCTGTTGATCTGAGTCTTCGTTTTTTTCTGATGAGTCTGGCTAATGGTTTATCAATTTTATTTACCTCCTCAAAGAACCAGCTTTTAGTTTTATTGATCTTTACTCTCATTTCCTTCATTTCTTTTTCATTTATTTCTGATCTGATCTTTATGATTTCTTTCCTTCTGCTAACTTCAGGGGTTTTTTGTTCTTCTTTCTCTAATTGCTTTAGTTGTAAGGTTAGGTTGTTTATTTGAGATGTTTCTTGTTTCTTAAGATAGGATTGTATTGCTATAAACTTCCCTCTTAGAACTGCTTTTGCTGTATCCCGTAGGTTTTGGGTCATAGTGTTTTCACTGTTATTTGTTTCTAGGTACTTTTTGATTTCCTCTTTGATTTCTTCAGTGATCTCTTGGTTATTAAGTAGTGCATTGTTTATCCTCCATGTGTTTGTATTTTTTACAGATTTTTTCCTGTAATTTATACCTAGTCTGATAGCATTATGATTGGAAAAGATACTTGCTAAGATTTCAATTTTCTTAAATTTACCAAGGCTTGATTTGTGACCCAAGATATGATCTATCCTGGAGAATGTTCCATGAGCACTTGAGAAAAATGTGTATTCTGTTGTTTTTGGATGGAATGTCCTATAAATATCAATTAAGTCCATCTTGTTTAACGTATCATTTAAAGCTTGTGTTTCCTTAATTATTTTAATTTTGGATGATCTGTCCATTGGTGAAAGTGGAGTGTTAATGTGCCCTACCATGATTGTGTTACTGTTGATTTCCCCTGTTATGGCTGTTAGTATTTGCCTTATGTATTGAGGTCCTCCTGTGTTGGGTGCATAAATATTTACAATTGTTATATCTTCTTCTTGGATTGATCCCTTGATCATTATGTAGTGTCCTTCTTTGTCTCTTGTAATAGTCTTTGTTTTAAAGTCTATTTTGTCTGATATGAGAATTGCTACTCCAGCTTTCTTTTGATTTCCATTTGCATGCAATATCTTTTTCCATCCCCTCACTTTCAGTCTGTATGTGTCTCTAGGTCTGAAGTGGGTCTCTTGTAGACAGCATATATATGGGTCTTGTTTTTGTATCCATTCACCCAGTCTGTGTCTTTTGGTTGAAGCATTTAACCATTTACATTTAAGGTAATTATCAATATGTATGTTCCTATTACCATTTTCTTCATTGTTTTAGGTTTGTTATTGTAGGTTTTTTCCTTCTCTTGTGTTTCCTGCCTAGAGAAATTCCTTTAGCATTTGTTGTAAAGCTGGTTTGGTGGTGCTGAATTCTCTTAGCTTTTGCTTGTCTGTAAAGGTTTTAATTTCTCCATCAAATCTGAATGAGATCCTTGCTGGGTGGAGTAATCTTGGTTGTAGGTTTTTCTCCTTCATCACTTTACATATGTCCTGCCACTCCTTTCTAGCTTGCAGAGTTTCTGCTGAAAGATCAGCTGTTAACCTTATGGTGATTCACTGGTGTGTTATTTGCTGTTTTTCCCTTGCTGCTTTTAATATTTTTTCTTTGTATTTAATTTTTGACAATTTGATTAATATGTGTCTTGGCATGTTTCTCATTGGGTTTATCCTGTATGGGACTCTCTGTGCTTCCTAGACTTGATTAACTATTTCCTTTCCCATATTAGGGAAGTTTTCAACTATAATGTATTCAAATATTTTCTCAGTCCCTTTCTTTTTCTCTTCTTCTTCTGGGATCCCTATAATTCAAATGTTGGTACGTTTAATGTTGTCCCAGAGGTCTCTGAGACTGTCCTCAATTCTTTTCATTCTTTTTTCTTTATTCTGCTCTGCAGTAGTTATTTCCACTATTTTATCTTCCAGGTCACTTATCCGTTCTTTTGCCTCAGTTATTCTGCTATTGATCCCTTGTAGAGAATTTTTAATTTCATTCATTGTGTTGTTCATCTCTGTTTGTTTGCTGTTTAGTTCTGCTAGGTCCTTCTTAAATGTTTCTTGTATTTTCTCCATTCTATTTCCAAGATTTTGGATCATCTTTACTATCATTATTCTGAAATCTTTTTCAGGTAGACTGCCTATTTCCTCTTCATTTGTTAGGTCTGGTGGGTTTTTGCCTTACTCCTTCATCTGCTGTGTGTTTCTGTGTCTTCTCATTTTACTTAATTACTGTGTTTGGGGTCTCCTTTTCGCAGGCTGCAGGTTCGTAGTTTCCATTGTTTTTTCTGTCTGTCCCCAGTGGCTAAGGTTGGTTCAGTGGGTTGTGTATGATTCCTGGTGGAGGGGACTGGTGCTTGTGCTCTGGTGGATGAGGCTGGATCTTGTCTTTCTGGTGGGCAGGTCCACATCTGATGGTGTGTTTTGGGGTGTCTGTGGCCTTATTATGATTTTAGGCAGCCTCTCTGCTAATGGGTGGGGTTGTGTTCCTGTCTTGCTAGTTGTTTGGCATAGGATGTCCAGCAC
Organism: Monodon monoceros; assembly: GCF_005190385.1. Classification (NCBI taxonomy): domain Eukaryota; kingdom Metazoa; phylum Chordata; class Mammalia; order Artiodactyla; family Monodontidae; genus Monodon; species Monodon monoceros. The sequence continues at coordinate 12,463,383 of NW_021703776.1, read as the reverse complement.
TGTAGCTTGCTGGTAGTTGAGTGAAGCTGGGTGCTGGTGTTGAGATGGAGATCTCTGGGAGATTTTCGCCGTTTGATATTACTTGGAGCTGGTAGGTCTCTTGTGGACCAGTGTCCTGAACTTGGCTCTCCCACCTCACAGGCACAGCCCTGACACCTGGCTGGAGCACCAAGAGCCTGTCATCCCCATGACTTAGAATAAAAGGGAGAAAAAAAAAAAAGGAAAGAAAGAAGAAGATAAAATAAAATAAAGTTGTTAAAATAAAAAAATTTAAAAAATAATTATTAAAAGAAATTTTTTAAGTAATAAAAAACAAAAATAAAAAAAAACGGACAGACAGAGCCGTAGGACAAATGTTAAAAGCAAAGCTATACAGACAAAATCACACACAGAAGCATACACATGCATACTCACCAAAAGAGAAAAAGTGAAAAATATACATATCGTTGCTCCCAAAGTCCACCTCCTCAATTTCGGATGATTCGTTGTCTATTCAGGTATTGCACAGATGCAGGTACATCAAGTTGATTGTGGAGATTTAATTTGCTGCTCCTGAGGCTGCTGGGAGAGGTTTCCCTTTCTCTTCTTTGTTCGCACAGCTCCTGGGGTTCAGCTTTGGATTTGGACCCGCCTCTGCATTTTGGTTGCCTGAGGGCGTCTGTTCTTCGCTCAGACAGGATGGAGTTAAAGGAGCAGCTGATTCGGGGAGAGGGAGGAGTACGGTTGCGGGGCGAGCCTGCGGCGTCAGAGGCTGGTGTTGCGTTGCACCAGCCTGAGGTGTCGTGTGTTCTCCCGGGGAAGCTGTCCCTGGATCCCAGGACCCTGGCAGTGGCGGGCTGCACAGGCTCCCTGGAAGGGAGGTGTGGATAGTGACCTGTGCTTGCACACAGGCTTCTTGGTGGCAGCAGCAGCAGCCTGAGCATCACATGCCCATCTCTGGGGTCCACGCTGTTATCTGCAGCTCGCGCCCGTCTCTGGAGCGCATTTAGGCGGCGCTCTGAATCCCCTCTCCTCGCACACCCCGAAACAATGGTCTCTTGCCTCTTCGGCAGCTCCAGACTTTTTCCCGGACTCCCCCCTGGCTAGCTGTGGTGCACTAACCCCCTTCAGGCTGTGTTCACGCCGCCAGCCCCAGTCCTCTCCCCGGGACCTGACCTCTGAAGCCTGAGCCTCAGTTCCCAGCCCCTGCCTGCCCCGGCGGGTGATCAGACGAGCCTCTCGCACTGGTGAGTGCAGGTCGGCACCGATCCTGTGTGCGGGAGTCTCTCCGCTTTGCCCTCTGCACCACTGTTGCTGCACCCTCCTCTGTGGCTCCGAAGCTTCCCCCGAACCCTGCCCACCACCCATCTGCGCCTGCGAAGGGGCTTCTTAGTGTGTGGGAACCTTTCCTCCTTCACAGCTCCCTCCCACTGGTGCGGGTCCCATCCCTATTCTTTTGTCTCTGTTTTTTCTTTTGCCCTACCCAGGTACGTGGGGAGTTTCTTGTCTTTTGGGAGGTCTGAGGTCTTCTGCCAGCGTTCAGTAGGTGTTCTGTAGGAGTTGTTCCACATGTAGATGTACGTTTGATGTATTTGTGGGGAGGAAGGTGATCTCCACATCTTACTCTTCCACCATCTTGAAGCTCCTCTGCCCTGTCACTCTTTTTCATTTTTGTTTTCTTTTTGCTTTTTTGACTGGGTAATTTCCAATGTCTTTTCCTCCAGGTTGTTGATTATTTCTTCTACATGGTCAAGTCTATTTTTGAAACTCTGTTGAATTCTTCAGTTTAGTTATTATATTTTTCAACTCAAGTATTTCCGTGTTTTGTTCTGTTGTTTGATGCTTGCTGTTTCCTTGTTGAACTTCTTCTTTTGTTCCTGCATTGTTTTCTTAATTTTGGTTAGTTGTCTGTCTGTATTTTCTTGTAGATTACTAAACTTCCTTAAGAGGACTGTTCTGAATTCTTTGACAGTTCATATTTCTCCAATTTTTAAGGGTCAGTTATTAGATTTTTTAAAATTTCCTTTGGTGGTGTCATATTTACCTGATTTTTTATGACCTTTGATTCCTTATGCTGGTATCTGTGCATTTGAGTAATCAGGGTTCTCTTCCAGACTTCAAAGTTCTGCTTTGGCAGAGACAGTTCTTCACCAGTTAGCTCAATTTGGTTTTCTGGGTGTGTTGCTGGTAATGTTCTTGGGCAGGTAGGGCCTGATATGATGATCTGTTTTGGGGCAAGGCATCTGTTCCAGTTCTGAGGATGGGGATGGTGGTGTGTTCCACTGGCTAATAAGAGTTCGATAGGACTACTGGCTTGGTTTCCTACCCAAATGAGGCTGTAGGATGGACTCTGCAGTTGTCTGGATTCTCTGGTAAAGCTTACTAGTTGGTTGGGAATGGGTACAATATTCAGTAGTAAATGGGGGTATAAATTAGCTTCCGTGCCCTCGCAGGGCAGCAGGACAGGACCCAGGGACTGTGAATCTTGTTGTTTGAGGACTCAAATCAGGCCAGAGTGTGCACTGAATTCCCTGGTCAGGTGAGACCACCAGTTTTGCTCTGCACATGGGGGAAGCCACGGACTGTGCTTTCTGTTCAAGAACTAATGTACATAGGGCTCTTGAATAGGCTGTGCAGCTTCTCATGTGTTCTGGTTAGGTTCCCTGATTGGACAGGCTGAAGGCTGTAGTCAGTAATGAGCAGGTCTATGAATTAGATTCCCTTCCCAGGTGCAGTGAGCGAGGCAACTCTGAAGCTGGTAAAGCTTTTTTTTTTTTTTTTAAATAAATTTATTTATTTATTTATTTAATTTATTTTGGCCGTGTTGGGTCTTTGTTGCTATGTGCGGTCTCTCTCTAGTTGTGGTGAGCAGGGGCTGCTCTTTGTTTCAGTGCGCAGGCTTCTCATTGCGGTGGCTTCTCTTTTTTTTTTTTTAAAGAAGATGTTGGGGGTAGGAGTTTAATTTATTTTATTTATTTTTCCTGTGTTGGGTCTTTGTTTCTGTGCGAGGGCTTTCTCTAGTTGTGGCAAGCGGGGGCCACTCTTCATCGTGGTGTGCTGGCCTCTCACTACTGCGGCCTCTCTTTTTGTGGAGCACAGGCTCCAGACGCGCAGGCTCAGTAGTTGTGGCTCATGGGCCTAGTTGCTCCGCGGCATGTAGGATCCTCCCAGACCAGGGCTCGAACCCATGTCCCCTGCATTAGCAGGCAGATTCTCAACCACTGCTCCACCAGGGAAGCCCGTGGTGGCTTCTCCTGTTGCGGAGCACAGGCTCTAGGTGCATGGGCTTCAGTAGTTGTGGCACGCGGGCTTCAGTAGTTGTGGCTCGTGGGCTCTAGAGAACAGGCTCAGTAGTTGTGGCCCACGGGCTTAGTTGGCCACGGCATGTGGGATCTTCTCGGCCCAGGGCTCGAACCCATGTCCCCTGCATTGGCAGGTGGATTCTTAACCACTGCACCACCAGGGAAGCCCTAAGCTGGTAAAGCTTTTTGCTATCTTAACTCAAACCTACCCACACCCCAAGTTCCTTGACAGGACAGGATCACTGGCTTTTTCTATAAACTATCAGCTCTATCTCCTCACTCTTGGCTTGAGTGCTGCTGGGCCACAAAGCTTCCAGGAGTTGTCACCATCCCTTCTGGTCAGATGGGGACAGAGGACACTCCACAGCAAGTGGGGCTATATCTCAGCTCCCTTGCCTGGACAGGAAGGGGAGGAATAGCTCTGGGATACCCTCAATTTCCTAAACAGGCTCTCCTCCCTCTGGGAGGAGCTACTCTCAGCTTTAGTTATGAATGAATGCCCCTGCCTGTGCATAACATGGGGATGCTCCACACCGGTTTTGCTCTGGGGGTGATCAGCTCTGCCTGCTGCACAGCTTCCAGGAGTTGTTGCCAGCCCTTCTGGTCAGATGGGGCCAAAGACACTCTCCACAGTGCATGGGGTTGTGTTTCAGATCCTTGCCTGGGCATGGGCAAACTGCTCTGGGGCTATCCAAACTCCTCATTTGAGGATATGAATCAGACAAATCTGCACCCCTTTGAATTTCCTGGTCAGAGCACACCCCTGACTTGGTTCTGCAGATGAGCAAGGCAGCTGGTTGGGATTACTATGTGGGCGCCGCAGGTATGAGCTCAGTCTGCCGAGATCAGTGTGCTGGTTGTTGCAGGCCCCTCCCCCTTCTTCATCACAGTCAGATTCCCAGTGGCTGAGCCCTGAAGATTCCCCTGCAATCCCCGTGGTGTGAGATCGAAGTAGGGACTCCTTCAAAGCAACCAGCAATGCTGGGGTCGGGGTTGGTTGTCTCCCCAGCTCTCTTTCCCACTGAAGGAACCAGAGGCTCAGGAGAGACCTCTCTGTGTGGTGCTGCACTGGCCTGGGAGAGGGGCAGTGTGGTCAGTGTACAGCTGCTTCTCTTATTCTTCTCATGCAGTCTGTCTTGGTTTCTGTGGTACCGGTGAGTGCTTCAGACTCTAGAATTCTCTCATTGGTGGCTTGTTCTTGAATAGTTGTTAGTTCTTCCGGTGAGGGGGAGTGAAGTCCGGAACAATCTATATCACCATCTTAATGACATCACTTCTAAAGTTCATTTTTGGCTCAAGGGTTTCACAAAAAGAGGTGGACTAAAATGTGGCCCATGGGTCACGGTTTTCCAACCCCTGTTTTGAAACAACAGTGATTTATTATTTTTTTATGATTCTGAGGGTTGACTGGGTAGTTCTGCTGGATTTGGAGGAGCCCATTTATGGGATTGTTTTCAGTTAGATGGTCAGCTGGGCTGGAAAGCCCAGGATGGACTCTCTCATTTGACGGGTTGGGGTTGGCTCCTGGCCACAAGGAGTGACTTGGATGCCTTCCTCATCTTTTTCACCTGTCAGGCTAGAGAGGCTTTCCTACACGGTAATCTTTGGACACTGGTTCAAAAGGCAAAGGCAGAAGCGACAGGGCCTCTTGAGGTGTTGGCTCTAGAGCTTGCACAATGTCTCTTCCATCACATTTCGTTACTCAAAATGAGTCATGAGGCCAGCGCAGATTCACACTGAAGACAACTAATTTGCTAATGTGTATTATGAATCTCTTTGGAGAAATGTAGCAAGCAGTGATTTCCAAGCTTATGTGGCCAGAGGAAGTTTCTTGCTCCTCCCTACTCCACGAATCCTAACTCCTGTTAACATGTCAAGGGATCCTAGTGTGCCTTGGAACACAGTTTGGGAAATCAGAGTATCTAATCTAATCTGATTTAGAGAAATATGTACTAAAGTGGTATCAGGTAGAATATAATATTATATTGAAAGATAAATCACGGCATTTAAGTAGAGCTTATCTTGGGTATTAAAGTTATAGAAAACCTAGGACTTGAACTTGCATAGGAGTTCTGACTTTTACTGTTTTATTACACTAGAGTAGAATTATGTAGTTCTTGGACTGGACTACATTATTTTAATACGAGAGCAAAGGGACTATGTATTCGTTACCTAAGACAGATTGGAAAGACTGTGGGATCTTTCCCAAATTTTATCCAGGGTTTGGGAAATACTAAATCCAGAGAGTGGGTTGGAAATTGGGAGAGAGAATAAAGTTGGTCTCTGAATGTATACTACCAAGTATAGCTTGTTTATGACAATGATTCACTAAAAAAAGAAAGTATTAAAAAATAACACTGCATATAAAATTAAAACAGTGATATTTTTAAGAAAAATTTACAACTAAGAGAGTTAAGCTTGTGACCAAATACAAAGTCAGTGTATAGAAAATAGTACTTTCCTATTTAATCCAAAAATTTAATGAAGGAGAGATTCCATACATGGTTAAAAGTAGCAACATCAAATATGAAACACCTAGAGAAACTAGTAAAAAGATATGTATGGGATTTACCTGAAGAAAAACTGTAAAAATTTCTGGACTAGGAAGACTAAATATTGTTAAGATGTCAATTTTTCTTATTATTGATAGTTTACTAAAATTCCAAACACCATTTTAACAGGGTTATTTTTGCAATTTAATAAATTCTAAAGTTTACCTTGAGAATAAATTGACTAAATAAATTATTAAAAACTACTGGAGAGGACAATCCCCACTATATATTAGAACACCTCTAGTGTTAAAACACCATAAATAAATTGAAAAAAAAACCCCAACAAAGTAGGGAAAATATTTCCAACAATAACTAAAGGTAGTGATAGCTATTTTACAAAAAGAAATAGATCAGAAAAAAACCTACAATAAATTAACTTGAAGAAATAATTCGTAAAAGCTGAAATCCTGGTGTCAAATATGAAAAAGTATTTGGTGTTACTAGTAATTAAATATATGCAAGTAAAAATGGCACAAATAGATTTTTCCTCTTTTTAATCATTCAAATATTTAGTAAATATAAACAATGTTGCCTAATGTGTGGTAAGACATACAGGTTCATACTCTGCTGAGGAGAAAGCAATTGGACAATAGGTATATAGAGCTTTAAAGTGTTCATTCTTACTGACTCAGTAATTCTATTTCAAAATATTCATCCATGATGTCCTAGTAAAACACTTTAGAGGAATCAAGATAAATACACTTGCAGAGTTGTACACAATAATGAGATACTGCAAAGCACATAAACATCTAGCATTAGGGAAACAAGTAAATACTTTGGAATATTGTACGTTCACCAAAAATTAAATTTACTGATAATTTTTCATAGGAAGGAAAATGTTTATTGTATAATATTAATTTGAAAAGGCAAAGTTATAAACTATATTAACAATGACAACTAGAAGGCATAACAGCAAAAGAGAAAGCACTGTTGAACAACGCAGATTTGAACTGTGCACGTCCACTTATATGTGGATTTTTTCAATAGTAAATACTGTAGTTCTACATGATCCACGGTTGGTCGAGTCCACAGATGCAGAACTGAGGACATGAAGGAACTGCTTATAGGGAGGGCCCACTCTAGGTTATGCTTGGATTTTCGACTGCGCACAAGGTCAGTGCCCCTAACCTCTGCATTGTTTGAAGATCAGCTGCATAGCTAAATATTAACTGTGGTTGTCTCTGGATAGAATTATAAGTAAGATTTGTTTTCACATCCTTACATTTCTCTGTTTTTCAAATTTTCTAATATGAACATATTAATGATCAATAAATGGATAAAACTAACAAATAACTTGCAGTACACACCCATTTTTAAGAGCGCAAACAACATGATACCAAAAATAGCCACAAAATAAAAAAAAAAAATCTGTGCTCTGACCTACTTGGTAGACATACAAGAGATTTTATTATAAACTTTAGGTCATTAAGGGCCAAGAAGAACACAGACCACAGAGGTCAAAATAAATGTAAGAAGTTTATGCTATTTAGGGAAATATTTCTTGTCAATTAATTTATGTTCTTAATTTCTTTTAGCATGAATATCAAAATCAAAGGTATTTCTGATATTTTTCTAACTTTTATGTTATTGTGGATAAATACCTAAACTTTTATTATAATGTCCTATACTTTTTCACTTGTTTTCAGTTGTAGTTTTCTCCTTTATAAATTCATTGAGAAAGTTGTATATTTTCTTGCTTTGACTTATGGTGAGGGAAAGTGTAAACTTGGTAAGAAGAAAAAGGCCCACGTCTTTTGTTTGCGTGCTACAAAACTTCATTTTTCAGTGGGAAAGAGAATGTTTTGATGAAACACAGTCCACCAATGAATTCTGCCATACGTAGCGGAATCTACTAACAATTTACGCATGCCTTTTGTGGTTGTTTACTGTATTGTTCAATAAAACTTACATACTTATTTTAACTGTAACCATATGAAGCATCTTAAAGCAACATGTACATGCAAAAGCTGTATATTTGAGAAGTGTCAATAATTTTATGATAATTGGTTACCTTAATTTTCTCAGGCAACAATAGCAGTTGAATGTGACATTCAATTATTAAAATACTATTTTCCAGTATAATGAAATAGCTAAAAAGTAAGATCGCATTTAGGATACCTCCTTAAGTAGCCTTTGTTTTTCCCATTTCCAAAGTATTTCTAAGTCTGAATTGTTCATTCTGTAAGATAGCAGCACCCTAGCATTACTGACCTATCAATGGCAGTTTTTACCACCACCTGAAAGTACCCCTGGAATTAGAAGATTAGGACTGTGATCTACAAATGTAGTAACAAATGGTAGCATGATTTAACCAAGGACCAAGAAATGGTTTTCCAGTTTTACCAGCCCAGTTTGATTTACATTTCTAAGTACCAGTAACTTCCTTTGAGCATATCCAAAAAGAAAATGAATTAAGGAATTAAGGACTTCCCCTCTCAGAAATATTCTTGAGAATGAGCCAGTTTTATAATTTGGCACTGGGAGTCCATGGGTGGGCAAAGACCTAAATTTTACTTGAGTTATAATGGTTAAATTCAAAGTTCCTGTCTCATATTCCTCTCCCATTATTATGCCATTTTCCCTTTTCTTTCCTTCTCAGCTGCCTTTGGGTTTGGTTGGTGGCTTACAGGAAGATCATGTCAGCACCTTTTATTTTCCTCCAAGTCATGCTCTAGTGTAGCTCAGAACATAGAACAATCAAAGAATGTATATTTAATGCCAGAGCTGTCTATGGTATGCTTTATAAATTATTTAAATTCTTAAAGTAATTAAATTAAGTAAATACTTACTTAAGTTAGTAGGTTCACTAACCACGTATTCAACCTAAGTGGTATCTTAGGTTGGGTTTTCCCAAAAGCAGACCCTGATCCAGGGACTTGGGTACAAGTAATTTATTAGGGAAATGATCTCAAGAAATACAATCAGCAAGGAGGAAAGTGAGGCAGTGAGAAGCCCACAGATGAAGAAGAGGTGCAAGCATTTGATATGGGAAGCTGTCAGCAGGCTGAAACTGTCTATAGCTGCTGTAGAGCTCATTCATGTTGGTTAAGGGCACATGGAGTGTGCCGTCTACAGCCTCTACAACTATTGGTGTCAGAGGGCCCGAAAGACTGAATAGAATTGTGGTTAAGATAAGTTGAAGCTCCAATTAGACTGTTCATCTTTCAGTACTTGCCCTGGCTTATTAGTTATGAGATATTAGGGAAGGTGTATGACTTTTGTGTTTCATATCTTTTTCATCTGTAAATTGGGGGTAATAATAATCCTTACCTCTAGAATTACTGAGAGAATTAAATGAGTAAATATAGGTAAAGCCCTCAGCAGAGCACCTGGCAAATGGCAAACACTTGATAAGTATTACTTATTGTAGGGATTTCGCTGGGGGCCAGTATAGTGGGGTGGCAGTTAATTTGAGTAACAGAGTTCTGTTGAAGTTTGTGTTCGCTCTTATTTGGCCGCCATGTGGCACGTCGACTTGTATTAAGTAACCACAAAAACGTCCTTTAAAAAAAAATCTTGGCGGCTCCTAAGCCTTGTTTCTCTTTGTGCATTTATTATTTTCGGACTTACATATATTTTTAATTAATTTTGTTTAAAACAAAATTGGCTCCGTTGAAACCAACTTGATAGCTGTCTTAACCAGCTTCTTGTTATTCACAAATCTGACCAACATGACATCATCTGAACCCTCATTTAGCTTCAAGAACAGGAACCACCCTTACTCCCCACGATTGAAACTGAACTTTCTGGGTATATCTTTACTGGTTTCCAATTCACACAATTACGTCATTATACAAACTACATTTTCTCCATCTTATCCATGAAGATATTTTGAATGACCTTGTTAGTAGCTTTGTTGAAATCAAGGAACACTTTGCCCGTTGTATTTCTCTCACATGCCTGTTTAGAACCTAATCAAAAAAGAAAAGGAGATTGGCTTGGTGTGATTTTCCTCTAAGAAAACCATATTGGCTAACTAATACTACTTCCCTTTCTCAGTATTAAAAAAGGTACTTTAAAGTCCTTCATTCAACAAATGTATATTGAACTCCCACTCTGTCAAGCATCATTTTGAGTCCCAGGGTTACTTTTCCAATATTCAACATCTACTGAGCAAAACCCAGTTTCCTCATATTCAAAAACAGGCAATAATCATGCATCCTTGCAAAGTTATTACTGTGATTTAGCGAGGTAATTTATGAAAGCACCTAGCACGTGCCAGAGTGGAGAAGGTGCTCAATATATCCGTGTCCTTTCCCAGGTTCCAAGAGACTAAACCCAAATAACTCATTTATCCATTGCTCGATCAAGCCATCCATCCATTCATCCAGATATGCATATATTCAAGCCACCTTTTATTACTCACCTCATTTATTGAGGTGGTGTAGCATGGGAGGAGGATGGGAAGAGCTTGGGTTTTGGAGCTCATACTATTTACGTTCTAATCCTGGCTCTAACTCTCACTAAAGGTGTGATCTTGGCAAGTCACTTAAACCTGTCTGTGCTTTAGGCTCCTCATCTATCAGATGGGAACAACGATAGTATTTATGGATATAGGGTTGTTGTATTAAATGTGTAATCTATGTTAAGTGCTTAAAATAGTGTCTGGCACATAGTATATGCCATATAAATGTCAACTGTCAAATGTCAGGCTCTGTCCTAGTAAAAGGCTACAACAGGGAACAAGCCAGACTCATTTCCTGTCCTGTAGTACTTACAGAAATCCCCATATGCTCTATGAAGCCATGAGACTGCTTTAATCAAATCTGCTTGCTTTTTTGTTGTTGTTGTTAAGGGTTTGAAAAATCTTGAAAAGAAAGAGAATGTGATGAACATTTAGTTCTATTTATATCTTGCCAAATTGTTTCTGGAGTTTTGTTAATGTATATACACAATTAGATATAATTATATGCACATATAATTGTGAGTTCTGTTTTTGCATTTGCTAAAGTATTTTTGTGTATATTATATAAAGCGTTTAGTGTATATTGGCTATATATTTACTTTAAGTTGCTTGTATACTAATCTGTTGTATAAATATTCTGCAGCATACGAAGGTATTTTGCTATTTTCTAGGCATTTAGGGTTTATAAAATGTTTTTGCTGCTATTGAAGTCTTTGATTTGGTTATTAGTGTACAAATGGAGTCATTCAAACTGAATGAACAGATTTATAGTTCTTATTACTTCTTAACCAATTGTTTTCAAGAAAATTTGAGTTAATTTGTAACAACTCAGCAATATGTAACCATTAATTTTTGCCATTTCTTACAGTATCTAATGATACCTCAAATATTTTAGCTTGTATTTCTTAAATTATAAGTGGGATTGAGCTTGTCTTCTTGTTTTGACTTATTTTCATCTTTTCCCTTTGAATGAAATATTTCTTCTGTTGATGTGTGAGCTATGGGTTGGTTAAATTATATAAGAGAGGACTTTTTAGAAGGGCATGGCTGTTGTTTTAAAATACTGAAGCACTGTTATGGGGAAGAACATGAGGCTCCTCAGGACTCAGCAAGGATCAATAGTAGGAAGTTTCCAGGGGCAGATTCTAGGATGAATGTGAACATTTGCTCTAACATTTACAGCACTGGTTCTTACCTGGAAGGGATCTTAGAATCTCTAACAGGGCAAGGAGACTAGTGTGAGTGGAATTAGGGAAAATGAGAAAGCGCAGAAAGATTGGGAAGCTGGAATTCTTATTAAGAGATTCCCAAATATGAGGTGAGTTGCTTCTGAAAGTGCTGTCTTCCCTGGCTGAGAACCTCCTGTACTGTATGCCTGCCAAAGCAGGTTGGATGACCACTCTTCTGGGTTTCAAGGATTGGAGGAAATTGCCAGAAAAATTCATTCCGCCTCTGGGATCCTTTGAAATCAGAAATAGCATTGTATAGCCTGTAACTTTTTCTTTATGCCATTTTCATGTTAGTGTATTATGTACAGTAACAAAATAATGTTCTTTTTTGTAAGGCTATTCATGAAGACACCAGATGAGAAAATGGGTAGATTTGTGAAGCAGTAGATTTTCATACTTCATTTGAAAATTTCCTTTGTTTAATATATTTAAATTAAATTCAGTGGAGACATATTAAAAACAGGAAAATGAAGGAGAAGTTGCAGGCTTGCATTTAATGGTGTGTTGCTTTCTATTACCATATACTTGGAGTTAGATTATGTATGATATGATGCTGATGGTCTAAATGTGCATTTTAAGTGGCTTTTGGGAACTAGAAGAGGTGGACTTCATAAATCACTTGGGTGATACGTTTTAATCCAGTGCAAGACTGCAAGGAAGTAATGAAAAGATGCGTGTTGGTCAGGAGATAAGAGGTTAAACTTGGCCCAGGAAAAGGAATACAAATTGAATTATAAATGATTGTTTTTTGAGCTCAAAATGGTACCTTATTAGTGTCTGTAAGGAAGCCTGTCCAATTTTCTTAAAATAATAGCCTTGAACTTCTGGGAAGATGGTGGTGGCTGTGGTAGATAGTTTTTGGATCTTCCCAAATCTCTCCTTAAAAATAGAGCTACATTTTAGTGAACAAAATGAGAAAAACATGGAAAACAAAAAATGACAAGGAATCCTCTTGAATTCCAAAGTATAAGTGAGTGGGAACAAACCATCAAAAGCCATGCGATCTGAACAATATCAGCATTTGTAAGAGAAAAAATAGAGGTGTCCAAAATCATCTACAGATATTCTTTGGAAAGCACAGGGCAATTCTGAGAATAGCAACTAAAACTAGGCGGTGAGTGCAGGGGGTCTTTGGGAACATCTGAAGAGACTGGGGCAGGATAGCCTCTATGAATTCTTGAAAACCACCCTCCAGGAGAGGGCTTCACATTGAGAAACTGCAGGGAGTGAAGTAAAAATTGCAGCAGGGTATGGATAAGAGAGATAAGATACAGATAAAAGTGACAGAGGCGAATAGAGCCAGGAAATTTGTAAAAGTAAGCCTACCATATATTTCTTTAACACTACACACACACACACCACACCACCACACACACACACACACACGAACACACACAAACCTAAGAAAGATTTCTATGAAGTTAGCAAGGCTATTTGAGCCAAGCCTTCTTCTAAAAGTTCAGGAAAACTAATTTTACATACAAAAGAAAAAGCAAGAGAAAAGTGCTGAGATCAAATCGTACACAAAGTTATTATAAGAATTTAAAAAGGGAATAAACAGAATAATATTTCTATAGGTAATGAAAACATGCCATAAAGACATGCCTATAAAATAGATAAAAATGAACAAAAAAATTAAAAATGATATAGGACATTAAAAAAACAAACTTGACTAAGAATTAGAAAGACACAGAAATTAAGCAAAAGAACTCAGGAAAATATTAAGACACAAAAGGAGAAAAAAATCAAGATTAAATTAGAAGGCACACAAGAGTGAATCGACAAGAGATAATTCTTCAGGAAAATAGAGAGTGAAAATAAAGACAATTAAAAAATTAGAAGGTAGTGGAAAAATATATTTCAAACAAGAATTGGAGGAAAAGTGTCAAATGTTGAAGAGAGTGACAAAAATCTACCACATGAATAATAGGAGTTTCAGAGGAACAAAACCAAAGCAGGGAACAGAACAAATGCTAGAAACACTAGGATGTCTATAATTACTGGAAGCATCAGCTAATATACATAATGTTATAAGAGACATTTTCAATATATAAAACCATAATAATATTATCTATGTTTCCACACTTTTAAGATAGTCACTAAAATTTGAGGAAACTTCATGGAATTAAAAAAGTAAAGGATTGGGCTTCCCTGGTGGTGCAGTGTTTGAGAGTCCGCCTGCCGATGCAGGGGACATGGGTTTGTGCCCCGGTCCGGGAAGATCCCACATGCCGCCGAGTGGCTGGGCCTGTGAGCCATGGCCGCTGAGCCTGTGCGTCCGGAGCCTGTGCTCCGCAACGGGAGAGGCCACAACAGTGAGAGGCCCGCGTGCCGCAAAAAAAAAAAAAAAAAAAAAAA
>NW_021703776.1:12091550-12449458 GCF_005190385.1 Monodon monoceros | reverse complement strand
GCCGAAAAAAAAAAAAAAAAAAAAAAAGTAAAGGATTGGGCTTTCCTGGTGGCACAGTGGTTGAGAGTCCGCCTGCCGATGCAGGGGACACGGGTTCGTGCCCCGGTCCGGGAAGATACCACATGCCGCGGAGCGGCTAGGCCCGTGAACCATGGCCACTGAGCCTGCACGTCCAGAGCCTGTGCTCTGCAACGGGGAAGACCACAACAGTGAGAGGCCCGTGTACCGCAAAAACAAAAACAAACAAAAAAAGTAAAGGATTTGAAGCTACTGAAAATAAAAATGAAATAGTCCACCATGTATCTGAGAAAACTGACTCCCCCCTAAATCAATGCTAAAACATAGTAAGACAGAGTAAAATTATTGGACTTCAAAGAAAAAAAAATCTTTCAGGCATTTAGGCAAAAAGAACACATAACTTACAAGGGAAAGAACATTAAATTATGAGGTTTTTTCAGGAGCAACACTTTATGCCAGAAAAAAAGGGAGTAATATTTTTAAGACACTCAAAGAAAGAGAACCAAGGATTTTTATAACCACCAAATCTGACCTTCAAGTATAAAGGATACAAATTGTTGTTAATATGCAAGCATTGACTAATCTGCTAAAGGATAAGCTTCAGATAAGGAAAATGACTGAGAGATAATGACCTAATGACTGGTGGTGAGCTACATATATATATATATATATATATATATATATATATATATAAATGAGAATCATAGGGAAAGAGGATAATATGCAGTGGCTATATATTCTGACCATGTAGAAACATAAATATGGTATGTTAAGCATGAGGGTGGAAGTGGGGTAGCATAATCAAAATTTTTTACAGAATCACAACTGGTTTTGGTAGGATTAAGATAGTTATTCGAGATTATTGTTTATGTGCTGTATAAAGCAAATGAGTAATCATGGGATATTCTAATTCTATTATCACCTATGTCCTTGAGAACCAGAATTATTCTAAGAATTCTGTAGACTATAAATAAAAGTTTAAGGTAAATATCAATACAAAACTGGTCTAACATTCTTAATATAAAAGACCTTTTACACATTAATAAGAAAAAGGAAAACTCAATATATAATTGTTGGAAGAATATAATCAGGCATTTTATAAAGCAAGATAAACAGATAGTCAAAAGCATTAGTTTTAGCATTTTGCCTTAATTTTTGTATATGGTGTTAGGTGAGGGTCCAACTTCTTCATTCTTTTGCATGTAGATATACTATATCAGTTTTCCCAGCATCATTTGTTGAAAAAACTGTCCTTTTCCCCATTGAATGGCTTTGGCACTCTTGTCAGAAATCACTTGACCATAAATGTGTGGGTTCATTTCTGGACTCCCTCATCTATTCCATTAGTCTATATGTCTGTCTTTATGCCAATACCATACCCTTTTGATTACTGTAGCTTTGTGGTAAGTTTTGAAATCACAAAGTGTGATTTTTTGCTTTGTTCTTTTTTTTCAGGATTGTTTTTGCTCTTTGGGGTCTCTTGAGGTTGTGTATTGAATTTTAGGATTGGTTTTTCTATTTCTGCAAAAAATCGTCATTGGGGTTTTAGGGATTCCATTGAATCTATAGGTTGCTTTGCGTAAATTGATATCTTAACAATATTAAGTCTTCCAATTCATGAACATGGCATGTCTCCACTTACTTATGTCTAATTTCTTTCAGCAATGTTTTGTAATTTTTATTCAGCCTTAAAAAGGAAGAAAATAGGGCTTCCCTGGTGGCGCAGTGGTTGAGAGTCCTCCTGCCGATGCAGGGGACATGGGTTCGTACCCTGGTTCAGGAGGATCCCTCATGCCGCGGAGCGGCTGGGCCCGTGAGCAATGGCCGCTGAGCCTGTGCGTCCAGAGCCTGTGCTCTGCAACAGGAGAGGCCACAACAGTGAGAGGCCTGCGTACTGCAAAAAGAAAAAAAAAAAAAAAAAAAGGAAGAAAATATGCTACAATGTGAATGAACCTTGAAGACATTATGTTAAGACACATATTATATGATTCCACTTATAAGAGGTACTTAGAGTGGTCAAAATCATAGAGACAGAAAGTATAATGGTGGTTGCCAGGGATCGGGGGAAGGGAAGAATGGGGATTTATTGTTTAATAGGTATAGAATTTCAGTTTTACAAGATGAAAAGAGTTATGGGGACAGATGGTGGTGATGGCTGCACAACAATGTGAATGTATGCCACTGAACTGTACACTTGAAACGGTTAAGATGGTAAATTTTATGTTATGCGTATTTTAACACAGTCAAAAGGGGAAAAAACCATTGTGATCTCTTAAATTTTTAAGAAATATAAATTCATACAAAATGCTAAAGGATATGCATAAATCAAAATTATTTCTGTGTGGTAAGGTTATAGTTGATTTTGTTTCTTCTTTTGTGCCTATTGACATTTAAATATTTTTCTACAATAATTATGTATTGCTTTATTAGTAGTCTTTTTTTTTAAATAAATTTATTTACTTTTACTTATTTATTTTTGGCTGTGTTGGGTCTTTGTTGCTGCGCATGGGCTTTCTCTAGCTGCGGCGAGAGGGGGCTACTCTTCGTTGTGGTGCGCAGGCTTCTCATTGCGGTTGCTTCTCTTGTGAAGCACAGGCCCTGGAGCGCGCAGGCTTCAGTAGTTGTGGCATGTGGGCTCAGTAGTTGTGGCTTGCGGGCTCTAGAGTGCAGGCTCAGTAGTTGTGGCGCATGGGCTTAGCTGCCTCGTGGCATGTGGGATCTTCCCGGACCAGGGTTCAAACCCGTGTCCCCTGAATTGGCAGGCAGAGTCCCAACCACTGTGCCACCAGGGAAGTCCCTATTAGTAGTCTTTTACAAAGAGATCTTGATTCAAGAGGCTTATTTTTTGATATAAGGAGCCCTGGTGTGAGGTATTGCTGGACCTTGGCAGTGTGGGCAACTTTCCCGCATCATATTTGCAGTGATGCTGAGCCCCTACTGAGGCTGTAGGGACAGTCACAGCAATGCTGGTCAGTCCAAACCATTATCATACATGATCCACTCTTCATTTAAAATCTGTGCAAAGCAGAACATGTTTTGGAACTGTGAGTGATCATTAGTATGGACCCGAATTATTAATGTGGTAATAATAATTAGTCTGACTTGTAAGACATAGTGGCTGATCAGCTTAGTAAGTGTCCTGTTGTATTTAAGAGCAAGTTGTATGAAAAGTCCGTAATGACCCTGCACTAGAAAGCAGTGGTTGGAGTCCCTGGATGGACTCTTTTACCATCTTTTGTGTGGCCTGTGAATCGACATGCAGACAAAGGAGAGAGCTAGTGAATACTAGCGGGGAAAAAAAAAAAAAAAAGATAACTTTAACCATAATTTATTAGTAATATGTAGAGATAAATTCCTAAGAGGAAATAAGGTCTAAGGAAATTACAGGAAATATTAAATCTGTGATTCTGTTTACGGTAGAAACGCCGACCAACAAATTCCAGCTGTTTCTCTGTGGGTTATAGAAGTGTCACGGGCCTATTTATAGTTGCTGCATTGTAGACTCCAGCCTGGTTGTTATGGAATCCCATTGGTTTGGTTTGGGTTTACTCAGATTTGTCCAAAGACACATTTCCTATAGGCAATATATTTATGGAATGTAGCCCTGTACCAAATTTTTGTTTCTATAACTTCTATTCTAGTTTCTTCCTCTTCCTGCCAAGTTTGCCTCCCCAGAAATGTTAGTGTAGTATTATTTATTTAACACTTATGTACCATTTAATTGTACAATTACACTGTTCTAAATACCTTCAAAGTATTAATTCATCTAATTCCTCATGGCAAAGTTAAGAGCTAGATACTGTTTCTTAAACCAACACAAAAACCAAAAACCTTAAAGGACAAGAATCATAATTTGTCTACATTAAAGTTAATTTTTTCTATATGAAAAAATAAATACTGATAAGCCAAAAGACAAGCTATAGTCTAGGAGAAGAAATTTGCAATGCATGTAACTAATAAAGGATTTGTATCTAGATTATGCAAATGTTCTTATAAGTCAATAAGGAAAGAAAAGCAGTTCATCTGAAAAAGGGGCAAAGGATATGAAGAGGAAAGAAACAAAAGAAAAACAAAAGTCTAATAGCCTTTAAGCTTATGAAAAAATGCTTAATTTCTCCAGTTGGGAGAAATACAACTTAAAGTAACCGTGAGATACCATTCCACCTCTATCTGATTGGCAAAACTTTCTTCTGACCGTAAAAGTTGGTGAGAATATGGAGCATGGTAGAAGCAGATATTGACATCAACCACATCGCAGAGCAGTTTGGCAAAATCGAAGACAGCTGACAATGTGCCTGCTTTATGACTCAGCAGTTCTACCTCTGTATATATACCTTGGGGAATCAATCCCATACGACCAAACAGAGAAATGTATAAGGTTCCATTGAAGCATTGTATGCAATAGTAAGAAATTGAAAACAATTGATCATTAATAGGAGGAAAGATAAATTGTGGAATATTCACACAGGGATGTGCCCAGTGGGTAAAATAAATGAGTCAAATCTATATGCATGCAGATGTATAGATCTTGAAATTAAAATGTTCAATAAGAATAGCAAGTTGCAGGGTAAAGGTTAAAAACACACAACATGATACTTTATAATGACTATGGATTCATCTAAACAGATACACACATATGTAATATAAGTGCAGTAGCATGAACAGAGAGATGCACAAGATCTCTAGGATGGTGGTTACTTCTGACATGAAGAAAAAGGGGAAAAAAGGTCAAGGAGAGGCACCAAAGGGGCTTTGCCTGTGTCTGTAACATTTTGTTTCTTAAAGATGTAAAGCAAATATGCTAAGACTCATTAACAATGTGAGTGGGTGAGGGCACATAAGTATTTATGTTATTTCCTTCTCTATACTTTTTATTCCTACACTTTTTGGCATATTTGAAATATTTCACAACAGTAAAATAAATAAGTTTAATTTTTTTTTGTATTTACCTATATTTTTGCTTACTATCTTCTTTTTAACATCTTTATTGGAGTATAATTGCTTTACAATGGTGTGTTAGTTTCTGCTATATAACAAAGTGAATCAGCTATATATATACATATAGCCCCATATCTCCTCCCTCTTGCGTCTCCCTCCCACCCTCCCTATCCTACCCCTCTAGGTGGTCACAAAGCACTGAGCTGATCTCCCTGTGCTATAAACTAACTCTAGTGGCGAATACTCCTAAATTTTCTTTTAAAAATCTTTGAGGAGAATTCCCTGGTTAGGACTCTGCACTTCCACTGCAGGGTGCCCAGATTTGATCCCTGGGGTTGGGAACTAAGATCCTGCATGCCACATGCAGTGGCCAAAAAAGAAAAAAAGAGACATTGAGTAAAATAGACAGTACTTGGAGAAGAAGAATACTTCAGAAACAACCATAATTTTAAAAAAAGGTCTTTGGGAAGCATTGCTATGATATTGACATAAACTCATCCCAAAACTTTTATGTTATATGGACAGTATGTCTTTCCACAGTTTTGTATTCACTTCTCACTGGCTTACAGAGTAATGGATTTTGTAATTCTCCAATGTTTTTGTTCAGTCTCTGCAAGATATTTATTTAGCTTTCTGGGTTTTTCACAAAATTATTTTGAATTTAAAGACACAATTTTCTGGGTCTAGTTTTCTGTATATCAAGAAGGTGGTGTGTTAGGAGAGCTTTGTCTCCACTATCCTGGAGAGCCACCCTCATGGTCTAATAGGGGAGTCCACCATTGTAGTTGTATTTTATTTGTTTAAGGGGATGGAACTAATATGTGCAAATTTAAAAAGATTGATGGGTTTTGGGTTTCGGGTGTATAAACATCCAAACTTATTTTCAGAACTCTGTAGTTGGCAAGTCCACAACTCTACCGTAGAGATAGTATAGCAACAAGACAGGTATACCTTTCTACTTATGCATAAATATACAAAACTTTTTTGAAAGTTGATTCATATTTCCAATTATATGAAGAAATCATTGTGTGAATTAAAGAATACTTTTGTAACATAAAGTCATATTCTAATATGTTAGTATGTTACATTTGAATTTTCCTATAAAACCTCTATGAAAAGACAACTAACTAGACTCCAAATTGGAGCCCTGAATTTTTATGTGGGAAAAATGCCAGGATTCAAAGATTTAGAATATTACCAAAGAATCTCCTTGAAATCCTTTTCTGTTCTGACCCAAAAGTGGGAAAGAGTTCATGAAACCAAGAGGGATATGATTTCAGTTTTGCCCCACACTTACCCTATTTTCTGCTCCGGAAACTTGAAAAGTCATGGAGGAAAGTGTCATTGAGCATCTCATAAAGTCTAGCAAGAGATAAGGGTAAAGAAAACCTTTCATTTGCTCCAAGTTGCTGTCATTGACTGTTTTTTTTTTTTTTTTAACATCTTTATTGGAGTATAATTGCTTTACAATGTTGTGTTAGTTGCTGCTGTATAACAAAGTGAATCAGCTATATGTGTACCTATATCCCCATATCCCCTCCCTCTTGCGTCTCCCTCCCACCCTCCCCATTCCATCCCTCTAGGAAGGCACCAGATTTTGTCCAGGGAGCACCCTGGGCCTTTTAGGGAAATGAGGCCTTGTCCAGGTAAGGACACAGCATGTGCCATAGCAGGCATTTTCTTTTATCACTGATAGGAATCGAAGCCTTGGACTTTGTCTTAACCGTTAGAATGAGGCAAAAATACAAGATCTTTAACTTCTGTGGCTTTTTCACAAGCTATATTGATGTTGGTACCTCTTTAAACTGTTTCAACCATGCTGACTGTTAGCCTGGTAAAATGTGTTTATTTTATTACTCCCTGCCTAGTTTGAAATCTCTGTATTGTCACTTCCTCCTATGGGATCTCTAAGTGTAATGAAGACTGATTGGGATTCCCGACACTGGTGTCATCACCAATCCCCCAGAGGCTTCAGTGCAAACACTGATATTTTCTAGAATAAGAAATGAATAAACAACAAAGTAACATGTTAATATATTTTAGAACTCCCAAAAGCTTAGACTTAAATTTTTAGAATTGAGAGATTATTGATATATATTATATATTATTAGTTTTAGGTGTACAACATAGGAATGATTTTATATTAGTATGCTTAGACCTTTATAATCAGAAAAATATTTGAGCTATGATCAGCAAAAAGTAGGAGTTGCTATATAAATTGTTAAAATTCCTTCCTTGGATTTGAAGTTACAGACATATTTTATTATTGTATTCATTTTTGTTATGTGACCTTACAACTAAGTAAATACCATTTTGAGTACTTACTACATGCTAGGTGATGTGCTAAGCAATTTACAACTGATTATAATTTCCTTAGAACAGAAGAGAAAATTGGAGCTCAGAGAAGTTAAACAATTTACTCATGGTCACAAAGTTAGGTGAGTTTAGGATTAAAAATCAGGTTTGTCTTTTCAATAAATTTTATTTATTGATTATCTTTTATAAATGGCAACAGTGTATTATAGTGAGATGAGCTCTGAGCCTGAAATGTGGACTTGAGTGTGAGTCTCAATTTTTTCATCTTCAAATTAAGAGTAATGAGTCCTTTCTCATAGAGTTCTTGAAAGGCTGAGATTAAAAAATGGTGGCCAATATTACGAGACCTTATCAGACCACAGGGTTGATCAGTTGTTGGTGGGAAGGAAGTCACGAATAGTTGGAACCCAGACAACTTACCCAGTATAGAGTTAACCTCCCTTCCTCCCCCAGCTCTGCGGCAAACAGTAGCTGAATTGCCAATGGCCTAAGGGTGGCACTGTGTGCTAGATTTGACTGGATTGACACTGGCGTCTAATGGGTCTACCCTACTGAAGGAGCATTGACAAAGACCAGTTCAAGACCTCGCCAGCTTATAGCTTTGAGCCTTCTGATCCATACACTTCTGCTCAACTTCTCTGTGCCCTAGTTTCCTCAATCATGAGGATCATAAACCTCACCTCATGGGATTATGAGGACAAGAAATAATATATGCCAAGTATTTCTCGTGGTGTCCAGTACATATTATCATATTATAAAAGGCTCTCAGTTAACAGTAGCACTAAGATGCTGTACTGCCTTTTCAAGCCCTTTGTCGGACAGGTCTTCAGCAGCACATCACTCACAAAACTTTCTCTGATCTGTTCTCCTGTACTCTGCTGCCCAGGGTCAGGCAGTAGAAAGTGGTGGTT
This sequence comes from Monodon monoceros, assembly GCF_005190385.1. Lineage (NCBI taxonomy): Eukaryota > Metazoa > Chordata > Mammalia > Artiodactyla > Monodontidae > Monodon > Monodon monoceros. The sequence continues at coordinate 12,441,275 of NW_021703776.1, read as the reverse complement.
AACACATGAGCTTTGGACTCGGGATAGTCTTCTAGCTTGACTACTTCATGTTGATACGAGTTGAAAAGGCCACTTAAACTCTCTAAATCTTGGTTTGCTCCATCTTTAAAATGAGCATGATAATGGTGCCTACCTAACAGGATTGTTATGAGAATTAAATGAAATAATGTGTGTAATCTGCTTAGCACAGAGCCTTGCAATCGGTAAATGTTTAATAAATGTTTGCTTTGATTTGAAAAAATTGTGAACGTTTTTAATTGATGTTTTTATTAAGGTCATACAGATAGGAGGTGCTGGGGCTGTGACTCATTCCCAAATCTATCCACATCTCATGCCTGTTCTATTGTAGCACACTACTTGTGTTTGAATACTTCCAGTAACAACTGCCAGTATGGTCCCTATTACTAGAAATATTTTCAGTATACATAATATGATGACTTTGTAGGATCATAGAAAACAATAGATGATTTTTAAGATCTTTTGAATTCTTGGGATCTTATGATTCTCTGGATCATAGGAAGTCCCTAAATTGAAACATTATGTCTGAAGCATTTACTTGTAAATTGGTCTTTGGAAACTAGAGATCTATTTCCCATAAGACATACTTCTATACAGAATTTAGAGACCAGTGTAGAAAAAGAAGGAAAAGGAGGTGCTGTGATATTACATTTAAAGCTAAGGGCCTCGGGCTTCCCTGATGGCGCAGTGGTTGAGAGTCCGCCTGCCAATGCAGGGGACACGGGTTTGTGCCCCGGTCCGCCACATGCTGCGGAGCGGCTGGGCCCGTGAGCCATGGCCGCTGAGCCTGCGCGTCCGGAGCCTGTGCTCCGCAACGGGAGAGGCCACAACAGTGAGAGGCCCGCATACCGCAAAAAAAAAAAAAAAAGCTAAGGGCCTCAAATTGTCTTCCTCCTCCCAACCTCAGTATCTGAATAAAACTAGTCTCAGCAAGGTTTCAGGAGAAGATACTCCACCCCACTAATTCAAGCTAATGTGATTGAGATGAAACCAAGGGTAGTTATCAGTTAGCCATTGATAAGTGGTGAATTGTGACCTGCCTTCACTGGTTAGGCTTACTTTGATTGTTTCTATAAAAGTTTGTATGTCCTCCAAGGGTCACATAGCCTGGGCAATAGGATGTTTGTCCAAGTTGTTTTTTAGGAACTTGGAGTCAGCTGTGTCCAGTTTGAGCTTGAGATGATTAAGACTGGTTAAGACCTCCCACCCTCCATCTGGGCACGTGCAAATGTCCATTCGGTGACCTTTTGATGTCTGAGGGCCAAAATCTCCACCCTCACAGCATGCTAATGCTGCCGTTTTCTGAGCATGTCTCCCATGCAGAAACCTGTAGCTTGGTTGCATCTGCACAGAGCAACGATTGCCTTTCCTTTTCCTTATCTCAAATTACCTTTCTCCATGCTCCCCCTGCCTCACTTTTTATACCATAAATATCCCCAGCCCCTCGCCTTCAGGGAGACAGATTTGAGACTTTTCCCGTCTCCTGACTTGGATGCCTCAGGAATAAACCCTTTCTATGCTGCAAACGTCATCGTCTCAGCGTTTGGCTTGCGGCGCACCAGGCAAACAAACAAGACCCTCTTATTCTTCCCAAATAGTCATATGTTCATTCATTTAGCAAATATTGAGTGCCAACTGTATTTTAAGTTATGGGGCTATAACAGTCAAGAAATCGTCTGTTTCTCTAGTGTGAGAGAAGGTAATGATCTTGGGGAAGGAAATAGTTGGACAGATTTGAGACATATCTAAAGTGAGTGATTTATGGAAAGGGGGAAAATTGGAGGCAGTAAGTTTTTAATCAACTATTGCTGTAGTCCATGTGTGACGAATCAAGGGCTTGAACTGTGATAGTAATAGTGGGAATAGAGGAATAAAACTTAACTTTTGAAAAGTTGTTTCTACAGGGCAATTATGTATAAATGATAAATGATGAGAAGAAGGAGTTCCAGATTTAGCCAAGGGTTTGAGTTCAGGCAAGGGAGAATATTAGGTTTATGGGGCAAATGGAAATTTTAATCATCCATGGGCAAGTCGTGTTTATGGGGATAATACTACATCTGAGTGGAAATATTCTATGGTAACTAGAAAAGGGGAACTGAGGAAAGGTCAGGGCTAGAAATAATAGATTTGGGTATCATCTGCATAGAGATGGCAGGATTACTTAAGTGCTTAAAAGAAAATGAAGAATATTGGGACTGGAAGGAAAAGGTAAAAGAATTAATTTAAAAAAAACCAGAAATGGCCAAAGAGGTATTAAAAATCCAAGAAGGTATCATAGGACCTAAAGATAAGATAGTCAACAGCGTCAAATACTGCACAGAAAGCAGGTGGGATTCGGACTGTGAACAGAATATTGGCAGACCCACGTGGTCACTGGAGACCCTTGGAGACTGAGTAAGAAAAGGTGTTGGTGGCCAAGTCATATATCAGAGGCTCAAGCAGTAATGATAGATTGGAAACATAAATAGGATAGTAACAAAAAAGGGTAAGAATGCCTGGAAAACTTATTTTTTCAAACAAAAACTTATTATTTCTGGTTGACAGTAATATGGAAGATATTGATGGAGAGGCAGGTTTAAGAAGTATCAGAGGGAGACAGCATGGTGCCTCCTGTCAAGTTTCTTTTTCTCTAGTCTCATCGATATCCTTCACTTCTCTGTATCAATGCTGATTATGTCAGTCCCCTACTGAAAGACCTCTCTGGGTTCCTCATTGCCAGTGGAAATCCAATATCCTTAGCATAGCTCACCAGATGCCTCACACTCTTGGTTCTAACCTCCCTTTTCCATTTCCTCTTTTGCCGCTCAAGGCACAGGAGATTTCACATTCTTTCCAGATTGAGTCTTCGTACACATTGCTTTTTCTGCCTGGAAGATCCTTCTTCCCACCTTTCACGTGGAAAATTCTAACTCATCCTTCAACACCTGGCTCAAATGTCACCTCATTTTTGAATGCTTTCCTGACTCCCCAGGCCCAGTGCAGGTCTCCCTCTTTGGTGCTTCGACTGCAAGTTGTTCATTCATATTTTTGTCTCAGCATCCTGCACTGCAATTCATAAATTTCGATAGCTCTGTTCTCCATTAGACTATATGATCTCTGAATACGATGACTGTCTCTTTTTTATCATTGTAATCCCCATGACTGGCGCAAAACAAAACTCTTGCTAAAAGCATCAGGAATGAATGAGTGAGTATTAATGTAAAGAGATATATCATGAGGTATATAGGATGAAAGTGAAGAAGCATCTTAGTGCTAAGCGAAATAAGCCAGACACAGGAATACAGATACTGCATGATCTCACTTATGTGTGGAATCTAAAAAAAGTCAAACTCATAGAACGAGAGTGTAGAACGGCGGTTGCCAGGGGCTAGGGTGTGCGGGAGATTGGGAGATGTTGGTCAAAGGGTACAAACTTTCAGCTGTCAGATGAAAAGTTCTGAGGATCGAATGTACAGTATTGTGATTATAGGTAATAATACTGTATCAAATACTTAAAGTTTGCTGAGAGGAGTTGCTAAGTGTCCTCACCACACACACACAAATGGTAACTGTGATAGTGGTAATCATTTCACAATGTATACGTATGTTAAATCATCACATTGCTCACCTTAAAAAATCATGTTGTACAAATTAAATACATATGACTTTTACTTGTCAATCGTACCTCAAAAAAGTTGGGGTGGGGGGAGCTATATGAATTTGAGCAAGTTAATTTCTCCGAACCTGAGTTTCCTATTGGTCAAAGGAGGATAATACTTACCTTATAATGTGCTTATGAGGATAAAATCTACAAAATATAGATCAAACAATTAATGACCAGCATTTATTAATCATTAATGTTATAATTATTTTCAACTCCCACCTTCATGGCATGGATCTCTTATTAGTTGCTCTCTGGCCTTGGATTTGGCTGCAACTTTAATCCATTCTCAAAAGAGAAGAATTTTTGGTTCGTTTTCTAAGTTAAATTTTCATGTTAAGAAATTGAAACTCAAGTCTATCTTTAAGCAGCAGTGTTTCATCTGCCTAAATGATGTAATCTGATTAATAATAACCATTCGGCATCAAGTGAATTCAACAAAAATCTAGAATTAAATATATGGGTTGATTTAGTAAGTTTACAATTAAGTCTGAATTGTTTTATGAATCTCCAAGGAACTTCCCAGAGGAGGCCCTAGCTTCGAGACTTACTACACTGGATCCAGGGACACCCTTCTTGTCTTATCTTCAGGATTGTGTTGCCCTGAGTGAGTTAAATCAGCTCTTTCCATTTTTTTTTTAGCAGAATTTTTGTGGTTCATGAAAACAAGCACTTACAGATTTTCTTGCATAGATAAAGGAAAGGATTCTACATCAGATTTAGATCAAGAGATAGATTTTCAGAAGAAAATGATGGATGTGTCCTCTGGGAGTAACGGAATGCAGTGATGTTCGTCTCTGACTGATTGAGTTTAAGGCATTTGTGAACACTTCCACGCCCACACCCACTCAAATACACAAACAGTGGTCACAACTGCAGCTCCAGACGCTGCCTCTCTCCCCAGTCTCATATCCAAAGTGCATCCGTTGTTTTCCATAACATGAAATAAATCCCTCCCTTTTGCCCAGTGGTGAAAAGCTTATATAAATACTAAAACTTCAACTATTCCCCTGAGTTTTCTGTTGGCAAGCCTGCAGCTATGGGTTTGTTGAGATATTGACATGCATTTTCTGTGCAGATCTTTCAGGCCACTTGGGTGAGTCCAGTGGTGATAAATTTATGTCTTGAAAATTCATCAGAGTAACCATTATAACACTCTGTTTATGAAAACTTAAATAATTAACACCCTGATTTAAAAGGCTCCAGGTTCAAAGTACCTCTTTTATTCTTTCAACATATATCATTCTGGTGATATATATCTATATATATCTTAGCAAGTCTCCTCCAGGAGATGACTTTAATAGTCATTGAAAAGAAAATGTGGATGCGAAGAATTGACTAATTCAAAACATATAATCTTGCATTGTGGCGTTCCCATGAAAGAATATTTTTCAGTATTTAGAGGTGAAGTCTTTTATTGTGTACTAAATAGGGATAGTTAACGTTACTGGGCCATAATTAATGTGTATAATGAAAAATCTTTATCATAATGGAAAGAAAAGGGGGAAGGCGACAAAAATCAATGCCTGGTGTAGAGTAGACGCTCCTTAGGTGGTTGTAGAATAAGTGGATGTGTGAATAGGATTAATTATATTCCTAGTGAAATGTATACTACCTTCATTAAAAATTTTTATCAGATTCTTGTGTAAAAAATTTATATGATTGAACATAGTTGTTCATATAGTAGTCTGTCTTTTAGAGTATGTTAATTCAAACTTCTCTTTTCTTTTTATCTATTAGATGGCAATTAGAGAAGTGTTCTCAAAGTATTGACACTTTTTAATCTTTTTTTTAAATAGTGGAAAAGGTGCATTTCTCTGACATAATTCCCATAGAATCTGCTAATCTGAAATTAATTTTAGCTATGTCTGAGAGAGCTGAATAGAAGCCCATGAATATTAACTATTTCTACTACACTTCCACTAGCCCTCCCATATTCGTGAAGCATTTTACTTGCTGCCAATAATTTACTATAGCTAATGCTTTTTAAAAATTTCTTTTAACCTAGATTATTACTTAACTAAAAATAGTTTGCTATTTTAACAATTAACAGTTGTCAAATTCTTCATATATTACAAACTATGAGTGTTTATTTGTCTTTGAGGATCCAAGATTTTGTTTCTGTGCTCACTGTCTTAACAGAGAACTAAAAAACAGTAAATCTCATTAATGAATTAGGTCTCCTTTCCTTAAGACCTAATAGAGAAAAGAAAGGAAATCAAATAAGCTTTTGTGTCTGTGAAGTCCAATTTTAAATTATAGTAAAAATAAAACAGAGGTAAAGGACTTGGATGAATTTGAGGGTTGTTGGCTAAATTGAGGTATTAGTCTTTACATGTCTCCATTTGTTCTAATTGGTAAACCACAGTGCAAGTAAATAAGTAATTAAGGTTTTTTTTTAGGCCAGTGGTTGTGGCTGTTAATTCTGGTGTGCTTTAAGAGTAATGGAGGTAAAACATACAGCTTTCTTTTAAAACCAATTCATTAGTTTATTTTTTGTTTTGAGGAATAATTTAGCATATCTGTGTCTATCTTAACCTCATGTACTATTGCCTGAGACCTAAAAAACACTGCACAATGACGTTATGCTCAAAACTTCAGTAACATTATATTATCATCATTAAATTCATCAAGTGCTCAATACCACATTTGAAGCTCAGTTAATACCATTTTCTACATAATCTCTCTTCTCCAAGGGTCTCTCTGTCAAAAAGTTCATAGGGTCAGAAATAGGAGGAATTTCAACTCTAATGGTGGATTTGCAAACAAGGGGATGGGAGTGGCTATTCTTATAACTTACAGGGCAACTCAAGTTGTTTCATATTGGCAACATTCTCTCAAAACTAGGCACAAGGAAAGTTAAAGAAACATGTTTTTGTCATTATCAGTTGCTTTCAAAGAGGGCCGCAGGAGAAAACACGTTGTGTACATTCTTTAGAGTATAAAAGTGCATCCTTTTTTGGTCTCTTCCTAGGTTTGAAGAAGAAATGACCAGCAAGTGGTTACACCTCTTCGAAGGCAGTGGAGTCCCGTATGGCCCAATTAACAACATGAAGAATGTGTTTGCAGAACCCCAGGTTTGTTTTTTGAAATTTTTAGTATGTTTCGGTTAAAACCACAAGAATTTGCCTCTCTTTTCTATCCAGACTGATTCATATAAGTGTACATTAGCCATTGATCTTGAGCTTAAGTCACATCACCTGATTTTTTACTCTTACGTTAAAGTGTGGGTCTGAAATAAAAATAATCAGAATTTAGCACTGGCAGCCTACAATCATACTTTTATATGTATCTGATCAAAAATATTTCTTCAGCAGCCATAAAGTATCCAAGGTCAGGGCATGTGTTTTCGCTGAAAAATAGAAATATAGACAATTGAAAGGTTGGAGTCAGGCACGCAGAGATCATTCTCTGCAGAAAGAAATGGGAGGACCTTCACAGCTGTAGTCCCCCTCTCATCGTATGGCTGTCTTAAAATGTACAAAGCAAGTCATCATTAGTTCTGCTGATGCGAGGCTTTCTATATGCTTTGATTAATGTGCATTACTCGTGGAGAATAAATGTACTTGAATAGAGATTTGTGCTATACATTGCTTACAGACTCCTTCTTGGGGTACAGAAATAAGGATCATCTGAAAAAATATTTCTTCTATAACATTGTTCAAATGATTTTTTTTAGATAATGTCAAAATAATAAGTTTTGATTTTATTACTTTAATCAGTATCACTGCAAGCAATTTACCATTTCTCAGATTCACATATTAATCCCACAATGTAGAGGAACTGCCTTTTTCTATGAAACTTTCGCCGTGATTATTCATGTGTCTGTCAGCTTCTGTCATTTCAAAATTATAGTTTTTCTCTTTATTCTTTTCATTTTTTATAGTGGTAGATTTTTCTTTGAAATGAATTGTTGAAAATGGAATATACTTTTTTAAGGGAGCAAACTGACCTAATTCTAACTTTGGTACCTTCATGTTACATGAATATCTGTTTAAAGGATAATTGAACTGTGTTCAGTTCAATGATTATAATATTTACTGGAGAAAAAAAGGTGAATGAATGCAGGAATTCTGCTCTGTGCTATTTTTTTCTGCCAAGATTGTGAGTATGGCAACACTTTGTTCCTAATGAAAGAACGGTCAATAAGAATTGGAGAAAAGGGTTGCCCACTTGATATGGACTGAGTCTTTGTGAAAGGGTCCCCACTACATCAGTGATTAATGCTGGTGATTCCTTGTGATGAGGTAGCAGTTTGTGCACCCTGAATGTAGACCAGAGGGCCAGCTTTCTCACTTCAAGCTTTGGCTTTAAGCTGTTGTAGGGGAATGGGTGGGTTTCACCATTATTTTCCTGCTTAAAAGTAGAACCAAGGTGTGTAGGACACATTTCTCTAGAGAGAATTCCTGAGGGTTTTTCCATCAGCACTTCTGTTGGCTCCATCTGTGTTTCATCAGGAATAAAGGCACCAAAGCAAAAAATGTTATTTTAAAAATTATTAGATATATTCAAGTGTTACTTATTTTTTAGGCTTTGATAAACAAGGATCCAAGGTCCCATCCTTAAAATTGTTCACTTTATGGGCTGGTACGGATTGAATGTTGGGTAATTAGGATTTTCATTCCCAATTTTCCCTTGTAGCTCACTTTAATTACTTTAATTTTTGTATCTCAACTCTTTTGGACCTGCAGGAAGTTTCTATTATTGGTCTATGGCTTATTTTAGTTCTTAAACAATTTTTCAAATGGAGAATAGTGATATTCTAAGTCAGGATACCAACTTTTCCTACTACCCCAAAAGTCTTTGAAAACTGCCTTCTTATCCACCAAAAAGTAGATTCTAATTGTTACAATTCTAATATCAAAAATTCTTAATCATACAGTGATAGTTATTGACAATAGCGTAGAGCTGGTCTCTTATATACCATTTCATTCTTCTTTGGAATTTAAACACCAAAATGTGTGTATAAAATTATCTGGACTTTTAGAAAGACTAGAGAGCAGTGTAATATTAGTACAAGGACCTACTGTATGGCACAGGGAACTCTGCTCAATATTCTGTAACAACCTAATCAGGAAAAGAATTTGAAAAGGAATAGATACATGTGTATGTATAACTGAATCACTTTGTTGTACACCTGAAAGTAACACAACATTGGTAATCAACTGTACTCCAATATAAAATAAAAAGTGAAAAAAGTAAAAATAAGCAAAGATGACTATGGCAATTGTACGTAGGACTGTTTGGCACAAGACGTAAGGGCACCATCTTTCCCCTATGCCTGGAAATGTTTGGCTCTTTTAGAAGGAATTCCCTATCATTATGTATTTTGAAAGGAATGTAGAAGCTGAAAAAATCAGGGAGTTAAAAAAAATTTGTATAAAATAAATACAGTAGTAAGACCACGGAGTCAGAAGTGTTGGGCAGTTTTATGTTTTCTAGGCTTTGGTTTCCTCAATAGTAAAGTGATGAAATAGAATCTTTTCTCTATATTGTAAGTGTTAAATGTGACAATGTTTATCAAAGGCACATAGTAGGGATTGCTAGATGGTAAAAGTTTAGTAAATGGTAATAGCTCTGGTTATGGTGCCCTTTATGGTTATATTTTTATTAAAAAACACTTTCTTTTACTTATTATTTAGTGGATAGAGGCAAATCCAGTGTAGCTGCAGGGATGGGGATCATTAGCTTAAAATCAAGGTCTAACTAATATCCTTTTAAGAAAATCCGTCTGCAGACTTTGTGCCAAGAAGTTCTCAGCCCTTCAGTAATTTTTCTGATTACTGAAAATCTTTTTGTTTTCCGTAAAAGTCTGATTTCCGTTCAAGGTGTCCTCCCTTGTTTTTCCCCTGACGAGCTGTGGAGTTTCTTGGCCCTGGGTACATGGAACCGGCCACTTCTGTTCAGATGTGGGACCGCACCGCTGGCGCCCGTGGCCCAGCTCTCCATGTGCGCCGTGCCAGCACAGCTGCTAGTTCAACTGAAAATTGATTTGGGTGAAGTACAAGGCCTGGAACATGGCGCAGGAAGTGAGACTTTGATGAAGTGGAAAGGGGTATATCTAACCAAAAAAAGAAAGAAGAAAAAAGATTAGAAGCATCAAAGAGCAGGAGATAATTTTCTGTGGGTCTACTTATCAAGTGGACCATTTATGTTTCATCTGTGGTTTGAACGTGGTAGACAACAAAATTTGCTTGATGGTCGAAACTGTTCCTAACCAAAATAATTTCCTCATAGTCTCATGTTCTGAGAAAACTTGCCTTTTTGACTCAACTGAAACAACAAATGATTCTTTTTTTTCTTGGATAGATGCAAGGGTGTCTACCTTTTATCCTCTGATTATATGCTACAGACCTTTGCACAGTTAAAATGATCCTGCAGGCATCCACTGTTAAGTCAATCAGCAATACTACAGGAGATTTTGGTCTGTATTTACTGCTATCTCTGAGAAATTTTGATCCAAAACCCTTTTAGTGGTAGTTTTATTGTTTTTTATCCCTCAATGATAAATTATCTGTGGAAAACTCTGTGCATTGTAGAAGTATAATATAGATTATCTGCATGTAGATTTTAATAGTCATGTTTCCAAGTGCTTTCTTAAAATATCTTCTTTTAATCAGGCCAAGATTGTGTAGTACATTAAAGGAATTCTTAAAAAGTTTAAAAAACTTACTAGATGACCTCAGTATGGTCCTATTTAACATACCCTTGGGAACATGTGCATGAAATACATTGTGGTTTGAGGTTTTCCAACCCAAACAGACTTAAAAGAAAATGCAGCTTTTAATAGAAACGATTCAAATTCCTGCAAAAATAGGTATGGATTTCACCACTGAGAGGGTTTAAAAGCATCATTATCTACCATGAGAATCAAAAGAGAATGTGTTATCCTGCTTTTTCTATTTTGCTCAAGACCGTAAATTTGGCGGTTCTAGTGTATCACCATTTTTGAATGAAATGCTCAGTTAAAAAATATATGTGTATATGAATGACTGAACCTCTGATGAATGTTTTTCTTTCTCCTTGATGCCATGACCTGTGGGTGGGGAAGAGAGGGCAAAGGAAAACTGGTGTTATTTAACAGAGTCTTCACATTTATACCACACAAGTTGAATCCATCAGGTGTAAGACATCACCCTGAAGCATCACTTCTGAGAACTATTGGGAGGGAAATATCAGAACTGAAATATCACAGCTGGCCCTGATTTTAACTGGTGCCAAACACCTGCAGACTCTAAAAGGATACCAAAATAAAACCCCACCCTGTGGCAGCAAGCCAGCCCTTAACAACCCTTCCTTAACTTTGCATCACCATCAAGATTAATTTAACATTTTCTACAGAAACCTTATTCTTCCTGTCCCAGAAGGCCATTATAACTCCTGTAGCCAATCTTTCGTATGGGATACATATGTCATAGAAACAGAGTGAAGTCTTGAAATATTTGATAGCTTAAAATTATCTGTTGTTTTCATATCATTATTTGTGGAAGCCTGTGAAGTTGGAGGCTTTATTAATCTCTAGGCTAGCTCATATTCTCCAAGTGACTTTGTTTTAGCACATTTTGGCAAAATATCTGAGCATCTGGGGGGAAAAAGCCTTTAGGATTCATATAGTGAGTGTCAGAAGCTCCCCAAAATACAGAGCTATTTTTCAAGTCCTTTCTACCTTATACATGCAGACACACATGTGCACACATGCACACACATACATACACACATGCACTACTGATGCATTTTAAAGATTGCCTTTTGAATGACATTAGTTAATATTTATTGAAATGCAGTTGCATAGCCCTGGGAGGGTTATACAAATCAAGCAAAATTATATCCTTGTTTCTAATACTGCTGCGGAATACATACATACAGTGCTCCCTGTAACTGGAAAACAGTTGATGAAGATCTGAGGTAAAACAGTATGTCTGGAAATAATTCCTAGTAGACAAAAGAGATACAAAAATAAAATTTATGTATATCTCTGAGTATATATGACACATTTCAGATAGTCAACAAATTCAGACATTTTGTTCTGTGATACCTGGGTATAATATTTTCAGTTTTGGAAAAAATAATCTGTTTCGTACGTAAGTGATCAAATGAAATAAAAATTGAAAGTTTAAGGATTCAATTTTATATTAAAATATAAGACAGTGATATCCAATTTTATTTTGTTGTGTTGAAAAGAATCGTAATACAAAAAACCCTCATGCGTTATCATGTAAGAGGAAACCTATTGAAATGTCAAATAAAAGTTAAGGTCTTAGTATTACATTACTGGCATTTTATGTTCATTCTTTATGTATACCTAGGAAATTTGGATGCATCGGGTTTTTTTAAGCTATCACACTTACATATTTAGATATCTAACTGGAATGCCTTGGACATTACCTGATTGACATTGATGGAAAAAAGGTAATAGAATTTATGTTAAAGAAAAGTCTCTCTTTTTGTTATTTTCATGAAAGGCATGGTTCAGGGCAGAGGAGACTGTAGTCACTTTTTCATTCAGTCAGTCACTCAGTTATTTGTTCAGCAAATAGTAATTTCTGGCCTGCTATATATGTATGGTCTTTTAATTTTTTTTATTTTTGGCTGCAGTGGGTCTTGTGGCTGCGCACGGGCTTTCTCTAGTTGCGGCGAGTGGGGGCTACTCTTCTTTGCGGTGCGCGGGCTTCGCACTGCGGTGGCTTCTCTTGTTGCGGAGCACGGGCTCTAGGCCCGCGGGCTTCAGTAGTTGCAGCACGTGGGCTCAGTAGTTGTGGCACGTGGGCTCTAGAGCGCAGGGTCAGTAGTTGTGGTGCACGGGCTTAGTTGCTCCACGGCATGTGGGATCTTCCCGGACCAGGGATCGAACCCTGTCCCCTGCATTGGTAGGTGGATTCTTAACTACTGTGCCACCAGGGAAGTCCTGTGTGGTCTTGTGTTAGGTATTTGGCCAGGGGAGGGATGAAGGAAAACAGTGAAGCAGTAGGACAAAGATGAAACTATTAAGCATTCAGGAAGGTTGTACAGTCCAGTTTAAGGTAGAAAGTGTCCAGTGTCACAGAAGAGTAACACAAAAATGCTCTGGGTATTTTTAGTAGCAAGAAATGATAGGTATAAAGCATCATGAGATTCTCCTATTTAATTAATTAACAAAAGCTTAAAATCTGACAAAGACTTGCAAAATGTCTTAATCATGAAATTTACCAAAGAACTCTTTATCCTTTTAAATACTCTTTGTAATTAGCTTATCATATTACTAATAAATTCCTTCTCAATGATTAAGCGGAATTTAATGGAGGGTTTCAATTCTATTCAGTAATTTTGAAGATATTTGTGATCTGAGAAAGTCTGAAGACTTTTTTATTTTTATTTTTGGCAAAAGTTATTTTCTCTGTCTCTCCTCTTTCTCACAGTTTATTCATCAGACTCCACTTATCTCCTATTTCAGAGTAGAGATTCATAGTATAAGCATTGACTTTTACCGAGCCTTGAACTTTCAAGTCAAAGACATAATTTATTATTTTGATGAGTAAAAAATAGGAACCAAGAAAGAGTAATCTCAGGAAAGTGCCAATAAAAATCACAGTGAGGAGCTTCCATACTGTTTTCCATAGTGGCTGTACAAATGTACCTTCCCATCAACAGAGCACAGGGTTCCCTTTTCTCCACATCCATGTCAGCATTTGTTCTCTCTTGTCTTTTTCATGATAGACATCCTAACAGGTGTGAAGTGATATCTCACTGTGGTTTTGATTTGCATTTGTCTGATGATTAGTGATGTGTACTTTTTCATGTACCTGTTGGCCATTTGTGTGTCTACTTTGGAAAAATGTCTATTCAAGTCCTTTGCCCATTTTTAATAGAAGTATACATTAAATAATTTGAAGTTTATCAATACAGTGGAACAATATATTGCCTTTATCTCATGGTTTTGAGGAATGACATGGAAAGTGTTCATTTATAAAAATAAAAATGCAGCATACAAAATTGTGTATATTGTATGATCTCAATTTTGTAAAACTATTCTCTTGAAAACAATCGTATGTTACTTTGTAATCAGGAAAATAATGGGTTTAAATATTCCCATAGCTTAAATAGTTTCTTAAGTGGAAATTTAAAATGAATTTTTGTTATTTTTAAATAGTTAAAACAGATGCCAATACGGAATGCTATGATTTCACATATGTATTCAAATGAAAATACTTTTTTATTGAGGTGTAATTGGCATATAACATTATATTAGTTTCAAGTGTACAACGTAATGATTAGATATTTGTATATAGCATGAAATGATCACCACAATAAATCAATTTAAAATCCATCACCATCCATAGTTAAAATTTTTTTTTCTTATGATGAGAGCTTTTAAGATCTACTTTCTCAGCAACTTTCAAATATATAGCTTATTAACTATAGTCCCCATGCTGTACATTACATCTCCATGACTTATTTATTTTATAGCTGGAAGTTTGTACTTTTTGACTCCCTTTGCGCATAAAGATACTTTTAAGTATCATTTATTGTAGTTATTTACATACATTAGAAACATTCTAGTTGTACTATTGGTAGTACTGAACATGAACAATGATTGACAAGGACTGAGCACTATTGATATTTTAAGAACTTTTCTAAAATGATTAATAATGAAGGAGGAATAGATACTAAATGGTGTATTTGTCACCTAAAGGGAGCTTGGAATGGAGTTCTACGTTTTTTGAGAACTCAGCAGTTAAAAATGCACCCTGAATTTGCAATTTATCTCTTTTATTTTTGTCAGTGTGCTTTAGGTGTTGTACTAAGAAACCACTGACTAACCTAAGGACATGAATATTTACATCTATATTTTCTTATAAGAGTTTTACAATTTTTAAGTCTTATATTCAGGTCTATGATCCATTTTGAGTGCGTGTGTGTGTGTGTGTGTGTGTGTGTGTATGAATTTATCTCATTGTTCCAGCATCGTTTGTTAAAAAGATTATTCTTTTCCCATTGAATTTTCTTGGCACTCTTGTTCAAAATCCATTGGCTCTTAAAGAAAGGTTAATTTCAGAAGTTTGATTAAGAGTGTCTTGATTAATTTTCATATTTGTGTGAATTTCTCAAACTTTCTAAGTTTGATTTCTAATTGTATTCACTGTGTTTGAAAAACATACTTTGTGTGATTTCAAGTTCTTCAAATTTATGGAGGCTTATGTTATGCCCTATCATAGAATCGATCTGCAGAATGTTCCATGTGTTCTTAAGAAGAATGTATATGTTGTTGAAGTATTCTGTAGATGTCTATTAGGTCTTGTTTATACCATTGTTTAACTCTTGTATTTCCTTGCTGATCTTCTGCCTAGTCATTATATCCATTATGGAAAGTTGGGTGTTGACTTCTCCACCTCATACTGTTGCATTGTCTGTCTAACCTTTCAGTCAGTTTTTGCTTCATGTATTTTTGGGCTCTGTTGTTATGTGCATATATGCTTATCATGGTTATATCTTCCTGATGGATTGTCCCTTTTATCATCATGTCTCTCTCTTTACTTCTATAACATGTTTTCTTTTAATATCTATTTTCGATATTTCTGATATATATATGTATATATATTTTAATATAACCACCCACTCTCTTTTATGGTTGTGGTTTGCATTGTACATCTTTTTCCATCCTTTTATTTTCAGCCTGTTTGCATGTTTGAATCTAAAGTATCTCTCACATAGATAGTATATAGTTGGGTCCTGTTTTTTTAAAATCCAATTTGCAAATATCTGCTTTTTGATTGAATTTTATTTTTTTTCACATCTTTATTGGAGTATAATTGCTTTCCAATGGTGTGTTAGTATAAAAGAGTGAATCAGGGCTTTCCTGGTGGCACAGTGGTTGAGAGTCCGCCTGCTGATGCGGGGGACATGTGTTCGTGCCCCGGTCTGGGAAGATCCCACATGCCGTGGAGCGGCTAGGCCCGTGAGCCACGGCCGCTGAGCCTGCGCGTCCGGAGCCTGTGCTCCGCAACGAAAGAGGCCACGACAGTGAGAGGCCCTTGTACCGCAAAAAAAAAAAAAAAAGGGTGAATCAGCTATACGTATACGTATATCTCGATATCCCCTCCCTCTTACGTCTCCCTGCGACCCTGCCTATCCCACCCCTCTAGGTGGACACAAAGCACCGAGCTGATCTCCCTGTGCTATGCGGCTGCTTCCCACTAGCTACCTGTTTTACATTTGGTAGTGTATATATGTCCATGCCACTCTCTCACTTCGTCCCAGCTTACCCTTCACCCTCCCCATGTCCTCAAGTCCATTCTCTACGTCTATGTATTTATTCCTGTCATACCCCTAGGTTTTTCAGAACCACTTTTTTTTTTTTTTTAGATTCCATATGTATGTGTTAGCATACGGTATTTGTTTTTCTCTTTCTGACTTACTTCACTCTGTATGACAGACTCTAGGTCCATCCACCTCACTACAAATAACTCAATTTCATTTCTGTTTATGGCTGAGTAATATTCCATTGTATATATGTGCCACATCTTCTTTATCCATTCATCTGTCGATGGGCACTTAGGTTGCTTCCATGTCTTGGCTACTGTAAGTAGAGCTGCAGTGAACATTGTGGTACGTGACTCTTCTTGAATTATGGTTTTCTCAGGGTATATGCCCAGTAGTGGAATTGCTAAGTCATATGGTACCTCTGTTTTTAGTTTTTTAAGGAACCTCTATGCTGCTCTCCATAGTGGCTGTATCAATTCACATTCCCACCAAGAGTGCAAGAGGGTTCCCTTTTTTCCACACCGTCTCCTGCACTTACTGTTTGTAGACATTTTGATAATGGCCATTCTGACTGGTGTGAGGTGATAACCTCATTGTAGTCTTGATTTGCATTTCTCTAATAATTAATGACATTGACGATTCTTTTATGTGTTTGTTGGCAAGCTGTATATCTTCTTTGGAGAAATGTCTATTTAGGTATTCTGCCCATTTTTGAATTGGGTTGTTTGTTTTTTTGATCTTGAGCTGCTTGAATATTTTGGAGATTAATCCTTTGTCAGTTGCTCCGTTTGCAAATATTTTCTCCCATTCTGAGGTCTTGTTTTGGTCTTGTTTTGGTCTTGTTTACGGTTTCCTTTGCTGTGCAAAAGCTTTGAAGTTTCATTAGATCCCATTTGTTTATTTTTGTTTTTATTTCCATTTCTCTAGGAGATGGGTCAAAAAGGATCTTGCTGTGATTTATGTCATAGAGTGTTCTGCCTATGTTTTCCTCTAAGAGTTTGATCGTGTCTGGCCTTACATTTAGGTCTTTAATCCATTTTGAGTGTATTTTTGTGTATGGTGTTAGGGAGAGTTCTAATTTCATTCTTTTAAATATAGCTGTCCAGATTTCCCAGCACCACTTACTGAAGAGGCTGTCTTTTCTCCATTGTGTATTCTTGCCTCCTTTATCAAAGATAAGGTGACCATATATGCGTGGGTTTATCTCTGGGCTTTCTATCCTGTTCCATTGATCTATCTTTCTGTTTTTGTGCCAGTACCATACTTTGTTGATGGCTGTAGGTTTGTAGTATAGTCTGAAGTCAGGGAGCCTGATTCCTCCAGCTCCGTTTTTCTTTCTCAAGATTGCTTTGGCTATTCGGGGTCTTTTGTGTTTCCATACAAGTTGTGAAATTTTTTGTTCTAGTTCTGTGAAAAATGCCATTGGTAGTTTGATAGGGATTGCATTGAATCTGTAGATCGCTTTGGGCAGTATAGTCATTTTCACAATGTTGATTCTTCCAATCCAAGAACATGGTATATCTCTCCATCTGTTTGTATCATCTTTAATTTCTTTCATCCATGTCTTATAGTTTTCTGCATACAGGTCTTTGTCTCCTTAGGTAGGTTTATTCCTAGGTATTTTATTATTTTTGTTGCAGTGGTAAATGGAAGTGTTTCCTTAATTTCTCTTTAGATTTTTCATCATTAGTGTATAGGAATGCCAGAGATTTCTGTGCATTAATTTTGGATCCTGCTACTTGACCAAATTCATTGATTAGCTCTAGTAGTTTTCTGGTAGCATCTTTAGGATTCTCTATGTATAGTGTCATGTCATCTGCAAACAGTGACAGTTTTACTTCTTCTTTTCTGATTTAGATTCCTTTTATTTATTTTTCTTCTCTGATTGCTGTGGCTGAAACTTCCAAAACTATGTTGAATAAGAGTGGTGAGAATGGGCAACCTTGTCTTGTTCATGATCTTAGTCGAAATGATTTCAGTTTTTCACCATTGAGAATGATGTTGGCTGTGTGTTTGTCATATATGGCCTTTATTATGTTGAGGTAAGTTCCCTCTATGCCTTCTTTCTGGAGGTTTTTTTTATCATAAATGGGTGTGAATTTTGTTGAAAGCTTTCTCTGCATCTATTGAGATGATCATATGGTTTTTCTCCTTCAATTTGTTAATATGGTGTGTCACATTGATTGATTTGCATATATTGAAGAATCCGCTTGCATTCCTGGGGTAAACCCCACTTGATGATGGTGTATGATCCATTTAATGTGCTGTTGGATTCTGTTTGCTAGTGTTTTGTTGAGTATTTTTGCATCTATTTTCATCAGTGATATTGGCCTGTTGGTTTCTTTTTTGGTGACATCTTTGTCTGGTTTTGGTATCAGGGTGATGATGGCCTCGTAGAATGAGTTTGGGAGTGGTCCTCCCTCTGCTATATTTTGGAAGAGTTTGAGAAGGATAGATGTTAGCTCTTCTCTAAATGTTTGATAGAATTCACCTGTGAAGCCATCTGGTCCTGGGTTTTTGTTTGTTGGAAGATTTTTAATCACAGTTTCAATTTCAGTGCTTGTGATTGGTCTGTTTATATTTTCTATTTCTTCCTGGTTCAGTCTCAGAAGGTTGTGCTTTTCTTAGAATTTGTCCATTTCTTCCACGTTGTCCATTTTATTGGCATATAGTTGCTTGTTGTAATCTCTCATGATCCTTTGTATTTCTGCAGTGTCTGTTGTAGCTTCTCCTTTTTCACTTCTAATTCTATTGATTTGAGTCTTTTCCCTTTTTTTCTTAATGAGTCTGGCTAATGGTTTATCAGTTTTGTTTATTTTCTCAAAGACCCTGATTGAATTGTTTAAGCCGTTCACACTCACTTTTATTATTGATAGGATTTCCAGCCAACATTTGCTCTCTGTTTCATGTTTTTATTTTTCTATTTCCTTTTCATTGCTTTCATTTGCATTAAGTGGGTATTTTCTAATGTAACATTTAAATTCTTTTAGTGATTTTTGGTGATTTTTTTTATTAGTTTCTCTAGGCCTGTAATGTATATCTTAACTTATCAGGTTTGACTTCAGTTTTATACCAACTTAGTTACAGTGAAATATGGAAACTTTACTCCTATATAACTCCTATAGATATGTATGTATATTATAAACTCAGCAATACAGTTATAATTGTTACTCTATAAATGTTATGTAATATTAAGTCTTTCAAGAAAGCTGATGAAAGAAATGAGAGCTAATTTATATTTATAGAATTTTTAATATTAATCTTATGTATGCTATTTTGCCCTCTTAATTTCTTCTCATTGACCTGAGTTCTAGATTTAAGTTGGATTTGATGTCCTTTCCTTACTCCAACACATGTTTTTTGCTCTTATTCACCTCCCTCGTGCTCTTTATTGTCAAATAGATTACATTTCTGTATGTTATGCGTTCAGAAGTACACTTTTATACATGTTGTTTATTGCAGTAGCATTTTGAATAAGTCAAGAGAAGAAAGGAGAAGAAATATGCAATTGCACTGTTGTTTGTAAATGCCTACATGATTATCTAACTGGTATGCTTTATGTGTGTTAGTGTGTGGATTTGTAGTGCTGTATGGGTCATTTACTTTCATCCTAAAGAATTTTCTTTGGTGTTCAGTGTAATGTAAGTCTGCTGCCAACAAATTCTCTCAGCTTCTGTTTATCTGGGATTATCTTTAGTTTGCCTTCATTTGTGAAAGATAGTTTTGCTGGATACAATATTCTTGTTTGATAGTTTTTACTTTCAGCATTTTGAGTATGTTGCTTCACTGCCTTCTAATTCCCATGGTGTCTAATGAGATGTTATATGTTAATCTTATTGGGTTCCCTTTATGTGATGTAATTTTTCTTTTGCTCTTTTCAGGATTTTCTCTTTGTCTTTGAGCATTTTGAGTATGATGTGTCTGGGTGTGTGTTGATCTCTTTACATTTATCCTACTTAGAGTTCATTGAGCTTCTTGGATGGTAAATTAATGTTTTTCATAAAATTTGTAAAGTTTTATTTCTTTGATTCATCTGTTTCTTCTTCTGGTACCCCAATTATGTGTATGTTGGTGCACTTAATGGTGTCTCACATTTCTCTGAAACTTTGTTTAGTTTTCTTAATTATTTTTTCTTTCTGAAATTCAGACTGAATAATTTCTATTAGTCTACCTCTGAGTTTGAGTTTGCTGATTCTTTCTTCTGATAATTCAAATATATGGTTGAGCCCCTCAAGTGAATTTTTCATTTCAGTTATTGTACTTTTCAACTCCAGAATATCCATTTGATTCCTTTTAATAATTTGAATATTTCTATCTCTTTATTGATATTATCTCTTTGATGAGGCATTGTCTTCATATCTTCCTTTAATTCTTTAAGCATGGTTTCCTTTTGTTCTTCAATCATGTATATAATAGCTGCTTTGAAGTTTTTTTCTGCTACGTCCACCATCTGGGCCTCTTCAAAGGCAGTTTCTATTGCCAGCTCTTTCTTTCTGTGTATTGAACACAGTTTACTGTTCCTTTGCATGTGTCATAATTTTTGGTTGATATCTGGACATTTTAGATCCCCCTACCCCAGAGGTTGTTTTGTTTGTTGCTTACTAGGTCAAACAACAGTGATTTGGCTGTGCTAATTCTGTGAAGTCTTTTTTATCTGCAGTTCACAGCTTCTGATGTCCCAGCTCAGATTGGTTCCACTTGTTTTTATCTTTTACCTAGTGATCACTCCTGGGCAGGCATAAGCCGTTGAGTCAGAATATCACACTTGGCGGTTTCAAGGTGATTGGGCTCAGGCTGCATGTTCTGATTAGCTTTCTGTGGGCCATGGTTCTAATGTCACTTCAGTTTTCCAAACTTCTGTAGAGCTATCCAAATCTGTGATGTGTATTCACCACCTAATAGCCAGCCTGAGATCTGGGTGGTGTTGTATCTGTTAGTTCAGTTCTCAAAGTGTGGTTTGTTGAATTCAGTATGTGCGTATGCCCAGAAATTCATAAACAGCCTTATGCAGTTATATTCCCAAGCCTCTTTCTCATGACCTCCTTGGTAATTTCCAGTTTCCTGGGGTGCCTCTTTTTGGTCTTCTGGCCAGAATGCTATGGCTTTAGTTATCCTGTTCTCCTGTGCACTTCCATAACTGCTCCTGTCTTTGGGACCAGGTGGCAGCCGGACAGAGATAGGAAAAGAACAATGGATTTAACTCCACTTTTTTGAAACTGCTGTTCCATCAAACTTAAAGGGACGTTCCCCTTTCTTTGGATTTTGGCTTTTGCTGGTTCCCATTGCCTCTTCTAGTCAAAGCTGCTGCTACCACTCTCACCTCAGTACTGCCTGAGAGCTGGGGTAGGGAAATGGATAAAAGAAAGCAAAAACCAGGAGATTTCCATGCTCTCTTTGAGTGTTATGCATTCCCTTTCCTATTCCTTGAGCCAGAACTAGGAGGCTTCTCCTGGAGCTTTCTTTGTCTGCACCTATTTTCATTCTGGCTGCTATAACAAAAATACCATTGACAGGGTTACTAATAAACAACAGAAATTTATTTGTCACATTTCTGGAAGCTGGGAAACCCAAGATCAAGGCACTGGCATATTCACTATCTGAACCCACTTCTTGGTTCATAGGCGGCCATTTTTTTCACTTGATCCTCTCATGGTGGAAGGGGTGAGGGAGCTCTCTGAGGTCTCTTTTATAAGGATGTTAATCCCATTCTTGAGGGCTCCATTCTCTTGAACTAACCACCTCCCCAGGACTCCATCTCCAAATACTATCCCACTGGAGGACTAGGTTTCAATGTATGAATTTGGCCAGGGGTGCACAAACATTTATCTATAGCAGCGTCCCAGTGCTCAGTTTGTTTCCTATGTGATTGGGTTCAGACCTGGGGATACAACAGTAAAAAAAAAACTGATAAACTTTCCACTTATATGGTAGTGTTTGAATTCTGTTCTTCCCCTCTCTGTCTGCTGCTGTTGACTTTTGAGTCCTTAAAAAGCTGCTTCATTTATTCTGTCCAGGTTTTATAGCTGCATTCAGTGGGAGCCAATGTAGAGTATACTTATTGCTTCATAGTACCTGGAACCTGAACATTTCAACTTTAAAGCAAACATTTCTTAATATTTAAAAAAAAGTTTCTAGATCATTTTTCTTGAAGAGAATCCTAACACAGTTGTTAAGTTAAAGTAACTCAAAAAGTTCATGTACTTTGCAACTACTTTTTCATGCAAATTAGAATTTTTAGGATATGTCTAATCAAAACAAAATATAGAAATAAATTGAATGAAGAGGTTAATAAATAACTGGAACTACAGTGGACTCCAACTTTTATACTGATTGTCGGGTAAGCAGATGTTATAGTTTTGAACATTTATATGAATATATTTAGATTAATACATTATTGCTTTTGAATTCTTCATATATTGGGATTTTGTTTAGTTTTTTGTTAAAGTAAAGTGTTTCCTGCTACAGGAAAGAAAGAACGTCTTCTGACCTATGGGAATGAGTGGTTAGGTTGTCCTTAAACTATTTTCCTTAAATGTCAATTTTCTATGTTGGTCATCTGACAGTTACCTAGCACTTACTCAGCATTCTCTGGCAAATGCAGTGTTTTGGAGTCTGAAGGAAAACAGAATTCTCAGAAAGAGGAGTAAGGTATCAGAGCCTGCAATGGTCAGGGAGACGGGGCAAAAGTTTTTTTAAGAAAGAGTCTGTTTTCTTGTTTCTGAGCAGTACTAAATCATTCACCAATTTTCACGGCAAATATAATACAAAGCTGGGACCTCCTGTGGTGCTAGGAAGTAAGGAAGTGCCCACAAAATGATGGGAACGTGTGGCAAAGGCATTAATACAAACGAGCCAAGTTCAGAGAGGCCCCAGTAGCCAACGCAGGACAATTTGAATAACAAAACAAATATAAGATAATTATAGTAATGGACTATAATCCACAGAATAAAATAAATATCCATGACTCCATACTGATATAAATAAATAATTGAATCAGTCAGTAAATGTGGAAGAATGCAAAGAACTCTTTAGATTGTAGAGTTTCAACTAATAAACATAAAAGAATCAGGGAAATAGGAAATTATCTTTAGGTAAACATCACAGTAATAATTATTGCAACAAAGAACTGTTGAAGGGTACTAAAACTATGGTGGACAAGAGGATATTTGTATAATCTCAGTGTATCTCTTTATCTTCTCAGTTATAAAGAAAAACTAGGAACTTCACCGTGGGGAACTCTTACTGACATCAGCTTAACCAAGTGATTCAAGTTAGTAGCACCAGTAATAAGATCTGACAACATCATGAATCTTTCCTTATGATGCATAGCATCGCCTTCTTGCCCCAAATTTAATTGTGGGACAATATCTGACCAACTCAAATTGAGAAATTCTATAAAATGCCTGACCAGTGCTCTTCAAAAGTGTCAAGGTTATGCAAGACAAAGACTGAGGAACTGTCCTAGATTGGAGAATGCTAAAAAAAATATGACAATTATTTGCAATGTGGGATACTAGATTGTATCCTGGTCCAGAGAAAAGGGCATTAGTGTGACACTTGTCAAAATTCCAAGTCTCGAGATTAGTTAGTGATATTGTTTCAATTTTAATTTTTTGCTTTTGATAACCAAACATCTGCTATTAACATCTTATATGTTAATAGCAGAAGATGGGTGATGAGTATTTGAGAACCGTGCTTTGCAACTTTTCTGTCCACCTAAAATTATTTCAAAATAAAAAGTAAAAAAAAAGAACACAGAAATTTTATTTCAAACACCTCACATTGTATAAATACAAAGGTAAAGAGCCTTGCATTAAAAAAATGAAAGTGTGAAGTGTCAAAGGGGAGTCCTCTATAGAACATGCAAAATAAAATTTCAAGTTTTATTGCTTCTCAGGTGTCCATCATTTAAAAACAATGCTTATCAAAATATCAGAGGGCTCTTATATGCCATTGCACTTGTTTTTCTCACATTTCAAATTGACTGATTATAATAATTCTCTCTTTGCTGTTCAGGGACGTGAGACTCTGAGTAGTATGAAGCCTGAACTATTATTGATATTTCTGCATCATAGTTGAGATTTTATTTCTGATGCCTGAGGACCACTAAGACAGCAACACACGCAATCAAATGTTCAGATCTTTTTCACACAACTGTAGTTGATCCCTTGTCAAGAATTTAAATGAAAGATAATTTAAATTCATTTTTCTTTAGAAAACAGATTTTTGCTAGTTTATAAAATGTAATTAAAATGTTACCAGAATGCAGTTACTCTTGGAAATACTTCTCTACAGATTCTCATTTTTGCAAAATAGATATGTCTCTTTTAACTTTTATGAAAAATGGTTAAATTTTCACAATTGGTTTCAGAAGCTATCCAGTTTCTTAGTGGCACACTAAGTGTCAATAGTTGTTGTAAGCCCTTTTATATCATCAGGCAGTGATTCTCAAACAGGATGTGCATTAGAGTCACCTGGGGAACTTTTCCAAAATCTAGTTCCTGGAGCTCTAGCATCAGGGATTCTGATAACACAAATCAGTATGGAGTTAAGGATATCTGGAGTTTTAGAAGATTCCCCAAGGAAATGTAGAAATGTAGAATGCTTTGGAGAGGGGAGAGTGTCATGGTTATGAACATGGTCTTTCTAGTTGCGACAGACCTGACTTTTTTTTTTCCACAAATAAATTATGAATTTAATTTAGAAACATGACAAAAATGGGCAAAGGATAAGTTAGAAAGCTCCTACCAAACTGAAAAAAAGGTGTATGCAGTTTATATTGTTAGATAAGCAGACCTGACTTTTATTTGGGCTCTGCCACTTACTCACTAGATGACTTTGGGCATTACTCAACCCTCATATGCCTCAGTTTCCTCCTCTATAAAATAGATGTTTTAATGATTTTGACCTCATCTTTTTAAAAAATATTTCAATGAGAGAAGATAGTGCATATAAAGTGTTTAAAATGAAGGCAATTTTTATTGATTAGTTTTTTAAGATGATTAGATGTTTTCTGGAAAATGCCATAGTGGAAGGGAAGGTATTTCAGGCAGAAGCAGCAACCAAGCAAGGGAATGGGATACGTGAAAAATGCCTGGGGAAATGTGAGAAGGGCAGGTGGTGTGTTATGGCTGGAGCGTAGAGTGTGGATGAGATGTGGTAGGAGGTGAAAATGGAGAACCCAAGAGTCGTTTTATGGAATACTTTATGCCATGCTGAAGAGTTTGATCTGTATCCAAACTGTTTGTCAGAACATGTAGTATGATGCCAGCTCCTGGAAGTGCAGCAGATGTACTCATACCAGCAGCAGTGTATTCTGGTGATCCTGGGTAGCTATGAAGCCCAGGAGAATGTAGGATGTAGGTATGCCTGTGTACACCTATATATGACATATGTCGTGTCTATTAGTCCCAGAGTAGAGATTCAGTATAGAAAGTAGAAGTTCTAAGGTCCAAGCCATATTTGACACAGCCTACCAAAAAAAATACGTTATCAGAGTTAATGGGAACTTAATCATTATAGCTATTCATTCTTTGTTTTATACCTTGTCAGCCATAAATCTGGGACTGAACCTCTCATCAACTCTAATTCGGGTATTAATCAAACTATATATGACCAGTGAACGAGCACTGGGAAGAAGTACGCCCCAGGTTACAGGAAGTCAGCTACGTTAATATATAGATGTGTGCGGGCATGTTGGGGAATGGTATTTATTGAACTACAACTGGACTGACATATCCCATTCTAAGCTCTACTCCTAGCCATCTTGGATTGTGAAATCTGTTTTAAAGAGCTTTCCCCAAGATAAGATTCAGTTCCTAGTCCCATGGAGCTCCATTTTACTTATCCTCAGATTGTCACTAAAGCAGGGGGAAGCCAGGACCTGACTGCGTGGGGACACCCGTATGCAGGGGCAGACACAGGCTAAGCGTGATGCCATTCTGTACTCTGGGATCCTCTGACCCAAGGCACACAGTGCCATCATGTCATTGAAAAAGTTAACTCTTATCCCGTAAAAGTTTATGAATGCGTCTAGGGTTTATTTAAATTAGAAAATTCTCACACAGATAGTGGTGGCTGCAAGGTATAGAGGCTCAGAGAAGTATATACAAACTATATTAGAAGCACAATTAAATAAGGACTATATTTTTTCAGAGTCTGAGAAACTTGGACTTGGAAAAGAAGATGCCTTAGATGGTTATGATGACGATGCATCATTGTCGGTTCTTCAGTTGCAGCAGTGGGGCTCTGGTGGCAGATGTTGGTAATGGGGGAGACTATGCATGTGTGGGAGTTGGGGTACCTGGGAACTCTGTTTGCCTCTCAATTTTACTGTAAACCTAAAACTACTCTAAAAACTGAAGCCTTTAAATATGGAAAAAGGAAGATTCCCTAAACAATGTTGATGTTACCTTTAGACTAGGCTTTATAGTATTGAAATGGAGCTCAGTTTGTTGCCTGAGACCTGAAGATTCAGAATTCATTCATGATCAAATATTTCATGAGTGCCAACTGTGTGCAAATTAGTGTGCTAAACAATGGAGGGAAAGAATAGCAATACTTGGTTGACTCTAGGCAAATATAAGACTAATTAATAAACAGGAAGACCAAGTTATTTCTTTGCTATGAGAAATGTATTTGCTTCAAAGCCTTTAATATGTTATATCTACTTCCCAGGGTATAATTTTTGGGTGTTAAGGAACTCATGGGGAGCTAAGTTAATAATTAGGCTATTGTTGATAAAGATGAGATTTGAAGATCACTGGAGTTCAGAATTTTTTTTCCACTTTTTATTTTGAAGTAGTTAGGTTCACAGGGAGTTGCAAAGATGGTACAGAGAGGTCCTGTGGACTCCTCACTTAGTTTCTCCCAATGATTGCATCTTACATAATTATAGTATAATAACAAAACCAGGAGTCTGACTTTAGTACAGTGTATGTATACAGTTCTATGCCATTTTAATACACAAGTACGTAGATTTATGTAACCATGAACACAGTCAAGACACCAAACTGTTCCATAACCATAAAGATCTCCGTTATGCTACCACAACTGCCTCATTCCTAATTTGTCTTCCATCACTATAATTTTGTCCTTTCAAGAATGTTATATAAATGGAACCATACAGTATGTGACTTTAAAAAAAAATGACAGTTTTATTGAAATATTGTTCACATACTGTAAAATTACCCTTTTAAAGTATAAATCCATGTTTTTTAGCCCATTCACAGAATTGTGCAACCATCACCAGGGTCTAATTTCAGGACATTTTCGTAACCCCTAGTAGAAAACACATTAGCATTCACTCCCCATTTTTCCTTCCCCCAGCCCCTGGTAACCACTAATATACTTTCTGTGTCTATGGATTTGCCTTTCTGTACATTTCATATAAATGGAATCATTCGACGTGTGTCCTTATTTGAGTGGTTTATTTTACTTAGCATAATGTTTTCAAGGTTCTTCCATGTTGTAGTATGTGTCAGTACTTCATTGCTTTATATGGCTGAATAGTATTTCATTGTATAGGTATACCACATTTTACTTATCCGTTTGTCAGTTGATGGGCATTTGGGTTATATCCACATTTGAATATTGCTTTTATTGTAAATTCATATATAAGCTTTGTGAAGACATAAGGCTTTATATCATTGGGTATATACCAAGTAGTGGAATTGCTGGATCATATGGTAACTCTTATGTTTAGCTTTTTGAGGAACTGCTAAATTTTTTTCCAAAGTGGCTGCCCTCTTTTACAATCCCACAAGCAATGTGTGAAGGTTCCAATTTCTCCACATTCTTGCCAACACTTATTATCTATCTTTCCTTATTTATTTCCTTCCTTCTTTTCCTCCCTCCCCCCCCCCTCCTTCCTTCCTTCATTCTTTTGTTCCTTCCTTCCTTCTTTTTACAGCCACATTACTGGGTATGAAGTGGTATCTCATTGTAGTTTTGATTTGCATCTCACTAAGGAAAACGATGTTAAAAATATTCTAAAGTGATTATTGGCCATTTGTATGTCTACTTTGGATAAATGTCCATTCACATATTTTGCCTGTTTAAAAATTGGGTTATTTGTCTATTATTATTGAGTTCAAAGAGTTCTTTACATCTTCTGGATACAAGTTCTTAATCAAATATATGACTTGCAAATATTTTCTTTCATTCTGTGAGTTGTCTTTTTATTTTCTTGATGGTGTTCTTTAAAGCACAAATGCTTTTAATTCTGGTGAAGTCTCATTTATCTGTTTTTTCTTTTGTTTTTATTTTGGGTGTCATATCAAAGAAACCATTGCCTAATCCAAGTACATAAAGATTTATGATTATGTTTTCTTCTAAAAATTTTATAGTTTCTTCTTTTATATTTAATTCTATGATCTATTTTGAGTTGATTTTTGCATATAGGGTGAGGTAGGAGTCTAACTCTTTTCGTTTGCATATGGATAACCAATGGTACAAAACCAATTGTTGAAAGACTGTTCTTTGTCTCATTGAATTTTCTGGCACCCTTGTTGAGAATTATTTCACAGTAAATGTGAGGCTTTATTTATGTTCCATTGGTCTCTATATCTATCCTTTTGCCGTTACCATGCTGTCTTGAACTGTAGTTTTGTCATAGTTTTGAAAAGAAGAAGTGTGAGTACTCCAACTGTGGTTTTCTTTTAGAAGGTTGTTTTGTTTTTCCCGGCCCTTTGCATTTTCATATGAATTTTAGGAGTATCTTGCCAATTTTTCCTAGTCTGTTGGGATTTTGAAAGGAATTGTGTTAAATCTGCAGATCAATTTGGTAGTATTGCCATTTTAGTAATATTAAATCTTCTGATTCATGAAGATGGATGTCTTTCCATTTATTTAGTCTTCTTTATTTCAAAAATATTTTGTAGTTTTTGTTGTATGAGACTTGTATTTCTTTGTTAAATTTTACCTGAGTATCCTATTCTTTTTGATGATATTGTAAATGTAATTGGTTTCTTAATTTTACTTTCGTATTTTTAATTACTATCACATGGAGATAAAAAAGACTTTTGTATATTGATCTGTATCCTTCAATCTTGCTGAATGCATTTATCAGTTTTAATAACATTTCTTTTTGGAAGGATGGGGATTCTTTGGGATTTTTCTATATATGAGATCATGTCATCTTCCAGTCCAATCTGGATGGTTTCCTTCTCAATTTTTGTTAGAATTCCCTGGATGGAGCCTCTGGTACAATGTTGAATAGAAGTAGCAAGAGCAGGCATCCTTGTCTGTTCCTGATCTAAGGGGCAAAGCATTCAGTCTTTCACCATTAGGTATAACATTTGCTGTGGTCTTTTCATAGATGCCTATTATTAGGATGAGACAGTTACTTTGAATTTGTTGTTGAATGCTTTTATCATAAAGATGTGTTGGTTTTCTGTATCTGTCGAAATGATCTTTTTTTTTTTTTTAATTGACATGTGGTATCACATTAATTGATTTTTCAGCTGTCAAACCAAACTTGCATTCCTGGGATAAATTGAACTTAGTCATGGTATATAATCCTTTTTATGTGTTGCTGTGTTTGGTTTGCTAGTATTTTGTTGAGAATTTGTTTTGTCTATATTCATAAGAGATGTAGTTTATATATTCATAAGAGTCTGTAGTTTTCCTGTTATGTCTTGTCTGGTGTTGGTTTCAGGGTAATACTCATATAATGAGTTGAAAACTTATATAATGAGTTGGCCTCATATATGTATAGGTATAATTTTTTTTTTTAATTAGTGAACTTAATAGTATTGCACTTCTTACTGTCTTTTTTTTCCATTATTTTTTCACTGTTTCTCAGATTGCATAATCTCTATCAACCTATCTTCAAGTTTGCTGATTCTTTCTTCTCCCAGTTCAAATTTACTTTTTAGCCCCTCTAGTGAATATTTTATTTTAGTTATTTTACTTTTCAACTCCACAATTTTTATTTGGTCCTTTTAAAATAATTTCTTTTTCTTTATTGATATTCTCTATTTGGCAAGATGTTTTCATCATTCTTTCCTATAATTCGTTAAGCATGGTTTCCTTTAGTTTTCTGAATATACTTATAAGGCTATTTTGAAGTCTTTATCCATTAAGTTTTTACAATTGAATACTCTCACAAGCAGTTTCTGTTACCTGCCCTTTTTCTTGTGTATGAGTTATATTTTCATGTTTCTTTGCATGTCTCATTATTTTTGTTGAAAACTAGACATTTTAGATAATGTATTGTAGCAACTTTGGATATGGAGTCCCCCACCAGCCCTCTGCAATGCTTCTTGTTTAGTTGTTTAATGACTTTCCTGGACTGATTTTATTGAGGTCTTCCCCCTGCCCTGCCCCCCCCCCAACAGAGTTGGCCTGTAATGTTTCCATTCAGAAGGTATAGCCTCAGACATGTGTAGAGTCACCCTGGGATTACAGTGGTTTTAGCAGAGCTCTTTGCCTCTCCTTAATCTCTTCAAAAGCCTCTGTTGCTATCACATCCCCAGCCTGCTGTTAGGCTCCTTTAATTTCCAGGTTGTTCCTGTATTGTTTTTAGCAATGCCCTTGAGCATAAATAACTCCACAGTATGATCCAATTAAATTGGCCCCCCTTTGCAGGGATGGTTTTTGAGGCCAGTCTTTGCGGTTTGTCCTGATCACAGGAGGGATCTACTTAGCTTTCTTTTTCCCTGGTACTTGCTGGTAAATATCTGGCTTTCAGTTTACTTTTTTTTTTTTTTCTTTCATGTAGCTACTAGCCTCCTATTAATTGCCTACCAGCACATCTCTATTGTTTTGGAGAGCATCGTTACTCATGAACTTCCCCGTTCTCTTGCCAAATACAGTCAGTGCCTTTGGGAGAACTCTTGAGCTTTCTGTTCTTATTGCCTTCTTCTCTCATCAGGTAAAGTCTCTGAGACACTTCTCTGGAGTTGGAGACAGGGACAGTGGTCACTTCTCTCAGAGTGACACCCCTGCTTTGTGAGCGGGGCACTGGGTGGGAGTGGTAGCTTCTGGTCTTCTTTGTTTGCCTTTCCCAGTGTGGAACCTCTATTCTATGATCAAGCTATGAAAAGAGTAACTGGGATCTCAATATCCTTGGCCTGTCGTACCTGAGGTAGAGCCTCTGGTCTATGGGTCTTTGCTGGGTGGAAGAAGCCAGCCCTGGACCTCTAAAGTTCTTGCCTGAAGCAGAGACTCTGCAATACTGAGCTGGGGGATGGAGTAGGAGGTGAGAAGTGCTGTTGGCATGCATTTTTCTGAAGAGACACCTTAGCCCTTCACTGGGAGCTGGGTGGGTGGATCAGGAACCCCATATTGTTGAATGCACCCACTCGGAGTAGAGCTTCTATCTTGCTGATTTCAGGAGCCACTAAGAGAGGGGAGTTGGGAAGTTGTGGTTCAAGTGCCACAGAATTTTTCTGTTCTTACTGAGATTTAGTAGATTTAACTGAATAAATATTTCTTCCTTTGCTCTATGTTTTTAGTATAATTTATAGAAACTTTCAGTGCTTGTTTTTGGTAATGATTTTCACCAGCTGTGGTTGTTTCACTGAGGAGTGGATCTGTGGAGCTCCTCATGTCATCATTCTGGAAGTCACCAAATACCACCCTCCACCCTCCCCAACATACCTGCCAAAGTTTAAGTGCGTGTTGCTATGTGAAGGAAGCCAGGCACAAAAGGCTGCATATTATATAATTCTACTTATATAGCATCCCAGGAAAAGCAAAAGTATAGATTTGGGAAACAGATTAATGGTTAAGAGTGGGGGTAGAGATTGATTACAAAGGGGCAGCACAAGGGAATTTTGGAGGTTATTGAACTGTTTTGTATGGTACTACGATGGTCAATACAGGACTTTATGC
Organism: Monodon monoceros; assembly: GCF_005190385.1. Taxonomy (NCBI): domain Eukaryota; kingdom Metazoa; phylum Chordata; class Mammalia; order Artiodactyla; family Monodontidae; genus Monodon; species Monodon monoceros. The sequence goes on along the minus strand of NW_021703776.1, from coordinate 12,409,543 downwards.
ATTTGTCAAAATCCATTCAACTCTACACTGTAAAGAGTATGTGCGTTAATAAAAAATCAACCAGGATGTCAAAAAAACCCAAGATGCAATCTAGACTGTGACAAGTGAATGACATAACTACACTGAAAGGGGTAGGGAGGAAAGGAGCTGACCTAAAACTTTGGGAAACGGTGTTTTGACTGGACACTGTAAGGGTAAAGACAAAAATTATCACATACAAACAATGTACTCTATGTAGTTGGTAAATTTGTTTTTCAGATGAGCATGGGTTAGCGATTCTCAAACTCCTTTACATGTATATTAGGGTTGAACAAATAAGTAAATATATTGTAGATAATGAAAGCCAGATTTTTTATGTTGTAAAAGAGGTTATCACTAACCATGGTAGGAATAATAGAATGACATGTGGTGCTGGATTGAAATCAGAGATATCAGTATCAATCCATGTGTTCTTAATATACACAGATACATAGATACAGAAGTAAATATAGATATGTGTGCATGCATTGGTTAATATGCATACACATGATGTCCTAGAAGCAGTGATTCCCCAGTAGTCATGAACATACTTAACTTCCAGGTCTTGCTTTCTAAATATCATTCTCCTATTAAAAAGTATCAGAGCTTCTTGGAGTAGTAGTTGATTCCAGGGCTTGCACAGGAAAAAATCTAAGATAAGCTTGGACGTCTGGTGATGCCAGAAAATAAGGAAACGTTAAAAAAAAAAAAAAAAAGTATGGGGACATCGAAAGGATATAGGAGCTAACCTGAAAGAACTCCCAGCAACCAAAGTTAGAACAAATTGAACAAGAAATGATTCAAACAACAGCAAAAAACACAAAATTATTTGAATTACAACTCAAATAATAAAATAAATATCCATTTTTTATATTGGCCTAATAAATGAGTAAATAAATAAATGGGTGATAAGGGACAAGTCTTCTTTACAAAAGTAGTCCAGTTAATAAGTGTAGAAGGAATGAAGGAAATAGAAAATCACCATTAGAACATCACAGTAATGATTACTGTAGGCAAAATCCACCAGTGAGTGCTTAAGTTAGTGGGTAAGTGTTTAATGAGAAACATGATATTTGCAATACATCACCATTCTCCCCTCCAAATATTCATTCATTACAATATGAAGAGTAATAACTTCACAGCAGAAAGAACTGGAAGACACACGTTAACTCTGTAGTCCCAGTAGCATCACCAGTAGTAATAATAACAGTAATAGTAATTTAGTAATGTGGAATTAGATTCTGGTATAGGAAAAGACATTAGTGGGAAAGTTGGTGAAATCTGAATAAAATCTATAGTTCACTTAATAGTATCGTACCAATATTAGTTTCTTAGTTTTGACAATTGTACCATGGTTATGTAAGAGGTTAGCATTAGAAGGAGCTAGGTAAAGAGTACACAGAAACTTTGTAACTATTTTGTAACTTTGTAACAACTCTTCTGTATGTCTGAAATTATTTCAAAGTAGATAATTTAAATAATTAAACAAAAATACAATGAAACGACACTGTGTAAGACTTGTCATAAGATGCTATATGGAGAGTAGATACAAAAAATTCTTTGAGCTGAGGATAGGAAGAGGTTGAGAAAATCCTGACAGCATATGTCTGAGTTAAATCTCTTAAATAAATTGTTAGAAGAGTAGAATTTATAATAAAAAGTGTTATAATGGGGTCGATCCATAAATGATGACAGGCTATTGATAAATTTTATTCGCTTATAATAACAAATTATTTTGCTTAATAATACAAATGGATTTTCCTTCCAGTAGGGGAGGCTTACATTGCCAAGACAGAGGCAGTGTGAATTTGATGAAACTCTAGTGCAGAATTAGGATGATTTGTAAAGGTGTCCAACAAACTTCAACTTTGTTGAAAAACTCATTCAACTGTTCATTCATTCCAGGTACTGAGAAAATGACAGTTACCAATAGCATGTGACTCTGTTATACTATATGATGCTTTAGAATTTAGACTAATTTTTTGAAAAGGAAGCTGAATAGCTTCTAATTTTAAAGTTTGGGAATAAAAAGTGGGAAATCGGCTTACTTAATATAGACAGAAAGAATAATCAAAAGGAATTTTTTTCTTGAGCTAGAAGAAAAAGAAAAGTCCAAATTAGGATTGTCAGCCAATTCGTATTTAGGGAGGGATAGCAATAGCAAGTTTCCTAGACATGTGGAATAAAAACAAAGTACTAAAAAGAGACATAATATTCTTACAACACTAAAATGCCTGTAACTGTGAGCACTAGTGTTGATATAATTAGAAAGGCTAGAGATGAGACAGGTTGAAGAAATTCTGGTGCCAATTAAAGTTAAACTTTCCAGGGGCTTTCATGGTTTGGAAGAAATGTGGGTGAGAAAATCTGAGTTTCAGTCCTACAATCTTGAGTAAGTTTACCCCTGTAAACCTCAGCTTTGTGATTTGTGAAATGGTGATAATATTGATCTCCCAAGGTTATCATGAGATCAAGTGAAATAATGGATATGAAAGGACTCTGGAAAAATATCAGTCATTATATTTTTAAGAAAATGTTACAAAATTTAAACAACTAGGACTCTTTCAAGTCATTTGCTCAGTAGGAAGGAGAACAGAACAAATTCCTGGCCTGGACAAACCAAATTTGAGATGAGGAACTCGCCACCACGTCTGTGCTCTCACTTCTGTAGTACTTCCGGTTTGTGGACCAAAGTATCCCAGGCAAAATAACTTGAATCAAGGGTATCATTTTGCCTTCAGAAGTTGACACCTCACTCCTGTGCCGCGGCAGAGTCGCTGAAGGAGGTGTTTATTACCACAATTTACATTGCAGGAGAAAGGATGGAAAAGTATAAAGGCAACACATTCTCTTATAGTTATCCTTCAGATTGAATAACTTCAGTTATAATTGCTAATATTTTGGTTCTAAAACAAGATTTCAACCCAGAAGTAGTAAATAATTTTGTTGCAAGAGTGGATGAAGGATTTAAAATACCTGGAATTCTCATGCTCTGAGGAATACAGGTGAAAAACCTAGATTAGGGAAAATTATGATAAAAGTAAAACTGGGAGTGGTCAGGATAGAAGCAATTCTCTTGTTTCACTTGTTCTGCATTTAAGTGGGGGGTACATATGCATTTATTGTTGCACAGTCTTTAAGATCAAAAGTATTGCCATTACTAATTGAGCAATTTAATTTCAAGGACTTCTGTCTCTTGTTTTCACCCTCCTTCCCTCCCTCCCTTTCTCCCGTCTCTTTCCTTACTAATCAAGCACATGGCTTTTGGAATCAGTAGCTGTCTCTGTCACTAGTTGTGTAATCTTGAACAAGTCACTCTTCTCTAAGCCTTGGTTTCCTCATTTGTAAAATGGTGACTATAATCTTGGCAATCGTAGGGTTGTTGGGATGATTAAATGAGATAACATAAATATTTCTTAGTCCAGTATCTGGTACACAATAAGGCCTAATAAATGTAAGCTATTATTATACTTACTACTATTGTCACTACTACTAATTACTATTTGTTTAGTGTCTCCTATGTACCACGCACTGTCACTGGGTGAGTTCACATATCTTTGAATAATCCATGGAGTTCTGTAAGTAGATACCATTATAAATTACTGTAATATCTAATAATATACATTCTCAGAATTTTTGCTGCTCTCTCCACCACTTTAAGCTCTGCTGTTTTGATGATCTTGTTTCCTAAGGAAAGAATGCCTCTACCAGGTGATGCAGTAATAATTCATTGAATGGAAGATGAGACTTCCACCTGACTATTTGGGGATTCTCTGAATCCCACTGAAGCAACAGGCTTCGCTGAACCAATGTGGTCAGTGCTGGCAGGGGTAATTGATCCTGAATACCAAGGGAAAATAGAGTTGGTACCACAGAATGGGGGCAGGGAAAATTATGTCTGAAACCCAGGGCATTCTCTTAGGAGCCTCTTAGTACTTCCATGTTCACTAGATAGTGAAAAAAGGAAGTTATAAACATCAGTGACAGGCTCCTGACCAGTTACATAAGTGTGACTGTAGCAGCTATGTGTATTTTCCTCTTTGCTTATTTTTCATGTTTGTATGAATATACATATATATTTGTATATATTAAGTTTCTTCTGTCTCTTTCTTTTTCTTAATTTATAGCTTTTCAGAGATTATTTTCCATTTAATGCTAGGTAAGAGAAAATTCAAAGGGGATTGACTCATTTTGGGGAATAAACGTTGCACAGGGATGGATACCATGATTTTTGAGATTTTTGTCTCCACAGAGTTTGGAGAAAGCATGTCTTCATTTGCATCCAGATTTTTAACTGGAAACATTGAGTAGAGTTGTTGTTGTTTTTGAAAAGGTATTCAGGGATAGGAGTTGTCAAAAGCAGTGGACCACTTACTAAGTCGTTTCTCAGCTGCATATCCGCCCTTCTATATATACTGCTTGGTGAGGCTGGAGTTGGGATTCTAAACCACATTTCTACTTTGCAACCTGACTCCCTGTTGGACTCTTAGAGGAGGAACTAGAGGGAGTCAGCAAGGTAGAGAGAGGAAGGAAAGACCTTCTCTTTCCTATTTTTTTTCTGCTTTCTTTCCGGGGACTCTGGTTCATTTGTGGTTCCCCATGATCACCCCAACAGCACTTCTTCACCCTGGCAGCAGCAGTTCTTCCAGGTGGCAGCAGCTGAATTAAGCTTGAGGTTTTCCCAACACTTGCAGAATTAACTTCAAAATGTCCTGTCTCAGAGAAACCAGCTGTAATTCGCCAGCACTGCTCAGAGATCTGAGTTTTAGCTCCATGGCCCCATCCTCTCAGGTTCTAAGTTTGATAATTCTAACAATTTCTTTTCTTTTTTCTAATTTTTAAAAAAAAATTTTATTGGAGCATAGTTGCTTTACAATGTTATGTTAGTTTCTGCTGTACAGTGAAGTGAATCAGCTGTACGTGTACATACATCCCCTCTTTTTTGGATTGCCTTTCCATTTAGGTCACCACAGAGCACTGAGTAGAGTTCCCTGTGCTATAGAGTAGGGTCTCATTAATTATCTGTTTTATACATAGTATCAATTGTGTATATATGTCAATCCCTAAAAATTTATAACTATTGTTTCCTCTAGTCCTAGGAGTGGGTAACTGCTTCCTGTAGTTGCTACCTTTGGAACGCCTTCGAGTTCCCTTATATCTTGTTCAGTTACCTAGCTAACAACTTCGGTGGAGAATTCTTCTAACTAGATTGTCTCTGAAAAGAGAAACAGTATGATTTCTGACTTCTGACTTGACCCTAACTGATATTGAAAGTCTTATGGAAACAATTTAATTTGGAGAAAACTTGGTGTAGGAAATTTTAAATGTACCACGAAGGATAACATCTCATAAATATTTGAAATTTTCCATCAAGGGAGTGTCTAGACTGAGCTGCCCTATTCCCTCTTAGTTTTGGTTGATGAGTAGACCTACTTGCTGGTGCTGTAGGAGTAACCCCCAAATTACAAGCTAAAACAGTTCTTCCTATTTGCATATTTACAAGTCATCTTCTGTCTCTGCTGCCTACTGGTTCACACTACTGTTGTGAGGCTCTAAACACCTGTGGGCAATGCCAGCAATTCTCTTCCTCAGTAGTAAATTCCCATGTTGTTTATTGATTAAATCCCATTTAAGAAATTCCAACTGACACAAACATTTTGCTTACTTTCTAAAAATTTCAGGATTCAAAATCTGTTACATAAACTATTTTATGCATAAATGCTTAGTGATGTGTCATAATTAATGTCTGCCAAACTGTTAAGTGAAGCTGACAATGAAATATAGAAAATATGTCCCTTTTTATCCCTATTTCAATAATAAATAATTTATAACATTATCAGTAGAACTCAGAAGGACATGAAGAATGTTCTAATAGAATGACTGAGATATTTAGAACAAAGTTGTAAGTTTTATTTCCTTCAATCAATAATATCAAACCCCCCAAGTCAATTTTATTTAACACGCAGACATCTAGAACATCTACAGATTTCTAACGTGAGACTATCAGCAGATATAATGAAATTATGCATAATTGAAAAGAATCAGAAAGTCTTATACCTTGACATTTAACATCTATCTTAAGAATTATAATTTCTGTCTATTTTTTCCACTGAAAGAACTGTGATCTCAAAGGCAAAAAGCTATCTTAGTATTTTTATAACCTACTACAGTATCTGATTGTATTAGTTTTCTATTATTGCTAAAACAAATTTTCACATAATGGATTAAAACAATACAAATATATTATCTTATAATCCTGGAGGTCTGAAGTCTGAAATAGGTCCCAATCAGTTGGAGGCTCTAAAGGAGAATCCATTTCCTTGCCTTATCCAGTTTCTATAAAGTGCCCACATTCCTTGGCTCACAACCTCCTTCCATCTTTAAAGCCAGCAATGGCCAGTTGGGTCTTTCTCATACTACATCACTTTGGTTCTGCTGCCTCCCTTTTTCTCTTGTAAGGACCCTTGTGATAACACCAGGATTATCCAGGTTAATCTCCTTGACCCCATCACACATGGAAACTCCTTTTGCTGTGTAAAATAACACATTCATAGGTTCTGGGGATTAGGATGTGGACATCTTTGAGGGGTTATTATTCTGCCTGCTGTACTGGTCTATAACAGAGAACCAATATTATTATTTTTTTAAATTTTTAAAATTTTTTATTGGAGTATAGTGGCTTTACAGTGTTGTGTTAGTTTCTACTGTACAACAAAGTGAATCAGCTATACGTATACATATATCCCCTCTTTTTCGGATTTCCTTCCCATTTAGGTCACCGCAGAGCATTGAGTAGAGTTCCCTGTGCTATACAGTAGGTTCTCATCAGTTATCTATTTTATATATAGTATCAATAGTATATGTATGTCAATCCCAATCTCCCAGTTCCTCCCACCACCCCCTTGGTATCCGTATGTTTGTTCACTACGTCTGTGTCTCTATTTCTGCTTTGCAAATAAGATCATCTATACCATTTTTTTAGATTCCATATATATGCGTTAATATATGATATTAGTTTTTCTCTTTCTGACTTACTTCACTCTGTATGACAGCCTCTAGGTCCATCCATGTCTCTATAAATGACCCAATTTCGTTCCTTTTTATGGCTGAGTAATAGTCCATTGTATATATGTACCACATCTTCTTTATCCATTCCTCTATTGACTCAATGGACACAATAAAGTTGCACTTTGTACCTAAAAGTAGGGACAAAAAATTTCCATGTAAATATTTATTATGCAATGGTTAAGGGTATTGTGCAGTGGTAAACAATGCTATGGTAAGCAATTCTCATTTTTTAAAGAATTACTTTTAATTGTTGTAAAATCATAAATTATTATTTATATATTATAATTATATTTTTACGAATTATTTAAATATCTAATCATTTTCAAAGAATGCGCATTGGTGTATGGAAATGAGAAATTCCTTTAGATGGTACATGTGTGACCTGAAACATTTGACAATACACGTAGTGAGAAGATGAACATCTTCATATTTATCTTGGCTTACTTGTGCCAAGATAAACTAATCCCTGGATTAGTTTGTTGCTGGTTTTTAATTACTATATTTGCATGGTATTTAGACCAACTTTTCTTTTTAAAAAATGTTCTTGCCCATCTCATGAATCTATTTTACATAGCTTTTAGAATGACATTAGTGACTTTCTTTAATTTACAGATTAATTTGGGGGCAAATTTACACTTTCACAATATTGAATCTTCCCATCCAGGAGTATGGTGTTTTGCAAGGATTTAAGACTGACAGTTTTTCTAAAAATACGTTTTGTACATGTACTTTATCATTACTTTTAGTTATCATGGGAGTATTATTTGAATTCTGAATGAAATTTTTAAGGGTTTCATCTTCTAATTTGTGATTGCTCACGTGAAAGATGGCTAGTGATTTTGTAGGTTGATATTGTTTCTGTATGGATGATTAAACTCATTTATTTTAATAATTTTCTATATGTTTCTCTGGACATCAAATTGTTGGTAAAGAATGCTCATTTTGTTTTCTACGCCAAATGCTGATTCCTTATGTCTTTTTCTTATCTTTAGTGTATTTGCTAATGCCTACTTTTTGTCCTTTCTACTACACTCTGGGAGGGTTCTTAAAGATCTTCCAAATCACTAATGGAATATTTATCCATATCCATATCTATATTAATGTTTACTTATCTGTTGATTTGTTTCATTTCAGTCACAGTCGTTTTAATTTTCAGATATACTCATTATTTATTTCCTTTCTTCTCTTCCTAGTCTTCCTTCTCTTCCTCTTTTCTTTCTATTCTTCTTTCTTTTAACAGTGTTGTTTTGAAACATGCAAATATTTTCTTTAGTCTTGTTGACTGATTATAATAATTATAATCCTTTTAAAAGTTCTTTCTGTTTCAGAAATTCTTATTTCTGAGGGATTACTTCTGTTTGGAACATTTTTATCACTCTGTTGGTTTCGCTAAAATATTGGTGATTCTTGTTAGTTTTGTTTTCTTTCTAGCATTTTTATTGGAGTATAATTGTTTACATTGTTGTGTTAGTTGCTGCTGTATAACAAAGTGAATCAGCTATACATATACATATATCCCCATATCCCCTCCCTCTTGCGTCTGCCTCCCAACCTCCCTATCCCACCCCTCTAGGTGGTCACAAAGTACCGAGCTGATCTCCCTGTGCTATGTACCTGCTTCCCACTAGCTATCTATTTTACATTTGGCAGTGTATATATGTCAATGCCACTCTCTCACTTCGTCCCAGCTAACCCTTCCCTCTTCCTATGTCCTTAAGTCCATTCTTTACGTCTGCATCTTTATTCGTGTCCCACCCGTAGGTTCTTCAGAACCATTTTTTTTTTGATTCCATATATATGTGTTAAAATAAGGTATTTGTTTTTTGCTTTCTGACTTACTTCACTCTGTATGACAGACTCCAGGTCCACCAACCTCACTACAAATAACTCAATTTTGTTTCTTTTTTATGGCTGAGTAATATTCCATTGTATATATGTGCCACATTTTCTTTATCCATTCATCTGTTGATGGACACTTAGGTTGCTTCCATGTCCTGGCTATTGCAAATAGTGCTGCAATAAATATTGTGGTACATGACTCTTTTTGAATTATGGTTTTTCTCAGGGTATATGCCTAGTAATGGAATTTCTGGGTCATATGATAGTTCTATTCTTAGTTTTTTAAGGGACCTCCATACTGTTATCCATAGTGGCTGTATCAGATTACATTCCCACCAGCATTGTAAGAGGGTTCCCTTTGCTCCACATCCTCTCCAGCATTTTATTGTTTGTAGATTTTTTGATGATGGCCATTCTGACTGGTGTGATGTGATACCTCATTGTAGTTTTGATTTGCATTTCTCTAATGATTAGTGATGTTGAGCATCCTTTCATGTGTTTGTTGGCAATCTGTATATCTTCTTTGGAGAAATGTCTATTTAGGTCTTCTGCCCATTTTAGGATTGGGTTGTTTGCTTTTTCATATTGAACTGCATGAGCTGCTTGTAAATTTTGGAGATTAATCCTTTGTCAGTTGCTACATTTGCAAATTTTATCTCCCATTCTGAGGGTTGTCTTTTGGTCTTGTTTATGGTTTCCTTTGCTGTGCAAAAGCTTTGAAGTTTCATTAGGTCCCATTTCTTTATTTTTGTTTTTATTTCCATTTCTCTAGGAGGTGGGTCAAAAAGGATCTTGCTGTGATTTATGTCATAAAGCGTTCTGCCTATGTTTTCCCCTAAGAGTTTGATAGTGTCTGGCCTATGTAAGGTCTTTAATCCATTTTGAGTGTATTTTTGTGTATGGTGTTAGGGAGTGTTCTAAATTCATTCTTTTACATGTAGCTGTGCAGTTTTCCCAGCACTACTTATTGAAGAGGCTGCCTTTTCTCCATTGTACATTCCTACCTCCTTTATCAAAGATAAGGTAACCATATATGTGTAGGTTTATCTCTGGGCTTTCTATCCTGTTCCATTAATCCATATTTCTGTTTTTGTGTCAGTACCATACTGTCTTGATTACTGTAGCTCTGTAGTATAGTCTGAAGTCAGGGAGCCTGTTTCCTCCAGTTCCGTTTTTCTTTCTCAGGATTGCTTTGGCTATTTGGAGTCTTTTGTGTTTCCATATAAATTGTGAAATATTTTGTTCTAGTTCTGTGAAAAATGCCAGTGGTAGTTTGATAGGGATTACATTGAATCTGTAGATTGCTTTGGGTAGTATAACCATTTTCACAATGTTGATTGTTCCAATTCAAGAACATGGTATATCTCTCCATTTGTTTGTATCATCCTTAATTTCTTTCATCCATGTCTTATAGTTTTCTGCATACAGCTCTCTTGTCTCCTTAGGTAGCTTTATTCCTAGGTATTTTATTCTTTTTCTTGACTGTTTCCTTAATTTCTCTTTCAGATTTTTCATCATTAGTGTATAGGAATGCAAGAGATTTCTGTGCATTAATTTTGGATCCTGCTACTTTATCAAATTCATTGATTAGCTCTAGTAGTTTTCTGGTAGCATCTTTAAGATTCTCTATGTATAGTATCATATCATCTGCAAACAGTGACAGTTTTACTTCTTCTTTTTCGATGTGCATTCCTTTTATTTCTTTTTCTTCTCTGATTGCTGTGGCTAACACTTCCAAAACTAAGTTGAATAATAGTGGTGAGTGTGGGCAACCTTGTCTTGGTCCTGATCTTAGTGGAAATGGTTTGAGTTTTTCACCGTTGAGAACGATGTTGGCTGTGGGTTTGTCATATATGGCCTTATTATGTTGAGGTAAGTTCCTTCTATGCCTACTTTCTGGAGGGTTTTTATCATAAATGTGTGTTGAATTTTGTCAAAAGCTTTTCCCGCATCTATTGAGATGATCATATGGTTTTTCTCCTTCAATTTGTTAATATGGTGTGTCACATTGATTGATTTGCATATATTGAAGAATCCTTGCATTCCTGGGGTAAACCCCACTTGATCATGTTATATGATCCTTTTAATGTGCTGTTGGATTCTGTTTGCTAGTATTTTGTTGAGGATTTTTGCATCTGTGTTCATTAGTGATATTGGCCTGTAGTTTTCTTTTTTTGTGACGTCTAGTCTGGTTTGGGTATCAGGGTGGTGGTGTTCTCACAGAATGACTTTGCGAGTGTTCCTCCCTCTGCTATATTTTGGAAGAGTTTGAAAAGGATAGGTGTTAGCTCTTTTTTAAATGTTTGATAGAATTCGCCTGTGAAGCCATCTGGTCCTGTGTTTTTGTTTGCTGGAAGATTTTTAATCACAGTTTCAATTTCAGTGCTTGTGAATGGTCTGTTTATATTATGTATTTCTTCCTCATTCAGTCTCAGAAGGTTGTGCTTTTCTAAGAATTTGTCCATTTCTTCCACGTTGTCCATTTTATTGGCATATATTTGCTTGTAGTAATCTCTCAAGATCCTTTGTATTTCTGCAGTGTCAGTTGCTTCTTTTTCATTTCTAATTCTGTTGATCTGTCTTCTCCCTTTTTTTCTTGATGGGTCTGGCTAATGGTTTATCAATTTTGTTTATCTACTCAAAGAACCAGCTTTAGTTTTATTGATCTTTGCTATTGTTTCCTTCATTTCTTTTTGATTTATTTCTGATCTGTTCTTTATGATTTATTTCCATCTGCTAATCTTGGGGTTTTTTGTTCTTCTTTCTCTAATTGCGTTAGGTGTAATGTTAGTTGTTTATTTGAGATTTTTCTTGTTTCTTTAGGTAGGATTGTATTGCTATAAACTTCCCTATTAGAACTACTTTTGCTGCATCCCATAGGTTTTGGGTCATTGTGTTTTCTTTATCATTTGTTTTTAGATTTTTTCGATTTCCTCTTTGATTGCTTCAGTGATCTCTTGGTTATTTAGTAGCATATTTTTTAGCCTCCATGTGTTTGTATTTTTTACAGTTTTTTTCCTGAAATTCATACCTAGTCTCATAGCGTCGTGGTGGGAAAAGATACTTGATATGATTTCAGTTTTCTTAAATTTACCAAGGCTTGATTTGTGATCCAAGATATGATCTATCCTGGAGAATGTTCCATGAGCACTTTAGAAGAAAGTGTATTCTGCTATTTTGGGGTGGAATGTCCCATAAATATCAATTAAATCCATCTTGTTTAATGTGTCATTTAAAGCTTGTATTTCCTTATTTATTTTCATTTTGGGTGATCTGTCTTCTGGTGAAAGTGGGGTATTGAAGTCCCCTACTGTTATGGTGTTACTGTTGATTTCCCCTTTTATGGCTGTTAGCATTTGCCTTATGTATTGAGGTGCTCCTATGTTGGGTGCATAAATATTTACAAATTTTTTACCTTCTTCTTGGATTGATCCCTTGATCATTATGTAGTATCCTTCTTTGTCTCTTGTAATAGTCTTTATTTTAAAATCTATTTTATTTGATATGAGAATTGCTATTCCAGCTTTCTTTTGATTTCCATTTGCATGGAATATCTTTTTCCATTCCCTCACTTTCAGTCTGTATTTGTCCCTAGGTCTGAAGTGGGTCTCTTGTAGACAGCATATATACGAGTTTAGTTTTTGTGTCCATTCAGCCAGTCTGTTCTTTTCGTTGGAGCATTTAATTCATCTGCATTTAAGGTAATTATCGATATGTATGTTCCTATTACCATTTTCTTAATTGTATTGGGTTTGTCATTGTAGGTCTTTCCTTCTCTTGTGTTTCCTGCTTAGAGAAGTTCCTTTAGAATTTGTTGTAAAGCTGGTTTGGTGGTGCTGAATTCTCTTAACTTTTGCTTGTCTGTAAAGTTTTTAATTTCTCCATCGAATCTGAATGAGATCCTTGCTGGGTAGAGTATTCTTGGTTGTAGGTTTTTCCCTTTCATCACTTTATATATTTCTTGCCACATCCTTCTGGCTTGTAGATTTTCTGCTGAAAGATCAGCTGTTAACGTTATGGGGATTCCCTTGTATGTTATTTGTTGCTTCTCCCTTGCTGCTTTCAATATTTTTTCTTTGTATTTAATTTTTGATAGTTTGATTAAGATGTGTCTTGGCTTGTTTCTCCTTGGATTTATCCTGTATGGGACTCTCTGTGCTTCCTGGATTGATAGACTATTTCCTTTCCCATATTAGGGAAGTTTTCAAGTATAGTCTCTTTAAATATTTTCTCAGCTCCTTTCTTTTTCTCTTTTTCTTCTGGGACCCCCATAATTTGAATGTTGGTACGTTTTATGTTGTCCCAGAGGTCTCTGAGACTCTCCTCAATTCTTTTAATTCTTTTTTCTTTATTCTGCTTTGCGGTGGTTATTGCCACTATTTTGTCTTCCAGATCACTTGTCTGTTCTTCTGCATCAGTTATTCTGCTATTGATTCCTTCTAGAGAATTTTTAATTTCATTTATTGTGTTCATCATTGTTTGTTTGCTCTTTAGTTCTTCTAGGTCCTTATTAAACGTTTCTTCTATTTTCTCCATTCTATTTCCAAGATTTTGGATCATCTTTACTATCATTACTCTGAATTCTTTTTCAGGGATTCTGCCTATTTCCTCTTCATTTGTTTGGTCTGGTGGGCTTTTACCTTGCTCCTTCATCTCCTGCATATTTCTCTGCCTTCTCATTTTGCTTAACTTACTGTGTTTGGGTTCTTCTTTTAGCAGGCTGAAGGTTCGTAGTTCCTGTTGTTTATGGTGTCTGCCCCCAGTGGGTAAAGTTGATTCAGTGGGTTGTGTAAGCTTCCTGGTGGAGGGGACTGGTGCCTGTGTTCTGGTAGATGAGGCTGGATCTTGTCTTTCTGGTGAGCAGGACCACATCTGGTGGTGTGTTTTGGGGTGTCTGTGAACTTATTATGATTTTAGGCAGCCTCTCTGCTAATAGGTGTGGTTGTGTTCCTGTCTTGCTAGTTGTTTGGCATAAGGTGTCCATCACTGTAAGTTGCTGGTCGTTGAGTGGATCTGGGTCTTAGTGTTGAGATGGAGATCTCTGGGAGAGCTTTTTTTTTTTTTGCCGTTTGATATTACGTGGAGCTGGGAGGTCTCTGGTGGACAAATGTCCTGAACTCAGCTCTCCCACCTCAGAGGCTCAGGCCTGACAGCCAGCTGGAGCACCAAGACCCTGTCAGCCACATGGCTCAGAAGAAAAGGGAGGAAAAAAAAGAAAGCAAGTAAGAAAATAATAAAATAAAATAAACTTATTAAAATAAAAAATTAAGAAAATACTAAAATTGAAAAAAGTAATTTTTTAAAAAAAGGAAGAAAGCAACCAAAGCAATAATCAAGTCCACTAATGATAACAAGCGCTAAAAACTAAACTAAGATAAACATAAAAATCAGAAACTGGTCAGTCTCATACAGCAAACTCCAAGTCTACAGTTGCTCCCAAAGTCCATTGCCTCAATTTTGGGATGATTTGTTGTCTATCCAGGTATTCCACAGATGCACAGGGTACATCGAGTTGATTGTAGAGTTTTAATCCGCTGTTCCTGAGGCTGCACGGATAAATTTCGCTTTCTCTTCTTTGTTCCCACAGCCCTCCTGGGGTTCAGCTTTTGATTTGGCCCTGCCTCTGCATGTAGGTTGCCCTCTGGCATCTGTTTTTCACCCAGACAGGAGGGCGTTAAAGGAGAAGCTGATTCGGGGGCTCTGGCTCACTCAGGCCCGAGAGAGGGAGGGGTACGGAGGTGGGGCGAGCCTACGGCGGTAGAGGCCAGCATGACGTTGCACCAGCTTGAGGTGCACTGTGTGTTCTCCTGGGGAGGTTGTCCCTGGATCACGGGGCCCTGGCAGTGGCGGGCTGCACAGGCTCCCGGGAGGGGAGGTGTGGATAGTGACCTGTGCTTGCACACAGGCTCCTTGGTGGTGGCAGCAGCAGCCTTAGTGTTTCATACCCGTCTCTGGGGTCCGCGCTGATAGCCACGGCTCACGCCCGTCTCTGGAGCTCGTCTAGGCGGTGCTTTGCATCCCCTCTCCTCATGCTCTCCGAAACAATGGTCTCTTGCCTCTTAGGCGGGTCCAGACCTTTTCCTGGATTCCCTCCCGGCTAGCTGTGGCGCACTAGCCCCCTTTAGGCTGTGTTCAAGCCGCCAACCCCAGTCCTCTCCCCGTGCTCCGACCGAAGCCCGAGCCTCAGCTCCTAGCCCCGCCCGCCCCGGATGAGCAGACAAGCCTCTCCGGCTGGTGAGTGCCGGTCGGCACCGATCCTCTGTGCGGGAATCTCTCCGCTTTGCCCTCCGCACCCCTGTGGCTGTGCTCTTCTCTGCGGCTCCGAAGCTTACCCCCTCCGCCACCCGCAGTCTCCACCCGCGAAGGGGCTTCCTAGTGTGTGGAAACCTTTCCTCCTTCACAGCTCCCTCCCATTGGTGTAGGTCCCGTCCCTATTCTTTTGTCTCTGTTTTTCCTTTTTTCTTTTGCCTTACTCAGGTGCGTGGGGACTTTCTTGCCTTTTGGGAGGTCTGAGGTCTCCTGCCAGCGTTCAGTAGGTGTTCTGTAGGAGTTGTTCCACGTGTAGATGTATTTCTGGTGTATCTGTGGGGAGGAAGGTGATCTCTGCATCTTACTCCTCCACCATCTTGAAGGTCCTCTCTTCCTAGTTTTTTAATAGTTATATTTGAAGGACTCAGTGGAATGGTTTTGATAGTTGGAGGGTTATTTCCTAAGGGCAAATAGGAATTCCTATTCCTTCAACAGTGAATTTGGTCAAATCCCAGGAACTGTGGCTCTAGCAGCAGTTTTATGGAGAGAGAAAGGAGAGTGCTTCAGTGAGCCTCTGGAGCCTCTTCCCTTATAAATGTGTTTATCCTTGGCATCTGGAATAGCACTTGCTTAATATTTAATCCAAATGCTATTATGTAGGTTAACCGAAGACCTCTGTTAGACTTTTAGACACTTATTATTTTTTCCTAACAGTTGTAAATTCCATATAGCAGAATAATCAAATTGGAAGCTCTGATCTATAATTAAATCCTGGCTAGTAAACAGACTTTATTCTCTGCTTTAATGCCTATTCTCCCTTTGGCATTTTACATCTATTATCTTTTGTCTGAAGCTGTGGCCGGGGCTGGAGAAGAGTTGCTGGAACATTCATGATGTGTTTTAGAGACAGTGACCATAGAACTGTGATTCGTGTTTAGGATTCACATAAGGAAACAGTTGGAGATAAAGCTGGAGACAGGCTGTGAAGATGTTTATATTTCTGTTTAAGGAGTTTAGACTTTACCCTGTCAGTAATGGAGTATTTCTGATGGGTTTTGAGGAAGGAAGCATCATGTTCAAAGCGCCTTTATTTGACAGTGGTCTCCATAATAAATATAAGGGACAAAGAGATTAAGAGAACATTTTGGTAATTTAGCATGGGGTGATAAGAGCCTGAGATAAAGTAGGGGAGGTTGGAATGGAAGGAAAGTGACATATAGAAGAGTCTGAACAAATAATTTTCGGCTTTAGTGATTTGGATGAGAGAGTGAAGAAAGAGGAGTGCTCAAGGAGACACAAAAGGATTCAAGCCTGGGTTACTGGAAGAGGTAATAGAACTAAATAAGGAAACAAAAAAGAGGCAGCTGTTTGTTTCCTGATTTTAGCTGTCATTTAAACACTTAGACAAAATCATGTTTTATATCTTGAGTTCCTTTATATTTCCTGTCCGCTGATGCTAAGAATATCCATTGATTATACAAGGCTGAGAGGATGAGAGTAGGGTCATAAAAGATGGTGTTTGAACTTTGTGCTGGTCAGACCTGAGAACAATCTGGTTGAAATATCTTCCATCTTACTTGTGACCAAACTATTCAGTGCAGCTGGCTAGCTGGACTCAGTCCAGTTCCCATTCTGGACCATAATGAAGGGTATCAGACTGGAACCGTTTCAAGAAATTAATTCATGAAAAAAACTAAACCTCGACCTGTTCGTCTATCAAGAGAAATTTCAAATTTTTATGAGATTTTTTACCAGTGAAAGTTGCTTTAAAGCTACATAAGAATTTTCTTTTCAGGCTTCCTAGTGTTTATGCTTCCTTTGCTATTGATAAATGTACATTCAAGAAACTCATTCTTCTTATAATAGCACTGTCTTTTCTCAGTAACTTAGTTTCACTGTGTCCTGTCTAGCTAATGAGTTGCATGGGCATAGTAGTTAATAGGGTTGCATAAGGATTAAATGAGCAGATACAAGTAATGTGTCATGAAGCGTACTTTGCTCATAGTAAGCTCTCAATAATTGTAATTTTTATTACTATTAGGATTCAGACTGAAGAAGGGCATCTCTACTTTTCTACTGATCAGGTTGTGATGTTTAAGGCAGTGGATCTCAAACTTTAGTGTGCATTAAAATAATCTTTAGGGCTTATGAAAACACAGGTTACTGGGCCTCATCCCCAGCATTTTTTATTCAGTTGGTCTTAGTTGGGGCCTGAGAACTCTGACAAGTTCTCAGATGATGTTGATGCTACTGGTTGCGGGCTGAATTTTTGAGAACCAGTGGTTTTGGGGGTGGGAAGAGGGAAATGAGATTTGTATTCATAATGGATTCAGTTACTTTGCAGTTAGGAATTCCATTCTCTTCTGGCTGTACATCCTGAACCCCAGTCTGCTGTACACTTTGTTTTCTGAAGCAGCAGAAAGCAGTCAGCAGGTGACAAATTTCATTACTCCACTTTCTTTGACTGTTACAGGGGTTACTAAGTGTACCACTGTTAGTGCTGGCACTTTTCTGTTATTTTAAGGATTTGTTGGTTTTTCCAAGGTGGACTTCCCTTGATGCCAGAAGATGTGGATAGGAACATGATGATGGTGTTTGGGTCTATCTTGGTATTTGATATACTGTAGAATGTATATTTGTCATTTAATAGTAATTTTAATCTGTGCTTTTTTTCTCACCCTTTTTAATTCTCATTTAATTAGTCAGAGTTACAAGTGGCATCACTTATACTTGTAAGCACAGCAATGTGGCTTTCGGCATCTCTGTAATGAAAGTTTAAACTACTTGGAACTCTAGCTTACATTCCTTTAAGTCATTATGATCTAAATATTCTTTTCCATGATGCCAAAAAGGTTCTGTGTGATCATCTAAAGTTTGAAATTCTTTTCAAATCAAAGGCACTGCCAAACGCAGAAGCAACTGTGTGAAGAAAATGTGTGGAAACACCAGTCATTACAGGTTGGTTTATAAAAAGAGTTGCAGATTGATAGGTCTTTGAAAAATGTTTGGTGACACAAAACTCTTTCAATCAGTTTCAAATCTGGCAACTCTCTTGTTGCGTTAGATTTTCTTTCCTTCACTTTTCTTCTCTTTCTAACAGAGACAGACACATCCCTTTTCCCGCGTCCCATTTTAGATGACTGACGGAAAAGTAAACACCAAATATGAGCATGTGGGGATGGTTTATTTCTTTTTACGTTGACTAGAAGGCAGTGTTGAAAGGGAGACACTGCTGTCATTTCACAATGTAGGAAATTTAGAAAAGGTGTTAGAGCTGTTTTAAATAATTTCTTTTTTTGGATTGTGCCATTCATGAGGGTATGTAGTCTTTCCTTTATAGCAGGAATTTGTTTAAAGTATATCTGAGATCTCTTGGTGACAAATAAACAATGTGTTCAAAAGAAAGCCCTGTAATTTTTTCATTAGATGATTCATGCTTAAAAATGTCAAATGATCAGAAATGAAAGACCCAATGATTGGGTCATATGAAACATATGGTTCTGGGAGTTATTTGGCATGCCAGCTCTAAATATGGAATCTTAGTCCCTTCTTTTGTCCTTTTAAAGACAGCAGAGTCTTTTGTGCCTAGTTCTTTCCTTTTTGCAGTTTAAACTCAATGCCCCCCACATGTCCTTTACCTACGAGGCAGCACAGAATAGTGGTTGGATGTAAAGACTAGGGGTGAGTTTGCCTGGCTTCAGATTCTGACTCTAGTGCTTATTCATTGAGTGATGTTGAGAAACCTACTAAGCCTTTCTGTGCCTTCATTTCCTAGTTTGTAAAATCAAGATAATGAGTATACTTCTCTTAAAAGAGAAGGAGTAGTACATTAATGCCCTTAGAACAGTTCCTGGCACATAATAGGCATAATCAGTGTTAGCCTTTACTATTTACCTTGAGTGGACTTCCTTGCTTGATTGACTATTTCCCCAAAAGAGAGAAGATTACGATAACTTCAGTGTAAATTGCTATTTAGAATATCATTTGGGAATGGTTCAGACTTAAAATGGCTTAAATATTATAAAATCAGACCCATGTTTATGAAAACTGAGTATGTGATATTTTGGTCATGGGTTATATTTCTACATATTAGAAACCACGTTCCATCACAGTAATTTCCTCATACATTAACAACAGAAAATTCTTTCAGGCCGGTAGATTTTAGATTCTTTTGCTTAATGAGAAAGGATCTGTGATTTTTATTTTTGTTCTCTTTTCTCTGATGAATGAAAAGTTTGTATGAAAAAGGGTAATTTTTAAATTATATTGAAACTGTTAAGAATGGCTCAAGTTAAATATAGCTTCACATAAAGGAATTTTTCTGAACTGTATATTTGGACTTGAGTTGCACATGGAAGATATTTTGGAAAGACTAAAATAGTGGGTCTAGATTACTTATAAACCCAAGTTTCTACTTGTTCCTTGGGTCTTCCAACTCATTAAATCAGTAATATCCATTACTTTTGGGGAAGGAATGACCCAGCTGAGAGCAATACAGTCATCATTCGGCTTTGAACATTCAAATAGAATTGGTTACATCCATAGCAAGATAGTCTTGAAGTAAGCACCTTTTGCTTGCAAAAGCCATTCTTTTTTGAGAAAGAAAAAAAAAACGGATGTGTGTTATGATTTTCTTATAAGTCAGAATTTGGAGTGGGGATCATGGAGCAGAACAGAGCAGAGCAGAGAACAGGTCAGAACATATGGGAAGTTCCCATAATATGGGAAGGACAAAACCTCCCAGTACTGGAGAGAATCATTGCAAGAGAAGAAGTTCAAGAAAGCTGACAGAATACCTTCAGCTCTGTATCCTACCACCTTAAGGTGGCATCTTGAAACTGGGAGGGGAGAAGTAAAATATTTATAGATGTGTCTGAGTTCAAGAACATTGCAAGTCGGTACTCCCATTTACTTGGGAAAAGCCTGGGAGGTTGCAGAACGTTTGTCGTGGCAAAATGTCCAACATGATGCTGGAATGGTAGAGGACCAATGACTGATGGGAGAGGCTGAGGGTTCGTGGGTGGAGCCCTGCATCCTGCACAGTGCAGCAGAGAGATCAGCTGAAGGCTTCTTCTTCCCCATTCCCTCTCCACTATCCCTATCCTGGGAGGACCAATGGACCAAAGGAGGATGCAGAACGTGGAGACCTCACCACCAAGGCACAGTGGCAAGTTCCATGGTCAACAACAGTGGGTGCCAACCTGACACCATAAAAATCCAAGCCAGGGAAATCAGTGTCACTAGCAGAGGATTCCCAGTAGACTGGGCAAATTACAGGACATCTCAGCAGAAGCCAGAGAGAACCCAGAGGATAAAGGAACCAGTTGCTCCTCTTCACACAGACAACACCATCTGGGGAAGAAGGAAGAGGAAAAAGAATGATTTCCTTTTAATTGTCAAGTTAAAAAATTTTTGTTTTGCCATCAGTAAGAATGAGGCTTTTAAAGAAAATATAATCAGGGATAGAAAGTAAAGTGAGTTGTAGAATATAAATTTCATCCCCACTACAGAAAGTATTAGTTAATATAATCATTCTGTGTTCAAAAGTACATAAAAGGTTGCGTTTTCAAAGGTCTGGAAATGGGGCAGTTTATAAACACAGTTCATTCAGCCCAGTGTGGACCACACGCCCCCAGAACCCTAGTGTCTGGAGATTTTTAACCTAATTGTTCACCTGACTCCAACTTCTCTCCTTCACATCCTATCCTGCATATCTCTGCCCACATAATCATCCGCCTGCAGTCTGCCTCCTTTGTCAACTAGTTCCCTAATTCAAGAAGCTCAAAGCTGCATTTGTTTATACCTAGAAGGACTGTGATTCACTCTTAAGGTTTATTTGTTTCTTGCTTTCTTGCTAATTTTTGTTCCTTTTGAACAGTTCTAATTATAACATAGCAAGTTGGGAGTAGTTTGTTCTGTAATTTTTAGCCACAGAAGATGACTATTTGTAATCAGTTTTCTTCCTGTGCCTTTACTGTTATTCGAAACATAATATGTATTTTTTGACATGAAGATACAATTGTTTTAATAAAGAATCAAGCTGACCAAAGCAGGAAGTGTATATAACCCTTCAACTACTACTGCTAAGCAGTCGAATTCAATGACCACACTGAAACTTGAGAAGAGCATGCTTACAATTTAGCTTTGTGGTATATTGAAGTCTTGTGTGTCAGTTTGCCTGTTTCATGGGATTTGTAAGCCGAAAGTTCTTGATGCTAACTTAATACAAACAAGAAAAATACTCTTCACAGAGTGTGCTGACCATATGTGGGATTCATTTGATGATGCTTTTCATTTTCTTTATAAAACCTATCTCAGGACCACGGGTGGTTATTTTTCAGAAGTTTAAGTCACGAAAATGAAGTTACATCGTGGTGAACCATAGGACCCATCGTCTCTGAGGGCTTACATTTCAGACTCAGCTAACCTAAACTGAATTCCTACTCTATCACAAATAACTAAGCTCAATTCTGCTGTGTTATGTTATGCATTCATTTAATCATCGTCCAGTTTTCTTTCCCACTGTGGGTTACATGTGCTAGGTACACATGTTGAGATGGAAAGCATAATTTTGGAATTCAAGCAGTGTAGAGAGTAGTCAGGGAGTTGGACCAATAAACAGGTAAATATTAGGCTAAAGATTTATACAGGTTGATCTTGGGGCCTAGAGGATGAGATGATTCAACTTGGAGGTGGTCAGGGAAGGGTTCCTTGAGTGTTAATGAATTAATCCGTATTATCTAAGTAAACAGAGGAAGAAGGCATTCAAAACAAAGGGGAAGAATGAAGGTGACACCTTTAGAGAATCTCAAAGACTTTGAAGTGATCAGAACATAAGACGCATGTTGAGGAAGTGGCTAGATATGAGAGTTGAAAAGTAGGGTGGAAGCCAGATCATAAACTATCTCAGGATTAACCTCACAAGAACTCTGTCAGGTAGGTGGTGTCATGCCTGTTTTATAGATGAGGAAACAGACTTGGGGAGCTTAAGCATCTTGCCTGTGGCCACACAGTAAGCAGCAGAGTTGGATCTTCTGACCACAGATCCAGTGCTTTTCTCACTACCACAGCAAAGGAGTTATTGGACTTCTCAATGGCCACTTTTGTTTTTAACAGTATGATCAGTCATAAAATATGATCAGTCATAAAATGTGAGCGAGTATTGAATTAGAACTGCATTGTGGTTATGAACAATGCTATTTAGATAAACTACTCAAAAGCTGGGGTGAAGTGAGAGTAGCATCGACCTACATACACTACCAAATGTAAAGTAGATAGCTAGTGGGAAGCAGCCGCATAGCACAGGGAGATCAGCTCGGTGCTTTGCGAAGACTTAGAGGGGTGGGATAGGTGGGTGGGAGGGAGACACAAGAGGGAGGAGATATGGGGATATATGTATACGTATAGTGATTCACTTGGTTATAAAACAGAAACTAGCACAGCGTTGTGAAGCAATTATACTCCAATAAAGATGTATAAAAAATGTATTAATAATAGTAATAGTTCTTGCTCTTATTGTAACAGGTAAGAAGTTCCTATCTACCTCCATAGCCATATGCTTATAGTTTGTATTGAGCATGAGATATTTTAAAACTGTTTCTACCACATGTATGGAACAGTACTTAGTTTAGTCTTTCTGAATGCCCACTTGTCCAGAAGCCTGGAAGGTGAGATCAGATAGCTGAGGGAATAGGCCTAAAGGATAGGGCAGACTGGAAGGGTGGCCTCATGTGGATTTTTATTATATGAGGCTGGTCAAAATCATTGCTTAATTTCTTCAGGAATAAGGATCCAATACTACTGAATGGTTTAATGTCTTACAGTGCCTTTACAACAGCGAAACATTAAAAGAATTTATTTTAGAACTCAAGACAAAACAAGACAAGACAAAATTCACCCATGTCTTATGCTCCTTTGGGGACCACACATATGGAATAATCTTTTTTAAGGGCAAATTGATTAACCTAGGGCCCATTCTCCCTAGGAGAGGTCCATGTTAGGCTTTAGCCAGGTGTATGTGTGTATGTAATTTATCTGAAATGGAGTGAGGGAACCTATAGGATTCCTTATATTATTATTTTTTTTAATATGTAACAAGATTATTTAAAGGGACCCAATAAAGCATGAAAAATTAACAGACATTTCCAGTGTGACACCACAAACTGAGTGTGTGTGTGTGTATATGTGTGTGTGTATTTATGCGTGTTTGTGGGTGGCCTCAGATTACTTTTAATCTGTAGTGTTGAATTCTCCAAAGTTGATCCTAAGTAAGCATGCAAGAGGTTTTAGAAGACATTTCATGTTAACATTTGACAACTTTTTTTTTTAAATATTAAGGAAGGATTTTCATAAAGTAACATACTGATTCCATCATGTCATCCAAATGGTAGTATCAGCATTTTGTTCCAGAACAATAAAGCTTTCAGACCTATAATGTTTAACATGTGAATTTTAAACACAATATTTTAATTATGATGAAATTAAATCAGTACCACATCATTAGTCTCTCTGCTTGTGCAGATGAATAGAACTGTGGTATTTTAGTTCAGTTTAGCTGGTTAAGGTTAGCAGTTCCTGCTTTTTAAAATTTGTGAGGGTTACTAAATCTCTTGATAAACCCTTCCTTCCACTACAAAAATGTTTTTGGGTAATTGAGAATAGAACATGAGTTACTAAATAACACTAGAAGCTAAAGTAATATACCACGTAATAGCCATGAAATGCAAGGAGCATTGTTATAAAGTTTGTATTAAATAAAGAGCCAGAGTATAGAAAGATGATTCAACCATAAAAAAATTAATTAATTTTATGTTGAACAATAAAATTAAAATCTGGGAATCATGTTTGCATCATCTGTAAAATTTTTGCACATCCTCAACTGTTTAAGTGTTTATTTCTTTTAAAGAGTAGCTCTGGGGAATTCCCTTGTGGTCCAGTGGTTAGGACGCCGCACTTTCACGGCCGGGGCCGGGTTTGATCCCTGGTGGGGAAACAAATAACCCCTCAAGCCACGTGGCGTGGCAAAAAAAATAACAAACAAAACAAACAAAAAAGTAGCTCTGAAGTTCCTTTTATTTTGCTCAAATTATTGACCTCAAAATGTAAATTTCAATTTAATAATATTGAATCTAATCTAAGCAATACAGTTTTAGAATAGTAATTAAATATCAGTATTTATCTTTCTATGAAAGATATGGAGAAAGGTATAAGTAAAAAATTTATAATCTTAACTTCTCTGAGCTGAAGGTTTTATTGATTTTTATGCATTTGGAGAATATTTTTTGATATATTTTCCACCCTTTGGCAAATCTATTTTGAAACCACTTCTACTTTTAAGAGTAAAGAAAATTCTAAAATTCTATGTTTAATCTCTTTAGAAAGAATTCTTATAACTTAGCATATGATAAAAAATTTTTAAACCAAATGTAAATTCAGATTTACAAAGTAGTATCATCAAATCCTGTGATTTACCAGCCACCTATTTATTTGATTGAAAAGTCATTTTCTGCAACATCCATTGTTTCGATAACCTTTGGAAACATTTCAGTCACACCCGGTAATGCACCGTAGTGCAAGTCTACCATGTTTTTAAAAATTATGTAGTTTCTTGCACATTATTTATTTATTTATTTATTTTTAAATCATCTTTATTGGAGTATAATTGCTTTACAATGGTATGTTAGTTTCTGCTTTATAACAGAGTGAATTGGCTATATGTATACATATATCACCATATCTCCTCCCTCTTTCATCTCCCTTCCACCCTCCCTATCCCACCCCTCTAGGTGGTCATAAAGCACCAAGCTGATATCCCTGTGCTATGCAGCTACTTCCCACTAGCTATCTATTTTATATTTGGTAGTGTATATAAGTCCATGCCACTCTCTCACTTCGTCCCAGCTTACCCTTCCCCTTCCCTGTGTCCTCAAGTCCATTCTCTACGTCTGTGTCTTTATTCCTGTCCTGCCCCTAGGTTCTTCAGAACCATTTTGTTTCTTTTTTTTTTTTTTTTAGATTCCATATATGTGTTAGCATATGGTATTTGTTTTTCTTGTTCTGACTTACTGCAGTCTGTATGACAGACTCTAGGTCCATCCACCTCACTACAAATAACTCAGTTTCGTTTCTTTTTATGGCTGAGCAATATTCCATTGTATATATCCATCTTTCTTATCCATTCATCAGTCGATGGACACTTAGGTTGCTTCCATGTCCTGGCTATTGTAGATAGAGCTGCAATGAACATTGTGGTACATGACTCTTTTTGAATTATGGTTTTCTCAGGGTATATGCCCAGTAGTGGGATTGCTGGGTCGTATGGCAGTTCTATTTTTAGTTTTTGAAGGAACCTGCATACTGTTCTCCATAGTGGCTGTATCAATTTACATTCCCACCAAGAGTGCAAAAGGGTTCCCTTTTCTCCACACCCTCTCCAGCATTTATTGTTTGTAGACATTTTGATGATGGCCATTCTGACTGGTGTGAGGTGATATCTCACTATAGTTTTGATTTGCATTTCTCTAATGATTAGTGTTGTTGAGCATTCTTTCATGTGTTTGTTGGCAATCTGTATATCTTCTTTGGAGAAATGTCTATTTAAGTCTTCTGCCCATTTTTGGATTGGGTTGTTTGTTTTTTTGATATTGAGCTGCATGAGCTGCTTGTAAATTTTGGAGATTAATCCTTTGTCAGTTGCTTCATTTGCAAATATTTTCTCCCATTCTGAAGGTTGTCTTTTGGTCTTGTTTATGGTTTCCTTTGCTGTGCAAAAGATTTGAAGTTTCATTAGGTCCCATTTGTTTATTTTTGTTTTTATTTCCATTTCTCTAGGAGGTGAGTCAAAACGGATCTTGCTGTGATTTATGTCATAAAGTGTTCTGCCTATGTTTTCCTCTAACAGTTTGATAGTGCCTGGCCTTACATTTAGGTCTTTAATCCATTTAGAGTTTATTTTTGTGTATGGTGTTAGGGAGTGTTCTAATTTCATTCTTTTACATGTAGCTGTCCAGATTTCCCAGCACCACTTATTGAAGAGGCTGTCTTTTCTCCATTGTGTTTTTTTGCCTCCTTTATCAAAGATAAGGTGACCATATGTGCATGGGTTTATCTCTGGGCTTTCTATCCTGTTCCATTTATCTATATTTCTGTTTTTGTGCCAGTTCTATACTGTCTTGATTACTGTAGCTTTGTAGTATAGTCTAAAGTCAGGGAGCCTGATTCCTCCAGCTCCGTTTTTCTTTCTCAGGATTGCTTTGGCTATTTGGGGTCTTTTGTGTTTCCATACAAATGGTGAAATTTTTTGTTTTAGTTCTGTGAAAAATGCCAGTGGTAGTTTGATAGGGATTGCATTGAATCTGTAGATTGCTTTGGGTAGTATAGTCATTTTCACAATGTTCATTCTTCCAATCCAAGAACATGGTATATCTCTCCATCTGTTTGTATCATCTTTAATTTCTTTCATCCACGTCTTATAGTTTTCTGCATACACGTCTTGTGTCTCCTTAGGTAGGTTTATTCCTAGGTATTTTATTCTTTTTGTTGCAGTGCTAAATGTGACTGTTTTCTTAATTTCACTTTCAGATTTTTCATCATTAGTGTATAGGAATGCCAGAGATTTCTGTGCATTAATTTTGGATCCTGCTACTTTACCAGATGCGTTGACTAGCTCTAGTAGTTTTCTGGTAGCATCTTTAGGATTCTCTATGTATAGTATCAAACAGTGACAGTTTTACTTCTTCTTTTCTGATTTGGATTCCTTTTGTTTCTTTTTCTTCTCTGATTGCTGTGGCTAAGACTTCCAAAACTATGTTGAATAATAGTGGTGAGAATGGGCAGCCTTGTCTTGTTCCTGATCTTAGTGGAAATGGTTTCAGTTTTTCACCATTGAGAACGATGTTGGCTGTGGGTTTGTCATATGTGGCCTTTATTATGTTGAGGAAAGTTCCGTCTGTGTGTGCTTTCTGGAGGGTTTTTAACATAAATGGGTGTTGAATTTTGTCGAAAGAGTTTTCTGCATCTTTTGAGGTGATCTTATGGGTTTTCTCCTTCAATTTGTTAATATGGTGTGTCACGTTGATTGATTTGCGTATATTGAGGAATCCTTGCATTCCTGGGATAAACCCCACTTGATCATGGTGTATGATCCTTTTAATGTGCTGTTGGATTCTGCTTGTTGAGGAATTTTGCACCTGTGTTTCTTGCATATTATTAATCTCTATTTTTTGATACTTTGATAACGGCTAATCATTTTGCAGATGCATACAAAGAATTGATCATATTGGGGACAGTTTGCAGTTCTTTAATTACCATTTCCTCTGAAAACTTTATCACTTTTAAATCCAAAAGATATGTATGACAGAATACATACACTTAAATTTGCAGCAAAGTGTCTACATGTGTTAATGGTATGATGTTAGGCCTGATTTAAATTTTTAGAAAAGTAATTTTGAATTGGTGCAATTAAAAAAAAAAACTATGTAAGACAATTTCACTGTTTTCCACAATTTCTGTTTAAGATGGCTGCTGATGCTGACTGAATGTATCTTTCACAACTAGATTCTGTTTTTGTGGTGGACTACCTGTTGTCATATCTGACATTGAATAAACTGAAGGACATTAATCTCATTAACAGTATTCAATAAGAATTTGTTATACCAATGATTTCATATTGAATTTGGACATATTTGTAAGAATCCAGTCACTAAGTCTTAAGTTAAAATGATTTTCTTTATCTTTCTTTCCAATAATTTCTGAAAGCTTTTAGTCAGAGTTGAAAAATTATTTATGCCATGTTAATGGTAAACATGTTTTCGAGAAATAAGATGTTTGCAAACCATGAGTTTCACCTACTCTCTGTTTTTCTTAACATATTTTTATAATTTATTGGTGACAGTTGATCACAAAGGAATTCACTCCAAAACTGCAGTTATTTTAAATATACTTATTTGTGTACTTAATGAATATTTTCAATGATTTGTGAGTGATGTTCCTCTGTAGATTAAATTTTTGATGGCAGGACACATTTGTATTGATTTAAAGTGTAGTATCCCAATTATCATTTATCTATTTAAATAGTAAAATGCTTTAAAATATATTTGTCTTTAAATTTTAATTATTTGAGATAAATTCTTACATATAGTATCACTTAATTTTTTGAATTTCACGCTGTATGCAGAATCCAGGCTTAAAACAGCAGTGTTCTCTATGAATACCTTAATGCCAGATCTCTATGAAGAAGACACGCAGTTGTTTCACCCAATTGCCATTAGCACTATGGCTTGACTTCCCCATTTCTGTGAAGCATTATAACTCAGACTTTTATTTTAACATTATTGCCAAGTAACTAAAGTTAGTAAGAACCCCAAATCATTGACTAAAGATCGAATTCTTGGAGGAGATAAGTTTGCAAAATTGTACAAGTGCCAACAAATGTTGTTTGTGTGGGTGTCCTTGGAATGGGAGAGGCAGAGCCCTAGTGGAATGGGTCTAAGTGTTCATAGGAGTGAGGAAACCAGTTGCATTGATCTTTCCAGAAGCTTGGCTGTAAATGGAAGGTCATAGGGATAATTAAAGGAGGATGTTGGACCAAAGATAGGGAGACTTGCACATTTCAGAGAAGGCATTAACAATGAGGAGGAAGAGGTTGCATATTCTAGAGAAAGAAAGAGTATAACAAATTGAGTAAGATCTTGAACATGAAGGAAATGGGAAGAGCTATATTCTGAACCTAGGAGAAAAGGTACCTTATGCTCTGAGACTGCCAGGAAGAAGGGAGAGAGAGGGGTGGATTAAAGGTGAAGGGACAGGAAGCAGAGGGAATTCCTGCTTTGTTCATTTTCTCAATTAAGTAGGAGGAAGAATTATTTGTGAATGGTCAGAGGAGAAGCAAGGCAATCGTGAGGGATGTGAGAATGGGAAGTTTTGGGATGGCTGTTCTCAGAATTGGAGGTGAGCTAGCCAACTAGGGCCAGGGAGGTAGTTAGCTGGGTGATGCTGAGACCCATTAATTTAACTAGCATTTCCTGAAGGCATGCTACCTGTTAAGTATCTGGTTGGGCTCTGGGGATACAGAGGTGAAAGACCTGGTCCTGGTCCCCAAGGAATTTACAGATATGAAAGTCACTAGTTTCCATGTGGTGCTGCTATGGGAGATGAGAGGAGGGACGTCTTTCTCAGCCTGGGGAGAAGAGAGAAGCTGATAAATTTCTCTTAAAGGAGACTTTCCTAGACCTTTACTTTACTTTTTAGCTTTACTTTATTCATTTGAGACACGATTATCTAGTTTTCAAGCAAATTAACATCAGAAGATTCTAAAGGTCTAAGTTATGCACTAGATGACATCTGACAGAACAATAGGACATAAACCACAAAATCTAAAAAAACCAAAAAAAAAACCCTAAAAAACCCCACTGACATCTTAGACTCTTTCAGTTGTTAGTGACCAAAATCCAATTGAAAATAGATTAAAGACAAAAAAGAATGAAGCTATAGATTCACACCATTGCTAATGTCTGGGAGTCATTCTGGTTTCAGGAATGGTTGCATTTAGGGGTTCAAGAAATGCCACCAGGGTCCTTGTCTTTCTACATTTTTGAGAAAGGAGCCTCTTTCTCCTGCAGTTCCATACCATCCTACCTATAAGCCTGTCTCCCTTTGGGAATAGTACTTTTCTTTTGCCAAAGCAGTGTGGCAGACTATTGAGCCCCAGGTGCAGGGAAGCTACATTTCCTATTGAACCTGGCCACTGAATCTGATGGGAAATATTTGCCTAACCATTACAAAACAAAACCAAAAACTGGTATTCTTCATATTTTTGTTAAAATTTGGATTAAAACTATAAAATCTACAATTAAAGCTTATCAGGAGTTTTTCTTGTGAATTAGTTGAGTACTTTTAAGGCTTTTTTCATTAGTTCTGAAAGCTTCACTATGATTAACCAAGTAGTCACTAACTACTTCAATATAATTCTAAATACACACCATGTGCAACTCTGGTGTTTAGAGTGAGTAATTTATAAACAGTAGAAAACAAATTTGCATTAGAATGTTAGATGTGGATGGAGACTAAATCACATGTGCTTGTTTGAGAAATAATTTTTGTGGTTATACAGCTCTGAATAGATAAAGCATTATAAATTCTTCATTGTGGGGTCCCTTTAACATTCAAATGTACTGGCCTCTTAACAGAGATCTTGAAGATTTTGAATTTAGTATAATCCAAATGACTATTAAACACTTTTTCTAATAATGTTTAATATAAATGGGAAACTACCAGATAGTAAAAATTTAATATTCTTAAAGAGATTTTTAAAAAGTCAAAACACAGTAGCATAAGCCTAACTTCAGACTATGTTATGAACAAGGGAATTTCTATTTGGGGAAGTTTGGAAAATAACATGTATGTCCTACATGATTTATCATCATGAGTCATTTAATGTGCCCTATTGCATATATTTGAATTTCTTTTCTTCCTGTTGTTAGACTAATGACCAAGGATACCTACAAAATATATCGTTTCCTTTACCTGATTTACTTTAATCCCTTTACAGCCTCAACGGCATTCATCTGTAGGTGATCAATTTAATTGTATTATTGATGTTGCTCTTATAATAAGTCAAGTAAGAAAATACATGCATGGCAAAGCACACCATGCTGTGTTTTGGTAGTTCAAATTTATCACTATGATTAATGACAGTGATAACTATTATTATTTTTGCATCATTTAGCATTGACATTTTTGACATAAGAAACCATCACCACAATCAAGGGAATGAACATATTTATCCATTTAGTATTAATTTTTAATGCTTGGATTTTGAGACTATGTTTGAGAACAGTTTGAAGGATGAAACCATTAGGATTATTACTGATTACCAAATAAATGTCCTGGTATGGAAGATATAAAACAATATAAAAAGTTTAGAATTTGTGTACAGCCTACAGTAGAAAATGCAGGCTTATGACCTTATCTTCACAGTCAAAATATTCTCTCCCCTCCTTCCTAAAATACACTTAACTAGATAAGGTTACAGTTCCGGTCACCAAAGTTGTTTTTGTTTTTGGTTTTTTAATTAGAGCAGGGCATTTTTCCCTCTAGGTTCCTAGTTAGAGGTTGAAGCTCTGTAAAACAAAGTAAGAACCACTGTTATATAAGCACTGCATGTAGGCAAGGTAGGTTTAGTTTTAAAGGTAGTTCAGAATATTAAAGATTAGAATATGAAAGCTAATAGTCTGGGTAATGTTTTCAAGAAACGCTTCTCCACAAAAACCAAAGCAAAGATTAAGGCTAGGTGCTGAAGACACAAAGGAACGGTAAGCAGTAAGCATTAAAATTTCACCAGGGACATTTTCTTGAGCAAAGACTGAATATATAAGACCCCTGTCTCTGTAAAGTGGGTGTGCAAATGAAGAAAGATTGAGTGAGATGCTTTGGTTCTGCCCAGGGGTAGGAGCAAGACACACAGATAAAAGATGGCTCTCCTTTAAAAAGCTCTAAAGTGAAGCCCCAAACTCACTTCTCCCTAGTCATTGAGATTATTCTGTTTATTTATTTTTAATTTCCTTGCTCAAGAAGATGAAAGAGCAAGTAGGAAAATCTGGGCAAAGAAGAGTATGTGTAGGCATACTAAAATATGTCTGCAAAGAGGTAAGAACACAAAATATAAAATGCTATGTAGCCTGACACATTCAGAAGTGATCTCAAATTTCATTCTGAGATTTCTAGCAGCCAGCAAAAAGAAGGAAACCAGATCACTTACAAGCATCAGGGTTTTCATAAGATTAAAGTAAACAGTTGTTCTAGAGAAGCAAAATTCTTCACTGGCACTAAAGAGACACATTTCTCTTGTTGGTCCTTATAGAGTTAGGGAAATGGTGGTTTCTTTCCTTTTGTCTCAAATGTTATGTAGAATCTTCTGATTTCCAAAGTACTAAATGAAAGTTCTCAACGATAAGGTGAAAGATAAAAAATTTTACCGACATTATTTAATCCCTAGAAAAATGCTTCTGACATTTTGAATCATGGAATAGATTATTGTTTTGAGCACCAACTAAGTGCCAATAATACCCAAGGTTCTGTCAGCCTTTGGAAACCAATGATACTGAACATGTTTTATGGATGCTGTTTTGCAGTTTGCAAAGTACTTTCCCATTTATTATCACATCAAATTTTTACAGTGTGTCTGCAGAGTAGATAGTATTTTCCCTACTGAGAGCAGTCTGCATACTGGTTTGAGGTCAAGGGACTTACTTGCTTAATCTCACACAGCATGGAAGTGGTATAGTTGGGACTCAAACTAGAACCAAATCTTTCTTAAGATAGTGTATTTTCCCCACTGCAGCAAATACAATTCAATTTTGCAAGGAAAACCTCTCACTTAATCATTTATCACACGCATAGACCTTTCTTTCCAAGACTTATTTCATATGTTAGTAGCATATTTTCATCGATTGCTTTCATCTTGATAGTGTAGAATAGGTTGGGGGAATGATAAGCATAATAAAATCACTTCCATTTATCAAGTACTGTACCATTGTTTCATTTGGTTATTACAATAGACCTATGAAGCCAGTCTCATTGCTCACATTTTGCAAATGAAGAAACTGATGGCAGAAGAAATAAAAAAGTAACAGAGCTGGCATGTGACAGAGTCAGAATTCTAACCAGGTCAGGCCGACTCCAAAGATGTTGTTCTTGATCATCATGCTGTGTGGCTTGTCAGCTTTCATGATATTAATCAAGCCAGTGTGCATGACGGTAGAGTTAATTAAGTGTGAGACCACTGTTGCTCTACCCTTATCAGGAAAGTTATAGAAAGCATAGCTATCTGCATGGGCTACTAGGTAAATACGTACCTACTCTCTAGGGCAAATTAATGTTGGCAAACAGGAGAATCTTCTTAACCAGATTTTGTATCTTGTATTTAAGAGCAGGGCTTTGGGGGTTCCTAAGGTGAAGCTGCCAGTGTAATTTCCATTAGGTCCTTAAAGTGAGTAATGAAGGGAATGCACTTGCACATCTGATCATGGGGGACTGATTGTAGATGTCACAGTAGAATCTCCACATTAGCAGCTTCTTCCTACCCTTCACTATGGTGTTTGAGATAGTAAATGGGTGCTGTCATTTTCAGTTCAGCTGACCAAGGGAAATCACGGTTTTAGCAAGAAGAGGATGAACCATATCCCTCTTATTTTAGATTTCAAAGCACTCATTTTTCTCTCTAACTGTTCCTATCCACACATACTCCCATGCTTTCAGTTTATTGTTGTGTACATGTTTTATGTCTTTCTTCAGGTGCTATGGTAGCCTCTCTATTGTGTGCAAAAATTAGAAAAATAATTATGCTCCTACCTTAAAGGAATTTATGATCCTGCAGAGAGCAAGGAGGAAAGACAAGAGTTTCAGATGAAAAATCTTCAGGCTATATAAGCCAAATGCCCAAGAAAAATAGAACCATGAAGAGTAAATGCATTAGTAAGCAGAGAGATGCAAGGGAAAACAATGATAAGATGTCAGTTTACACTGAATAAAGTAGCAAGACTTAGAAGGCTGGATAGAGCCACATGTTGGCAGAGATGTGGGTATGTAGAGGCCGATGTGCACCTCTGTTGAGAGTGCATATTAGTGCAGACATTCTGGAGAATGGTTTGACAGTACTTGGTCGATAAGACTTACCTATTACGTAAGTCCCCTACATATGAACCTTCAAGTTGCAAACTTTCAAAGATGCGAACGTGCATTCCATCAACATCAGGTGTGAGTGAAATCGCAGCTTGCCCTCCATCTCCTATTGCTGAGGATCCTTCAGCTCTACCATCTCCCACCTCCTCTCCCCACTCCAGTCAGTAACGCTTCTTTCCTGTTCACTTGGTGCCAGCCCCTGTAGCCAGCTTTGTACTGCACTGCTGTACTTTTCAACGTACTGTATTGTAAGATTAAAAATGTTTTATTTTTTGTGTTCGTTTTTTTACATATTATTTGTGTGAAAAGTATTATAAACCTATTACAGTACAGTACTATATAGCCAATTGTGTTAGTTGGGTACCTAGGCTAACTTAACTGGACTTACGAACAAATTGGACTTATGAACATGGTCTCAGAACAGAACTCGTTCGTATGTAGAGGACTTACTACTGTGACCCTGCAATTCTACTGTTTGGTTATATCCCAATAACAATTCCCAGACAAGTCCATGAGGGGTCATGTATGATCTACTGTTTGGTTATATCCCAATAACAATTCCCAAACAAGTCCATGAGGGGTCATGTATGAAGATATTCTTTTCTGGTGGCCAGGAGTTCATTGTCAAGAGTGTGGGTAAAATGTAGGCAATGCACATCATAGAGTATTATGCAGCAGTTAGAAATACCCATAGCAACACAAAAGGATCACGAAAGAGCACGGAGAAGTAGAGGAACCAGAATGAGATCGATCACAGTATTCATTTAAATAAGTTTGTGTGTGCATAAAAACAATACATATTTTCCAAGAATAATTATTAATAAAAAGATACAAACTTAGTATATTAGAATGTTTTCCTATGGGAAGAGGAGACTAGGAATGGGGATTGGGAATAAAAGGGAAAATAAATATAATTCAGGGACTATTCATGAAGCAATGATTATAATTTGTGATAGTAAATGAGTATTATGTTCAATTCAACCCTCTACAGCAGAAATAACAAAAATTGTGGGGATTCAAGGCAGTAAAAGGTCAGAACTTGAAGAGTTCAGGAAGTATTTCATGAGGAAGTGGCATTTGATCTGTGTCTTGAAGGATGGGTAAATTTGGACAGAGATTGGAAAAGATGGGATGCTGGTACAGGTAGTACATATTGGGACGTATGATGAGAGCCTTCCAGGGAATAGCATCAGGACCAGCAAATGCTTGGCAATACAGTGGCGGGGGCCAAGGGTTCAGTGAGGAGAGAGGGGTTCACTTTGGTTGGAACATAGGGTACAGGTGCGGCAATGCAATAATAGCTAACGTGTAGGACTAAGTGTGAGGCTGTTTGCTGAGTCCTTTATGCATCTTTCCTAATTAATCCTCACAATGGCCATATCACATCTGTAATCTACTCATCACCACCACCACCACCACCACCACCATCATCATCACCATCTTTACAGATGGGGAAACCATGTCTTAAAGAGGTAAGTAACCTTCCAGCCACACATCCTATAAGTGCTGGTCATGAAGAGAAGCCAGTATATTTGACCCCAGAGCCTGTGCTCTTAGCCCATATGCTAGACTTCCTTTCACGGCCATGCTCTCTATTCCTCCGTCAGGGTAGATGCAGAGGGGCCTGGGTAGTGAAGTGGTTAAAGTAGTCCAAACTCAGCCCTATGCTATGTATGGCTTTAATTATCCCTTACTGCTGATTAATTTGATAGCAAAAGGATGTTCGAGAAGGAAGCTGCCCATATTTTTAAAAAGGCCTTTCTGCTCATGTGTCTCTCATTGAAACGATGGCGGGGCCAGTGCCAACATCAAGCTACGTCAGGAGAGAACATTTAGAAGCGCCCTGCTAACCCTGTTAGAGCTATGCCTTCTGAAATCCCTCCAAGTAACAAATGGGTAAGAACAGAAGGGGCAAAACGGCCTTTCAACTACAAAGACAGAGGGTTAGGCTACAGAGAACCCTATTTATCATGCTGCCTTGATACTGTTAAACTCCAGACTTCAATGCAGTTAAAGATGGGAGAAATGGCCACATCTATAAGGCAGGGTTCCTTGCCTTAGCTTATTGAACTAGAATATAGGACATCTCATTCTGGTCGATATAGGGATATATTTGGTTTGTTGGAAATGAATAGCCAGGCCAGTGGCTGTGACTGTTCCCACATTTTGGAAAGTGGCATTTGCAGCATGAGAAACTGTTATGTATAGAAGTCCACCCACGGAAAACAAAAGCCAAAATGTTTAGAAGGGGCTTTTAGTGATAGCCTATGAGACCTGACGTTTCAAAAGGTCTGTTTTTCATTTATGCCTTCCTCTTTCTTGCATCTCTACCCATTTCTCAAATTCTTCCTTTGCTATTTACTTATCACAACATCTGGGATTGGGCTTCCAGCACCTGCTATAGGAAGCAGAATTTTCCTGCTAAAACATGCTCTTAAATGGCAGAATTTAAATTAATATTTCTTATTTAGTTCAAAAAGAGTATGTTTTAAAATCTGGTTCTAAACAAACATGCAGCTTAAGAAACAATAGCAACAAAATAATTATAACAGAAGAGATACCCAAACCTGAAGATCTTTATAAAAGAATAAAACAAATGGAGGACTCCACACACAGACTGAAAACAGACTCTTCATAGTTTAGACCTGGAAGACTCTACAGTACATCTGTTTAACATCTTGCAGTTTGAAGAACTCTGCCTTGAAAAACCTTCTGTACCAATGACACACAGAATAAAAGGTTATGTTATGACTTTCAGATGGAAACCTGCAAAAGTTTATCTGCTGGACTAAACCATTAACCCTTACTATTTCTGATTCCAACTGTTACAAAGATTTCTCATGTGTGAATTATAATTAACATTTTAAGTTTACATCTGAAACAGCAGAAAGAATTTTTAGTTGGAGAGAGAGAACGTGCTGTGGAATGAATTGAATGTTTGAGTTGTGATGTCCAAATGGAACTAAAATCTCCCCAATCGGGATTTTATAGAGTGCATTGGAATAATAAGCATACATGCTTATATATTGGATTGGGAACAAAAGCACCCTATTTGAAATAGGAACATGTTACAAAACCTCCATCCGTGGCAACATTCATTGAAAGTTTTGTTGAAAGAACAGGATTCTGTTTTCTTCCAAGCTTGGGTGCCGAAAAATGCATTGATGTGGCAAAAATCATCCTGGGTAAGGAGGTACTGTCATTTGGAATAAAGTAGTAGAAAAATTGGAAATCCCTTTTGTGATCAGTTTGCTACCAGAATTGTATTGTCTTTGCTTACAATTTACTTGGCTCTTGGGGGTAAAAATAAAGAAGAGCAGTTTGTACACATAATGGCTTCTCCAGTTTTTAGCTGTCATGTGGATGTGCATTTCCTTGATTTGCAGGAAGGAGGTATTTGCTGCTTCTCCTACCACACAGGAGGCTCACTGCCAGCCTCTTGCCTCTGTGCCCCCAGCATCCAGCAGACACATCTCTGAAATGCTATTTGAAGCTCACTGTGCAGCAAGTGTGTGTGTGTGAGCAAAGGAGAGGTATCATTTCCTTCAGAGACACACACTCACCCTCGAACACAGACGAAGCAAGAGTCTGCTATGCAAGGGGCTTGCTGCAAGCGATTTTTCCATGTGCATTTTATTATGCTGAAGCTGACCGTGGTGACAAGTTACACATTAAATAACTATCTGTCTTTTCTGAAATTTCACATTCTCTTCTCTTTGTAGCGAAAGTGATGTAATACTCTATGGCTTGTGTAAACGATATTATTTAATTAGAGGGTGTCGTTTTCCCTTGCATACCATGAAAGCTGCATTCTCCTCGCTTGGATGCACCATGGACTTGGTCGCATTGTGATTACCTGTGCTCCTGGGGACGGTGAGGTGCATATACGGACACCATTGGTAGCCAGAAGTTTTCACTGGGGAAATAACTTTAGTATACTGTTATTAATTTGGTTTAGAAAATAGCTACAGAGTGCTCAGACGAATAAGATGTAGCAGAACACATGGTCTTGGTTATTCAATAACTATCCCTCTGCA
Source organism: Monodon monoceros (assembly GCF_005190385.1). NCBI lineage: Eukaryota > Metazoa > Chordata > Mammalia > Artiodactyla > Monodontidae > Monodon > Monodon monoceros. Next base: position 12,371,654 of record NW_021703776.1, on the reverse strand, counting down.
AAGGAAACATGGTCTATTTCCCATTTGAGAAGGAGCTTACAACAAACTAGTAAATATGGGAAAAGGGCTACACATGTACTATAATTTTATTGAATTGTTCTCCTCAGGCGCTTATAGAGCCCTGCCCCACTCCACACACTCACACAGCAGGTCCACATAGATGTATTCCCAGCTGGTATTAGCATAATCATTACCACACTATAAACAAGCTGGTGGAAAAAATAGCCTGAGAGATTTAGATGGCTTGTTTTATAAGTGAAGGCAGGTGGGGATGGAGAACCAGAGAGTTTTGGAAGAAATTCTCCTTTTTCTCCCTCTTTAGAAATAATAGGTTAGAGCACATAAACCTCAATTAATAGCATGGAATGAGGAGGTAGAGTTGAAAGGAGTCATGACATATTCAGTATTACTGGATAAAAGTCAGGGAAAGGTTCACCACGGAGCCCCTCCCCTGGAAGGAGTCCTCATTTGATGATGGAAATGTTGAGCCTCTCTTTTTTCTTTTCTATTGGATCACAAGTAGAATACTTTTCTTCTGGTTTAGTATAGTTCCTGTTGGTCAGGGTCTCTGGCTCTTTCTTCCTTTCTCTATTGTACTTTTTCCTGGAGTTGACTAGATGAGAAATCCGGACTTAATAGCTTAATTCCAAGTTTTCTGCCAAGACCAGAAATAAAATCTGATGTAAAATATGGCCTTACCTGAAAGCTTCAGGACATTAAATGCTGTTAGATCCAGGTTTAGTTGTAAAAAAAAAAAAAAGCACCCAAGACAAAGGAAGGAAAAAGACTTTATGAAAGGAAGGACTGGTCCATTTGTCCACGTTCTAAGAGATCAGGCAACAGGCTGAAAAGAGATTTAGTGTGCCGTCCCTTTTTCCGTCTTTCTTTTTTTTCTATTGATTTTTCCAGGCATACGGAGAATAACTAAGTAGTATGCCAGCCACAGAAGAATCATGGGTGTGTTCTTTCAAACTTCTGACTCAGGAAATACCCAGAAAACTGTATGATTTGGGTGAAGGTGGTATTGGTGGATGTGGGTGAGGCAGTACACTCTCTGTGGGTTTATTACTTCTTCTGTGGCCTAGTGATTTGTTTGTAAGATTGTCCTAATTTGATCAGATGGGCTTAACCATGAGTATCTATAAAATTCATAGATAGAATTTTATATATAAGAATTTTATATAATCTTATTTTATATATAAGATTCATATGTAATGTGGATCACATGAATTTCAACATCCGAGGAAGTTAATCTTCAGATACAGTACTCAGGTGCTTCTCAAATTTGACATGAGATTTCTATTTGGAATAAAGTTAAGGCTTTTTCCTCCTAGGCTAGCTTAGACTCAGATATAGGAGGCCATTAAGCAGAGCAGACCTATGGGAAGGGAATGCACACATATCAAACTGGCATGACTGTCTGGTCTACTGGAACCTCACCTAATGCTTGTGCAATAACTTCAAATTGCATCAAGTCCTAAAGTGACTTAATGTTTCATTATAAATAAATTATCTGATATGAAATGTGTTATTCCTCTAAATTGGCTTTTTCCATGATTAAGAAAGAGGATTGGATTAAAACAGGTCTGTTTCAAAGTAATGTGCCCATTTTTCCATTATATGTTTGCAAAGTTAATAAAGTAATTGATATTGCAAAGACTTTGCCAAAAGGCAGGGCATTTCCAGGCCTTACTTACAATTAAACCGTGATGTCCAAAAGAGATTGCTTAATGTATTATTTATTGAGCACTGATGGAATATTCAGTATAGTATAAGAACAAAGTTAAGCCAGTGTATTCACGGTTTGAATAAAAGCATCTAAATATTGTTTCCTATCATAGTAGAATCTTAGATTTATAGAACAGAAAAGGACCGTGGAGGATTTCTGGTGTAAACAAATCACTTTTATAGATGGCGAGAATCAGAGTCTTAGAGAGGGGAAGTGACTTACTTACTCCAGGGCATAATAGCCCAGCTAGAATTAGAACTCAGTCCTATTGATTCTCTGAGCACCAAAAGCTTGCCTTTCTCACTGGCTTCATCCCTGGCCGTCTTCCATCCTCTCATCGTTTTTACCCATTTTCTGCAGTCATCTTTCCAGCTGGATTCTTGCCTCTGGCCTTCCCCAACTCTAGTCCATCCTGCACACAACTGTAAGATTAACCTTCTTTAAGCGTATTTAAAAATTGAATATCCCTTATCTTCATTATTCAGGGTTCTCCAGAGAAACAGAACCAGCAGGAGATAGACAGATGGATATAAATAAATAAATAAACACATAAATAAGGAATTGACACATAATTATGGAGGCTGAGAAGTCCCAGGGGCTGCAGTTGGCAAGCTGGAGACCCAAGAAGTCCAGTCATGTAGTTCCAGCCTGAGTCTGAAGGCCTGAGAATCAGGAGAGACAATAGTGTAAGTTCTAGTCTGAGGGCAAGAGAAGACCAAGGTCTCAGCTCAGACTGTCAGGCAGGCGAAGTTCCCACCTGCTTAGCCTTTTTGTTTAATTCAGGTCTCGATTGGATGAGGGCCACCCACATTAAGGAGAGCAATCTGCTTTATTCAGTCTATGGATTCAAATGTTAACATCATCCAAAAACTTCCTCACAGACATGCTCAGATTAATGTTTGAACAAATATTTGGGCACCTCGTGGTCCAGTCAAGTTGACACATAAAGCTAACTATTGTACCTTCCTTAAGAAGTTAAAATGTCTGTCTTCTTTTTTTCTTTTTAGTAGAGCATTTTAATTCATTTCAAAACTTTCTCATGGACTTTAATCTTTTTAGATCTTCTCTTGGACACAGAAAGAGGAGGGAATGCTGACTTTGAGTGCCAGATTGCTCTGAGGTACTGAGGAACCCTTTTGGTGTTTATTTTTCTTATTATAAAAGAAATACATGTTTACCATAAAAATGCAGATAATAGAGATCAACAAAAGAAGGAAATATTTTCCTTAATCCAAGGATCAGAGGTAACCTCTTTTATAGCTTTTTAGGCTTTCACGTGTGTCATTAGCTTTATAAAATGTTATATATAATGCTTATTCTGATATATTATCATTTTCCATTCACATACACATATGCCTGTGAAAGGGTTATTTTAAATTATTTCATAGTACAGTTAACCATTGAAAAACACCAGTTTGAACTGCACGAGTCCACTTACATGTAAGTTTTTTTAAATAAATATGTACTACAGTACTAAACAATCCGTGGTTAGTTGAATCCGTGGATGTGGAACCTCAGGCATGGAGGGCCAACTGTAATGTTATATGTGGATTTTACATTGCGGGTGGGCTGGTGCCCCTAACCCTCGAGTTGTTGAAGTGTCAACTCTATTTGTTTCATGGATGTCCGATAATTTGTTAAGTAATTCAGCCCCTGGATACCAAGATTATTTCCATTTTATGCTGAGATACAACTTTGCACATGTAGCTTTGGGCGCATGTGTAATTATTCTTTTAAAAAAAACTCTTACAGGTGAATTTTTTTAAAACATCTTTATTGGAGTATAATTGCTTTACAATGGTGTGTTAGTTTCTGCTTTATAACATAGTGAACCAGTTATACATATACGTATATCCCCATATCTCTTCCCTCTTGCGTCTCCCACACTGCCTATCCAACCCCTCTAGGTGGTCACAAAGCACTGAGCTGATCTCCCTGTGCTATGTGGCTGCTTCCCACTAGCTATCGATTTTACATTTGGTAGTGTATATATGTCCATGCCACTCTCTCACTTCGTCCCAGCTTACCCTTCACCCTCCCCGTGTCCTCAAGTCCATTCTCTAGTAGGTCTGCGTCTTTATTCCCGTCTTACCCCTAGGTTCTTGGTGACCGTTTTTTTTTTTTTTTTAAGATTCCATATATATGTGTTACCATATGGTATTTGTTTTTCTCTTTCTGACTGACCTCACTCTGTATGACAGACTCTAGGTCCATCCACCTCACTACAAATAACTCAATTTCGTTTCTTTTTATGGCTGAGTAATGTTCCATTGTATATATGTGCCACATCTTCCTTATCCATTCATCTGTTGATATACACTTAGGTTGCTTCCATGTCCTGGCTATTGTAAATAGAGCTACAATGAACATTGTGGTACATGACTCTTTTTGAATTATGGTTTTCTCAGGGTATATGCCCAGTAGTGGGATTGCTGGGTCATATATTTCTATTTTTAGTTTTTTAAGGAACCTCCATACTGTTCTCCATAGTGGCTGTGTCAATTTGCTTTCCAACCAACAGTGCAAGAGGGTTCCCTTTTCTCCACACCCTCTCCAGAATTTATTGTTTGTAGATTTTTTGATGATGGCCATTCTGACCGCTGTGAGATGATATCTCATAGTAGTTTTGATTTGCATTTCTCTAATGATTAATGATGTTGAGCACTCTTTCATGTGTTTGTTGGCAATCTGTATATCTTCTTTGGAGAAATGTCTATTTAGGTCTTCTGTCCATTTTTGGATTGGGTTGTTTGTTTTTTTGTTATTGAGCTGCATGAGCTGCTTGTAAATTTTGGAAATTAATCCTTTGTCAATTGCTTCATTTGCAAATATTTTCTCCCACTCTGAAGGTTGTCTTTTTGTCTTGTTTATGGTTTCCTTTGCTGTGCAAAAGCTTTGAAGTTTCATTAGGTCCCATTTGTTTTTGTTTTTATTTCCATTTTTCTAGGAGAGATCTTGCTGTGATTTATGTCATAGAGTGTTCTACCTATGTTTTCCTCTAAGAGTTTGATAGTGTCTGGCCTTACATTTAGGTCTTTAATCCATTTAGAGTTTATTTTTGTGTATGGTGTTAGGGAGTGTTCTAATTTCATTCTTTTACATGTAGCTGTCCAGATTTCCCAGCACCACTTATTGAAGAGGCTGTCTTTTCCCCATTGTGTATTTTTGCCTCCTTTATCAAAGATAAGGTGGCCATATGTGCATGGGTTTATCTCTGGGCTTTCTGTCCTGTTCCATTGATCTATATTTCTGTTTTTGTGCCAGTACCATATTGTCTTGATTACTGTAGCTTTGTAGTATAGTCTGAAGTCAGGGAGCCTGATTCCTCCAGCTCCGTTTTTCTTTCTCAGGATTGCTTTGGCTATTTGGGGTCTTTTGTGTTTCCATACAAATTGTGAAATGTTTTGTTCTAGTTCTGTGAAAAATGCCAGTGGTAGTTTGATAGGGATTGCATTGAATCTGTAAATTGCTTTGGGTAGTATAGTCATTTTCACAATGTTCATTCTTCCAATCCAAGAACATTGTATATCTCTCCATCTATTTGTATCATTTTAAATTTCTTTCATCAGTGTTTTAAAATTTTCTGCCTAGAGTTCTTTTGTCTCCTTCGGTAGGTTTGTTCCTAGATATCTTATTCCTTTTGTTGCAATGGTAAATGGGAGTGTTTTCTTAATTTCACTTTCAGATTTTTCATCATTAGTGTATAGGGATGCAAGAGATTTCTGTGCATTAATTTTGTATCCTTACACGTGAATTTTAATTTTCTTTTTCCTACTAACTCTGAACTCTTTTGCCTCATTTTCACTTTCTAATCCAAACTATGATTTCTACATGTTTCTAAAACAAATCTATTTCAGGGACCTCAGTTTTATATTGCCTTGTGTTCTTTTCTTTTTTCATGTGTGAATTTTAGTCCTCAAATTAGCTCTCAGCTTCTTAAAGGGAAGAATCATATTTTATATTTTTGTGTATGTATAAGCAAATATATAGTAATTGATTTGAGTTGTTAGTAAATTTATTGTGGATTGTTAGACTGTTTTCAGTTCCATGGTCTAAAACCTAAAGAAATTATCTTGTATAGGTTTTATCAGCTTTGAAAATTTGATAGCTCACAGGACAATTTAAATGTAAATAGTAAAGTTCTCAATCTTTCTGTCAACTGACACATGTTATTGAGCAGTTTGTGTAGATTATTGCAATGGTTATGTTTGAAAGTGCAATGAAACCCAAGAGACACTATTTCCACATGTAAACATATAGCTAACAATCCAGGTCATATACAATAGATACAAAATTATTTGGGAAACTCTTGTGCTTGCCCTGGTATGATGTTCTGTGAGAAAATTGTTCCATTTAATTAATGACATGGATGTGGCCCTTTGTAAATAAGACATTCACTGTCATTTTATTGTTTGGGCTTTTACTCGATATTTGGTCTGATCTAGACTTTCTATAGACTTGATTAATGAATTATGGATAGAAAATATTGAGTTCTAAAAATAGAGCACTAGGGCTTCCCTGGTGGCGCAGTGGTTGAGAGTCCGCCTGCCGATGCAGGGGACACAGGTTTGTGCCCCCGTCCAGGAAGGTCCCACATGCCGCGGAGCGGCTGGGCCTGTGAACCATGGCCGCTGAGCCTGCGTGTCCGGAGCCTGTGCTCCGCAACAGGAGAGGCCACGACAGAGAGGCCTGCGTACTGCAAAAAAAAAAATAATAATAAAAAATAAAAATAATAAAAATAGAGTACTTTTTTGTACTAACTAAGGATATACCCTAATAAGCCTTGGAATGATCTCTAAATTTAAATTGAGTATGAAAGTACAGCAAGTATTAAAGAACTGCAAGCAACTGGCTGAAATTTTGTTTAGGAGAAAAATGTAAAGATCATCATTAGTGTACTTCTGCCTAAGGAGTTTATCATCCAGCTGGAAGTTTGGACACACACCACTCTCTAGTATGTCAATTTCCTGTGAGGATGTAATTAGCCATTAATGTAAGGTTATTTACAGATATAGGCAAGAACAATTATTGTGACTAAAAGGACTGAGGAAAGATTCATTGAGGAAAAGACATTTAAGCAGGACCTTGAAAGGTAGGATTTTGGTGTGTGAGTTGTAGGAAGTGAATTATAAGTGTGGAGATGGGATGAAGGGGCAGTATGAACATCTGAAAATACATATTTGATCCTGCAATGTTGAAGAGTCTAGTTTAGTATAAAAAAAAAAAGAGGATGACGGAGGAGGAAAGTGGTAGAAGATAAAACTGGAAAAGTAGATTGCAGTCTGATTCTGAGGAATGTTCAATGCCACCCTAAGTAGCTCAGAATTCATTCTATAGGTATTGCAGGCAATGAGGAGAGGATTTTAAGCAGGGGATGGCATAATTGGGTTTCTCTTAGGATATGTACTCTGAGTTTGTCACAGAAGATAGACTGCAAGGACTAGACAGTTGAGGTGAGAGAACGGTTGAGAGTCTTTATGAACAATAGTTCAGGATGACTACCCACAGTCATAAATTGAAAAGACAACCTACAGAATGGGAAAAAATATTTCCAAACCATATATTTGATAAGGGGTTAACTTCCAAAATAAATAAAGAGCTCATACAACTCGATAGCAAAAACCCCCAAATAATCCAATTAAAAATGCTCACAGGACCTGAATAGACATTTTTCCAAAGAATATGTACAAATGGCCAACAGGTACATGAAAAGATGCTTAGCATCACTACTCGTGAGGGAAATGCAGCTTAAAACCACAATGAGATATCCCTTCACACCTGTTAGAATGGCCATCACCAAAAAGACAAGAGATAACAAATGATCGTATGAATATGGATAAAAGGGAACCCTTGTGCACTGCTGGTGAGACCGTAAATTGGTGCAGCCACTGTGAAAAACAGTATGGAGGATCCTCAGAAAATAAAAATAGAACTACCGTACGATCAAGCAGTTCCACTTATGGGAATATATCCAAAGGAAACGAAAATACTAACTTGAAAAGATATATGCACCCCCATGTTCATAGCAGCGTTATTTACAATAGCTAAGACATGGAAGCAACCTAAGTGTCCATTAATGGATAAATGGATAAAGAAGTTCTGAGGGCTTCCCTGGTGGCGCAGTGGTTGAGACCTGCCGATGCATTGGACACGGGTTCGTCCCCCAGTCTGGGAAGATCCCACATGCCGCGGAGTGGCTGGGCCTGTGAGCCACGGCTGCTGAGCCTGCGGTTCTGGAGCCTGTGCTCCGCAACGGGAGAGGCCACAACAGTGAGAGGCCCGTGTAAAAAAAAAAAAAAAAAAAAAAGTTCTGAGATGTACATATAATATATATACGATTGAATATTATTCAGTCATAAAAAATAAGGAACTCCTACCATTTGTGAGAACATGGATGGACCTTGAAGACATTATGCTAAGTGAAATGTCAGACAGAGATAGACAAGTACTATATGATCTCACTTATATGTGGAACCTAGGAAACAAAAACAATGCCACCAAACTCATAGAAAAGAGATCAGATTTGCGTTTACCGGAGGCAGGGCATGGAGGGGGGTGCATTGAAGGAAGGTGGTTAAACGTACAAACTTCTATTTATAAGATACATAAGTACTAAGGATGTAATGTACAGTTTGATGACTGTAGTTTAACATTGCTTAATGATATATAAGAAAGTTGCCAAGAGAGTCGATCCTGAGAGTTCTCATCACAAGGAAAAAATTTTCTTTTTACTGTATCTGTATGAGATGATGGATGTTTACCAAACCTATTGTGGTAATCATTTCACAATATATGTAAGTCAAACCTTCGTGCCGTACACTTTAAACTATACAGTGATGTATGTCAATTATTTCTCAATAAAACTGGAAAAAATGGTTATCTATAATAGTGGCTCTATTGCCTGATGAAGGGACACTTTAATTGAGTTTAAACTGTCCTGGAGTTCATCTGTGACTTTGGGTCTTCCAGTAGTTTTATGGGATATCAGTGTCTTACATCTTCTCTTCTGCTATTGGTTGCATCTCTTTTTATAAGAAGGGAGTATTTGTATGGTAGGTGTGGCTAGTGGTACTACGTATTCCTGATATCTAACAGTCTGGATTTCATCTTCTCTTAATACCTATCTTTTATGAGGTTGCGTTTGCTTTGGGGGACAAATTCTGCTCCATTCCACCTCTTCTACTCTTGGACAGGAAGGCAGGAGCAGAGGCAGATCCAGGCAAGAACTGTTTATTCCTGCTTGGAGAGAGGATGGCTATTGTGGCCCTCACACTGAGGCATTTGTTATAATAACAATATCCTAACAGCGGTCTTACCCTGAGACTTGTAACCAATAAAGATTCAGTTGAGAACGATGTAATCTTACGCTATGGAGAAAACATTAAATTTACTGATTATTTGAGCATTACAGACGAATACACATATACTAACATAACTTCTCTTTGGCCCCCAACTGTAGCCAGAAGAGTCGTTGTTCCTTTCCCGTTCCCTGTTACCCTCATGCTCTCTCTTGCTGTCCTGCAAGGTGCTCTAGATGTTTTGCAAGGTTGCCATACATTTCACCTTTTTTTCCTCAGGACCTATTTACTGTGTTACTAGAGCTCTCCTGATCTGGCTTGAAAGTCTCACTGGAGCATTCGCCTTCCTCTTGCTTTCTCTTTTACTCATTTGGCCTGTTTCCTTTTCTTGCCTCCCCTGCGCTTTTTTCCTCCCGTGGCAGCCTGCTCCATTTCATCAGGCTGCAGTGTCCTGTGTCTCTGCAGTGGCTTGCTGCCTGGAGGCCCTCGCTCCACTGTCTCAGGCCCTCTACATTCAAGCGGGCATGCTCTTTGGCTAATAGGCACTCCTAGGACCCCCTCCTGATTGTTCGCTTGGGCCACTTTTGTTTTTATGGATTACAAGTTTCTTGCTCTCCTATTCCCCACAGCTTCTGCTGAATTTGAAGTCCTTTTTATTTTCCCTCCAAATATTCCCTCTCTTTGAAGGGAGAGAATTGACTTCTGGGCTGAATGCTACCAGGAATACTATCACCTGTATAAACATATTCAACCTATACTCACATATAACATTAAAACATATTTAAGTTTTCTCTCACAAGGTTTGTAAACAGAAAAATGGTTTCGTTAAATCACAAGGAAGTATACAATCTAAAATAGAAAGAAAAATAAATGTATATTTTGCTAGGTTATAATAAATATTGACAATTCAGACTGAAGTATATTCATTCATTCACTGAACATACATGAATGGAATACTGTATGTGCTAGGTTCTGTGGATTCGAGGCAGTAGAAGACATACTTTCTGTCCACAATAAGTAACAGTCTAGTTGGAGACACAAACATAAATATGGGTGATTACAGTGGGACAGGATGAGTGCCATAATATAGGCACATACAAATAATCTTGAAAACACAGATAAGAGAGTGAATACTTATGACCCAGCCCAGGAAGCTAATGCACTGCAGTGGTGCTCAGTTAGCCAGCCTGAGAATGACAGAAAGACTGTTATTTCACAGGTCAGCGTCACCCCTGGTTTGCCAGCTGTGAGGGGCCACTTTCAGCTCACGTACACACTTTATCAGAGTCATTAAACTTGAGCTAGAGGATCTTGGAGAGCTTTATCAAACATTCAGGATGCAGATTGTCTAGAGGCCAAAAGCATCTTTGAGGTGCTTGAGAATTGTTCTGGAGAGGGCATAGGTCACCGTTTCCCATGTCACAGGGACAGTTTCCCTTCACAGCATGATAGCAAAGCCAGAACATCTGTTTCTATGTGACTATCCTGTGAGTACATTGAAGGGGACAGGCAGTGGTTTAGTGCAACATGTGACTTGTAAGGAATTTCATATGGAGAGAATTCTACTCTGTGGTTCTGAAACTAGGGAAAAGAGGAAGTTACTTTTATTACTGTGGCATAAGAGGCCCCTTTGCCCAGGATTCCTCTTTCTTTTTCTAATTTGTAACCATTTCCTGACTGACGTTCATGTTGCATGCTTTCTCATAAGTTCCCCTATGCTCACATCGGTTAACGGCCAGGCTTGCACGCGGCGAGCCTGGAGCCTGGTCCCTACACCTGGGCTCACGCTGCGAATAGATCACACGGGGCCTGGTGCTGGCCTGCCAGGCCAGATGGAACTGTTCAACCCTGTGTTCATCCGTCACGATTACCAGGCATTGGGGGTTTGCCCGGCTTGCTCCACTCATTTTCTTTGTCAGATCAAAGTCCAAGAAGGATACATAAACGATAACCTAGAACTTTGCCCGGACACAGAGGCTGCTATCTGGGTAACGTCTTCCATCACACTATCCCCGAAGGCACGGAAGGAAAAGGGCAAGTTATGTTTAAGTACGACCTCTGTTGCACAGCCTCATCCAACCACCCCCCTTGCTTTGTTTCCTGAACCCATCATAGTCGTATTAATCAATTGGTTCAGGGATTTGAGATTTCCTGACCTAATCACAGGACTTGGGAAATACTGATTTCTGTTTATATGAAGCTATGGCTGTGATTGCAGACTTTGTACCTGCCTGCGCTCACATCTGTCATTCTGTATTCAGGGTTTGAGATGGCTCTGGATTTTCTCCTGAAGAGTGGGGATGAAGTATCTCTGTGTTGGGAGCAGAGATAATTTACTTTCGGAATGCATTTTGTTTAAAACAATATTGACAAACAGTGTTCATAATGGCAACAATAGTTTATGGAAGTAATTGGATGGGTAATACCTTTGGGCTGTATTCCAGATTTTAAAGAATACCTTGCAGTGTTTATTGGCATGTTATACTTCTCTTCAAAATGAATATTGGTGCCTTAAAGAAAGGGAGATACGGATTGGGGGAATGGCCTCAAGTTAGGGAATAACTAGGAATTAACTATGAGGAATGATTCTTTTAGAAAAATTACATTCAGATAACACAAAAGGCCTTTATTTAGTTAGCAGAATTTATATGGTTGTTCTCTAGATTGATGTTGTCTCTGAGATGTTGCATCATATAGAATAAGACCAGGAAAGCTGAGGCTGAACGATGCAGCGCTTTTTTAAAACCATTGTAAATGCTTAATGTTTTCTTTATCAAGATGATTATGTTTTATAATAACAGATAATAATTCCTCCATGGATTTTTAGAAATCACAGCTAGTCCATGTGATTACTCAGTTCTTTCTGAAAACAGGTATCTATATATTTACCTATATCTATATACATATATAGCTGTATATATTTATACAAATATATATTTACATTAATGATGGTGGAAAGCTAAGTGTAGACTCTTCCCACACCACTATTACCTTTAGTAAGCTGCCACATTTTGTGTGTGTGTGTGTGTGTGTGTGTGTGTATGTGTCTGCACGTCCATCTTCAGTGCTCTCAGCTACACTGTATTTCAAATGTTCTACTTCTTTCTCAGAAAATATTGGTATGTTTTAGGAATACTGAGGACGCCCCCAATCAGAGTAACTCCTGTCACAGGTAGTAGAGCAGAATGCCCTGGGAATAGATAACTCTGGTTAGATCTTCCTGGTGGACTCTTGTTGAACTTGACACTTAACTTCTTTGGGTCTCATCTTCCTCACCTGTAGAATGGTGATAATGACTACCGTAAAGCATTTTTAGGAAGATTAAATGAAAAGAGATCACGTGTAAAGAGACATTGCTTAGTACTTTGGACTCTGGCTCTGGAGTCAGCAGATGTGGATTTGAATTCTGACTCTCCTGTGTAAAAGCTATGTAACCTTGGGCATTTCAATTAATTCTCTGTGCCTCAGCAATAAATGATGTAAAGCATGTAAAGAGCATAGGGCCTGGCACATAGTAAGCACTCAATAAATATTCGCTATTATTGTTAAATTATAAACACTATGCAGTTGTTAACTTTTTTATGATGAGCCAACAATAAGACCGTGTCTAACTCCGAGGGGGAATGGTTTCTCTAAACCTATCCTAACAACAGATCTGGAGAGTTTAGTGGCATGTCAAGTAGCGTTTTGTTGATTTATAACCTGCCAACTTTGTGAGGGAATGAGTGTATTTGTAGGTTTAAGCTAAAAGTGTGATTGCATGTATTTGTCTTAAAGACACCTGGAATCATTTAGCTTGTCCATGTTTTAGAACTCTTCTATGATAAATATGAGAGTTAATCAGCATATGTATGGCTACAGCTTCTCTGTACTGTGTTTTGGTGGGTGGATGATTTTAGTGACCATTGTTTTGAGGGTAAGGATAAATTTTCTGTTTCAGCCAAAAAAAAAAAATTCAGATTTCAGTAGAAGAGGTTTATCTTATTTATTGATAACTGCAGTCTGCAGAAAACTGTCCCCTATCTTTCTTTAGCCAAATATTTGACAATTTCTCGTAAATTTTTCTACCTTTCCATAGTTCTGCTTCTGAGCCTCCTAAGAGATTTCTCTTCTTCCAGGGCACTTACCTAAAGCTCAGTCTCTGTTCGTTTCACTCCCAGGACCAATGGTTCCTCACCTTGACCTAGGATGCCTGTCCTCCCAAATCATATTTCCATGACTCCTTTCTGTATGTCCTGTCCCACTAAACTATGCTATTCTTTCATAAAGTATACTTTTACATATTACATTTTCACGGTCTCTTCGAATGAATCACTTCCTCATGTCTGTAGAAATGACCTGGTCTCCTAAATCCTGTTTGATATGTGATTTCAAACTTTGGTGGTGCTGCCTGGCCTCATCCTCCGTTGGCATAAACCGTTAGCCTATCATCTTCTGGAGTAAGGTGGGTATTTGTGAGCCCCTGGAGCTGGCCCAGTCCTCAAGGAAGGAGGAAGAGCAAGAACTTCTAGAACTTCCAGGAGATGGATGGGGAAGATGGCTCTCATGGTGGTCCACACTCTGCCCTCTGATCAGTGAAATTGCTCCTCTCTGTAATGTTTTTTCTCACTGAATGGGCCTCATGGAACTCTGAATCACCTGGGTCTTAAGCCTGTTGATCACAAAAGGCTGCTCTTCGGCATGGCTGTCCCTTCATCGAGTCCACTTTCATGCCTTGCTGTTACTCACTCCAGAGAGGGAGTGGGAGGGTATGGTTTGGGCAGGCAGCAGGGTCACAGGTGGCCTAGTGCACATGCAGCTTAGTTGCGCTTTCCCCGGGCTGTAGTCCAGGGGGTGGGACAACAGTGTCTCTCCAGTGGGAGCGTGCATCAGAGTCGCCTGCTGGTCTTATTAAAACAGACTGCTGGACCCCATCCCTGAATGTCTGATGAAGTAGGTCTGGGGTGGGGCCTGAGATTTTGCATTTCTAACACTTTTTTTGGAATGCATTATGTTTGGAAGTACAGTGTTGCTGAGCACTGTCAGTCCCTTCATACCTCTGTGTGGCTGCACATGTAGTGTGATTGATCTTGAAGGCTTTCCCCAGATCTTGCCATTTGTAACACACAGGTCAAATGCTACCTCTTCAGTGATCTTTTATGATTCCCTCAGCCAGGGCATAAAACAGTTGTTGTATGGTCTCTTCTCTCCAGTTTCTTAGCAATTTGTTTGCCCTCTTATAGTATTTACTGCCATCAATTCTGTATAAAGGGTGCCTGTCTTGGCTTTGCTACCAACATATAAACTCTTTGAAGGCAAACATATTAGTCTCATTTATCTTGCTTCTTCACATGCTCAGTACAGTACAGTGCCTTACAAACAGAAGGTTCTGTTGGTTCTACCCAGATTCCTTTGGATCCACTTGACCACTTCTGTGTATCCATCCTCCAGCTTCTGCACACTTTGTCCCTACCAACTTGTAACTTTCTTCAGAGGACTAAACTTGAACTACTAGAGCCTCTTCACTCAGACATGTGGAGAGCTGGAATTGTCTGGGAGTTTACATCCCTAGCAGAGTGACCTATAGCTAAGTGACTGATGCAGCAGTATGAAAGCTCAGCTCCCTTGCCTTGGAAGCTCCACAGCACTCACAGGATCAGGCTGAGGCAGGGGCCTCACCTGAAATCAAACCCTTGTTTGGCTTCTTCCCCTTCTGTATCCTGCTTTTCTTATTCCCTTAAAGAGTTCTCCTGGGAGCACTTCCTTAATAAATCGCTTGGGAGGTGTTGTGTAAGTGCTTGTTGAATGAATGAGTGCTTGAAAAGATGTACAGCGTCATAGTTAGGAGCATGGACCCTGGAGCCAGACTGTCTGAGTGTAAGTCCCAGTTCTACCAGTTACTGGCTGTGAGACCTTGGGCTTTAAGCTTTTTGTGCTTCAGTTTCTTTACCCATAAAATGGAGTTAAAATGGTACTTCACTGGGTTGTTATGAGGATTTAATATATCAATATTTGTAAAGCACTTAAAATGTTTCCTGGCACAGAGTAAATGCTGATTTGAAAATCATATATTTGACAAGGATTAACATCCAGAGTATACAAAGAACACCTACAACTCAACAACAAAGAAACAACCCAATTCAAAAAAGGACTTGAATAGACATTTCTCTGAAGAAGATATACAAATTGTCTATAAACAGATGAAAACATGCTCAACATTATTAGTCATTAGAGAAATGTAAATCAGAAGCACAATGAGATACCACTTCACACCCATTAGGACGACTATTGTAAACAAACAAAATAGAAAGTAACAAATGTTGGTGAACATGTGGAGAAATTGGGACCCTCATGCTAAGTGGGAATGTAAAATGGTACAGCTGCTGTGGAAACAGTATAGCAGTTTTTTCAAAAAACCAAACATAGAATTACCATATGATCCAGTAATTCCACTCCTAGTTATATATCCCAAGGACTTGAAAGCAAACACTCAGATATTTGCACACCAATGAGCATAGCAGCATTATTCACGATAGGCAAAAGGTGGAAACAACCCGTGTCCATCAACAGATGAATGTATGAACAAAATGTTGTATATGATAGAATATTATTCAGCCATAAAAAGGAATGAGATTCTGAAACATGCTACGATGTGAATGAACTTTGAAAACATTATGCTAAGTGAAATGGCAGACACCAAAGTATAAATATTGTATGATTCCATTTATGAGGTACTTAGAATAGGCAAATTCATAGAGACAGAAAGTAGAGTAGAGGTTAGGAGGGGAAGGAGTGGGGAGTTATTATTTCATGGTCAAAGAGTTATTGTTTAATGGGTACAGAGTTTCTATTTAGAATGATTTAAAAAGTTTTGGAAATAAATAGTGGTGATGTTTGTACAACGTGACGAATGCACTTAATGCAGTTGTATACTTAAAAATGGTTAAAATGGTAAATTTTATGTTATATATATTATACCAGAGTAAAAAAGAATGCATTAATTCTAGTCTTTCATTTTGTTATTGCTGTTCTGCCTCTGGGACTTTAATATCTGTCTCACTAATATTTCTTTTCTCTCGCACAAAAGAAGTACATGTAAGTTGTCTGTGAGAATTTAAACAAAGTTTCTGAAGAGCTGTAAAATTTTAAACATCCAATTAAAAGCAGAGAAACAAAAGAACACTGTGGATAAACATGAATAAATAAAGGAATAGTTAGATGATTTGAAAATTCTTTAGGTTTAGTCAGAATTTGCAGTAACCCCACGAGTGCAGTGAGTCCAGTTTAATTACTGATGCGATAAAGCAGTCCGAGCCTAGAGTTTTCTTCAGCTTTACCGTTTATGATTTTATAAAAGCTATCCATATGAGTCCACTTGGTTTGGGCTCATAGGCAAATTGGTCTCCAGCCAGATACTCCATCTTCTTATGTATCACACCTCTCCATAGAGCTGGAATGTTCCCCTGAAGAGTAACTTTTAAAAACCCCACAAACTCTAATTCAGATTTGGCAATCACTGTACTATGGTATTTGAGTGTTTTAGACTTAGCAATAAATAGTGTTTTAAAACTTCCAGTGTCTGTGTCTTAGTTGCTGTGCTCTGTATCTATAGGCAAAAGCCCTAGATGTAAGAATAAATTAAATCACACAAGAATAAATTCAATCACTCATTGGTTAAGATGGTCCTTCCCAGCCCATAGCCTCAGATTCTCCTCATTTTATCATAAATAGTGAAATGAAATGAAAGAAGGAAGAAAAAGAGAAGGTGCATTTGTTTGTGAGGTGCTGTACCTCAAGGAAATCAGATGACATTTGACAAATCTCCATAACATTTACTCTGACATATTTCTGCCTTTGCCTCTCATACTTTTACATCTTTATCTTAAGACGTTTTGATCTTCATTTAGGCAGTGTTGGGAGTCTGTGGGACAGAGGACTGACTCATTCAAATATACGTTATTTTACGTCAAATTTCATCAAAAGGAATATAATGGGAACAAAAGGCCAAAGTCCATTTAACAACTTTCCAAACTTCAGCCAGTCTCACATTTATTTCACACAAAACTACTTTAAATCTTTTCTGAAACAAGACAAGTATAAAAGAGACGGAACAATAATATGTCAAAGTTATACAAAAAAGTTTTGGCCTTTGGATATGTCGTATTATATTTGCTACTTGGATTCACATCAGCTTTTCTTCTGTTGTTGGTCTAGGGTTCTTAGGTGAAAGGGTGGTGTGTTATAAATTATACTGTTTAGAACAGGTTGATGTTACTGGTGGATCTGTTCTTGAAGAGTGTAAATATAATACATCTGTCCATCCCTTGTGTGTGGAGTTAAGTCTGACAAGAGATGAGTGGTACATATACCTAGGTTGACCATGTGAATGCTTAGTCAATACCCACTGGTTAAAATCTGAGCATTTGGAAAGTGACACACACACACACACACACACGATACATGCATGCATACATATGTGTATACTTATATATACATTCCTCCCACTTTTTGGGTGGAGAACCTTACAAACAATGACATGGTCAATGGACAGAGAGACAGAAAAAGGAATGGCCGTAGGGCAAAAGGCAGCATTGAAGTGTAACTTGTAAAAGTGGTTTCTTAGCATTCCTTGCTCTTTTCACACAAGGCAGAGAATCATTCTCACACACAGAGTTAACAGTATCAGAGCATACTCCCCTATGGCAGGCACAGAACTCGTGGAAAGTCTCTTAGGAGTGATGTATCTTAAGTTAAGTGGAAATCCTATACCCCAAGAATCTTAGATTCCTGATTAGAGATTATACCGATAGAGGCAAATTGGTTATTTCCACCCAACCCTCCAGACCTCACTGGTTGGCTTTGTATTGACAGTTGAAAGTAAACCTTTATTTATTTATCTGCATTGAAAAACTTGCACAGTGGAAGTTTGTTGATGTGCAGTGAATCCCTAGTGAGAAATTACTAGAACTAACAAGACAAGTAATATTTGTTTTCAAATGGATTTTTAAATTGACCTTGATAGTTTTGAATGTTTCTTAGTGTTTGCAAATCTGCTGATTTTATGAAAAATCTGTTTCTTACTGTATTAGAGTATAGCGTCACAACAAAATTAGCATTCCATATGTTGTTTGTTAAACATACTTGGTGACTTTCTTTAAAATGCCTTGGGAAATGTTTTGAAATTTGTTGAAACAAATATGCAACACTTGAAATTAAACGGTGATTATCACCACATTGTCCTTTCCTTAAAGCATTGCCGGTATTTGGACTCAGGAATGCTGTCACTGAACACGTATCCTGCAGAAATTACTCACAAATGGGTAAGACCTAGATACAAGCCTTTTTGCCCAAGTAGGTAAAAAGCAGCTTGCTACAGAACTCTAGCAATGCCATGCCACCATGATGAAGCACATCTATTTTACCAAAGGCTGGAGTGCAAAAACCATCTATAAAGCCTTTATTGGGGTTTTCTCTTCTCTAAATGGAATGAGAAAGTTTAGCCCCCTTTTCCTTAAATCTCCTTCAGAAGGTCTAAGTAGAAACAGAAGAATATATTTCATTTGATATGGAGAACTGAGTTCCCTCTCATTAGTAGTACTAATCATTAACAGTTAATCATTTATTGAAAGTGAGGGACTTCCCTGGTGGCACAGTGGTTAAGAATCCACCTGCCAATGCAGAGGACACGGGTTCGAGCCCTGGTCCGGGAAGATCCCACATGCCGTGGAGCAACCCAAGCCCATGTGCCACAACTACTGAGCCTGCACTCTAGAGCCTGTGAGCCACAACTGCTGAGCCCGTGTGCCACAACTACTGAAGCCTGCGGGCCTAGAGCCCGTGCTCCACAACAAGAGAAGCCACCGCAATGAGAAGCCCGCACACCGCAATGAGAAGCCCGCACACCGCAATGAAGAGTAGGCCCGCTCGCCGCAACTAGAGAAAGCCTGTGCGCAGCAACAAAGACCCAACGAAGCCAAAAACCAGTCAATCAATCTAATCCTTTAAAAAAAAAAAAGAAAAAAGCAAGAAAGTGAGACGTGGAAAGAGTTGTCCTGTCTCTGTCTTCACTTTTGGCTTAAAATTTAGTCAGCCCACATACTGAACATCTACTGTGTGCCAGGAATTGTGCAAGGAGCTGAAGTTACTGACAGGAATGAGACACAGTGGCATCAACTGTTCTGCTCTGAGAGCATCATAACTTAGCCGAGGAGGTAACAGGTAGCACACCAGAGCTGAGGAAGGTGTGCTCAGCCACAGGGAAGCACAGGGAAGATTGCACAGAGGAGTAGGCGCTTCAACTTAAAAGGTGAATGCAAGGTTACCAGGTAGGAAAGGCAGGAAAGAACATTCTAGGATGAGCAAGTGACCCATATAAAGCACTGAGGTGTAAAGGGTGCAGGAGGTTGGTGTGATAGTAATTCATTCAGTGTGGCTGGACAGGGCGTTCAGGATGGGCCCTGTGTTTTCTGCCATGCTGAGGAGTTTGGACTTCATCTTGTAGGATATGGAGAAACTAAAAAATTTCAAGAAGGGGCAGAAATTGATCAATGTTGTATGAGCAGAAGCTGAGGAAACTGAAGATACCAATATTGGATAAGAAGCTATTTTAACAGGCTTGGAGAGGATTGTGAGAGTTGGAACTAAGTCCTAACAGTGGGAATTAAAAGGCTGTCCTTTTTAGGTCTGAGAGATATTTAGGAAGAAGAACCAATTTCACTGTAAGGAATGAAGGCCACAGAGGAGTCCTGATGAATTCCACGGTTTGTGGTGTGCTAACTGGATGGGTGGCAGCACTGTTTGTTGTTAGGGAATATAGTAGAGGTTTGAGAGAAAGAAAATGAGTTCTGGTTTGGACATGTTGAATTTGAGATTAGAATGGAATATATTGGAAGTATGCATCTTGGCCTTTGCTCTGGTAGCCCAAGCATTTCCTGCCCTTCTCTTGGGAGCTTAAGGCTTTTACCTCTCATGAGAGAAGGGTCCAGGGAAGTGAGTGGGGTTTAATGCTTGCCCCCTACTGACAGCTGATGCCAATTGCATGCACGTGCCACTGGAAGGGCTCTCTCCAGCCTCTGGTCCTTATCTGTGGCTTCCGTCCTGTCCTTGGACTTGAAGGATTTGTTAAAATTTTAGCTGTTTTCTTCCTAGCTGCTTTTATGGCCGTCACCCCTTCCTCCTATGCTCTGCCAAAGGAGAAATAGTTTCTATGGCCCATTTCTCCTTGGAAGGGCTTGTCAATTCTTTGGAAATTGGTTCATCTGGTTCCCTTGCTAGTTCAGCTCTAAGATGTGCTCAAGAAAAATCATTGTAAGTTTTTTGGGTTTTCTCATTATGAGGGTAAGGACCTCTTGTGGCTTTCTACATTCCAAGTGGAAGCATGGAATCAATTTCGATAATTAAAGAACTGACAGTTACTTTAGAACATGATCCGAGAAGCAGGGTTGTGGATAGCTGCTGGCAGGTATTTAGAGCAAATTAGAAAGTGCTCTCTCCAGGATGCTGAAGAGATAAGCTTGGTGGTATCCATCCTCAGAAATTCATAGTAGGAATCTGGGTACACTGGATAGACTTTTCTAGATTATTCCCCAAATCAGAACTATTTCCACTAGGCTGCAGTTACCTACTGTCTCTCGTGTCTATCAGCACCTTGAAGATACCACCTTGCAACTGAGGCTAAATAAAGCAAAATGCAAAACAAAACAAAACTGTGGTGCATTCCTAAACCTTTAATAATTTAATGTGGACTCATTGGTTTGGAAACTCATACCATGACAATTAAAAACCTAACCAAGCCAAGATAAAGGTGGAAGAAGAGATAGTTGGACACATACATAGTACTTTTCTTCTGCAAATTAGATTGGAGGGAGGGAGTCGTCAGCAAAACTTCTTCTGTAAAGGCTCATCCAGATTGTAAATATTTTAGGCTTTGCAGGCCCTACAGTCTCTGTTTCAGTTATTCTGTTGCAACTTACCTCTGTTGTAGTAGAACAAAAGCATCTATAGACAATACAAAACAAATGGGTGTGGCTGGGTTCCAATAAATATTTACAAAAACAGGCAGCAGCGGGATTTGATGTCAGGACTGCAGTTTGCTAGCCCTGAGTTAGAGAATTGATACAGATAATAGGGTTACCACATATTTTAAAGTTTTTATTTTATTTTATTTTTTTTGCTGTGTTGGGTCTTCGTTGCTGCGTGCGGGCTTTCTCTAGTTGCGGCGAGCGGGGGCTACTCTTCGTTGCGGTGCATGGGCTTCTCACTGCAGTGGCTTCTCTTGTTGTGGAGCACGGGCTCTAGGCGCATGGGCTCAGTAGTTGTGGCTCATGGGCTCTGGAGTGCAGGCTTGGGAACGTGGTTTTGATTAAAGGAATAAAGGTCAAATGGTGAATAAGTTTTTATTGGGGCATAGGCTGTCACCACCATATCTTATATTGGTTCATTTTATTCTTTCATTCAACAAATGTTGATTGATCATCTGTTACATGCTAGGCATTGTGCTGAGGATTTCATAGTTCTGCTTTAGGTAGAAGCTGATGTGGCCTGTGCTAGTCTTCGCGTACCATGATCCTCACACCCCTTCTCTGCTCAGGTCCTCCAGTGGCTTTCCATCACAATCAGCGGGGTTTCCAAGGTTGAACACCATCTCGCCCCGGTTACTTCTCTCACCTTATTTCCTCCCTCTGTCCAGCTTTGTCACTCTGCTCCAGCCCCACTGACCTGCTTGGTGTTCCTCAAGCAAACTAAGCAAGCACATGTTTAGGAATCCTGTATTTGCTGTTCTGTCTGTATGGAATACTTGTTTCTGTAGACATCCGTGGGGCTTATTCCCTCATTTTATTCGGGGCTCTGCTCAAACGTCACCTCAACAGAAAGGCTTTACCTGACATGGTACTAGTACTCCTTTATTCTCTGTTCCCTTTTCTTCATCTTTTTTCATAGCACTCATCGTCACCTGGTATTATATAAATACTGAGTGTGGCCTTTCTCTCCGCTAGAATATAAGTATAAACTCCATAAAGTCAGGTATTTTATTTTGTTCATTATATTATTAGCACCTAAAACAGAGCCTGGGCATAATATATATTTAATCAATATCTGTAGATTGTCGAATGACTCTGCTTCTTAATCTTAGGTTCATGTCTTTTGTCCAACTAAACAAAGATGGAATAGCATTACTATACCAAAAATACTCATTAAGGGAATTTAATCGTAAGAAGTCTTAGTTACTTACCGAAGATACAACTAATATTAGATCTGCAAGTTCCTGTCCTAGAGCCCTGTTTTCGGGATATTTGGCCATTGTGACTTTGGTTTGGCTCCGCTGTTATTTTTACATGGTGCTAATGTGTTCCTGACATATTTCAGAGACCAGGCTTGTCATTAACCTTGAGGGGTCCCATGCATATCTCTCTTACACTTTTGAAATGAAATTTCAGAATTGAATCAAATTTATTGTTTCAGTCAAAATGGATTTGATTTACAGATGTCTCATCCCTTAAAAACAGATCTAAGAAAAGAAAGCTTCCATCAACTTCAGTTCTTGTTTTCTTGTCTCCTCCAAACAAGAACTAAGGACTTTAGTATAAGACATTTTCCATAGACTTTATTGTGTTAAAAACATTGGTGCATGTTAAACTAAGTACATTCTGTTTGCCTATGTTTCAAGGTTTGTTTCATCGGGGAAGTAGTATAATCCACTAGCAAGTTGTGTATAATCACATTTTCAGAATGTGATTATTGCTCATAAAAGTGGTTTTAATTGAAAATTTTATGTCATGGATAGCCTATAGCAATCTTAGATGCACATACCTATATTTATGTGTCTATAATTTATTTTTTAAGATTCCCCATACAACACTATTTTGAAATTACTAAAGGGGTTTTCTTTCTTTTTTTGTTATTCATCTGGGTAACTTAAAAAAGTATTGCTGTTATGTTCAACTGTTGGCACTGTTGCAGGCAACTAAAAGCTTAAGAAAATTATTCCCCATCTGTACCCCCCAAAAGCCACATCTAAAAAGGTCACAAAAGGAAACACACAATTCAAATAATCTCCATGCTGTATCTGAGATTAACTTGGACACAGATGTTTTAACTTACAGTTTGATCTGGCGTAATATATGCATTTAACAAAATCCTGTTTTGTATTGCTTCTATAAACACTGAAGTCTGATAAAAGTGTATTGATTTTTCTGCTATTTAAGAGCTTTTGAACCAGTACTTAAAGCCGGTTGTCTCCAAGGCCTAAATTAACTCTTTCAGCTTTTGACGATGGTTTCCGTGTAGGGGTATGTGTGTGTACATGCAAGTATGTGTTTGTTTATGCCTGAAATGGATTAGAATGGCAAACTATTTTGTGGTCTGCAATATTTTACTTGCTAGGGATAATCATTAGACTTTGTTCTTGATGTTTTTCTTAGAAGATGAAATGATTCAACACTGTTCATTACTGTTCATTTCCTAACCACGCTGTAATCATTATAGGCCTAGATATTATCTGAAAAGTTACTGAAAATATTAATGCAACATGAATAGGGTTTTCCTTCTGCACTCTGGGCATTTAAGTATGGACATCATACTTCCTCCTCCTGGTCATTAGGCCTTTTGTCCAACTGATCTTAACGTGAGAGCCTTGAAGGAAGTGATTCAGGGAACATCGATCCAGTTTAAGTCTGTCTTGCTTTCAAAGTCATTCTCACCCTCTCTTCTTCCTTTGGCCAACATTCTAATACACTGTAAGGTAGCTTCTCACCCTTGTGCAGGAGCGTAGAAGCCACCACACCTGCAAGTAGGCTTCTCCAAATTATTTGTGTCTTCAGATCAGAATCATGGTAACTCCTGGGGAAAAAAAGATATTCCCAAATGTAAAATATCAAAAGAAATGTCAAATTCAGCAACACGACAACCTTTTGAAGGTACAGAGACTTTTGCTGAGAGGAATCCCTTATGACAGTATAAAAAGGTAGGTTTTGAGTTAGATAAGACACTGGCTAATATGAGGGCTTATTGGACTTTGTCATTTACAAAAGGTCTTCACACAAATGATTTCATTTGAGCCTCGATGTAACTTTCTGAAGTTGGGGTTTTAGAGATTTCTGCATTGCAAATGATGACACAGCCTCTGAGAGAGGCTACGTGGTGAGGCAAGAACCTAAAATCTGTATTTCTTTTATTTCGCCAGGAAGAAAGATCACGTCTCTCTGGGTATAATGGACAAACTAGCATTTTTAACTCAGTGGAAAGTTAGTCAAATGGCTGTTTTGTGATGTGGGACCACATTTCTTCATTTTTAAATTAATCAACTGGGTACACAATAAGTATATGTGTAAGACTATTTATCTATCAGTAAATATATTTATTTATCTTATCAGTCTTACACA
Source organism: Monodon monoceros (assembly GCF_005190385.1). Lineage (NCBI taxonomy): Eukaryota > Metazoa > Chordata > Mammalia > Artiodactyla > Monodontidae > Monodon > Monodon monoceros. The sequence goes on along the minus strand of NW_021703776.1, from coordinate 12,347,268 downwards.
CACATACACACACACACACACCTCCAAGCCAGGGACAAAAGCAAATGCAAAACCCAAAACTAGAAATCTGTAACGTTTTTTTGTAAAGGAGTCTCTCCTTATCTTAAAGGTCTTTCTTGAACAAAACTTAAAGAAAATAAAAATCTGTTCTAGCAGTTGCCTCAAAAACCCTTTTAAAGAGAATTTGCTTCTCAGCTCCCAGAGGTTGGCTGCTTCAATGCCGCCATTGCCAGCAATGTCACCTTTGCAGGCCAGCAATGTTGCCTTTGCAGGGCATCAGCATGAGACATGGCATGTTCAGACAGGGGCTGGGCAATGGCATTGTAGACATGATAAGGCTCTTGGGAAACCCAGGACATTATCTCAAGTTATTATTTATGTATTTCAAGCTTACAGAAGTGTTTTACGTACATATGTGGAGATTTTCTTTAATTGACATTTTATAAAAGGAAAATGTCTTCCTTTAGCAGAAAACACTTAAATTTCTCAGTGAGGGAATTCTATCAGCAACAGTAGAAAGCAAGAGAGTAGTGTAGTTCTGAAGAATGTGGGTTTATATCCTGACTCTCCTACTTACTAGCTGTGTGATCTTGGGTAAGTTAACTTTTCTCTTTGATTCTCAGTTTTTCTCATCTGCAAAACATAAATAATAGCATCTACCTTGAAGGTTGTTTAAGAGATTGCAGGGAATATATGTATTGGCCCAAGATGACTTTTAAAAAATCATATATTTAATTTATGAGAGTAATGGGACTTTGGATCATGAAAAGCCTCATTGTAGGACATTTATACTACCAGGGACATGTAACTCCATTACCTGACATACCAAATAAGGGAGATGAGATTTAGGGGGCAGGAAGTTTAGCTTGAAAGGAGCAGCAGAACCCTAAGCAGACACCCACCCCTTCCTTTTCTTCCAGTGGCTGCAGAACCTTTGGCAAAGTCACCGTTCACCCAATTAGTAAGGTGTGAAAAATCACCCTTTTGTTCAATATCTCTTGCCGTGTGTCTTTGACTTGTATCTGCTCATTTTACCCACCAAACTTGCTTTTATTATCTTCAGGTCCTTAGAGCCAGCACATCTCTGCAGGAATGAGCTGGATCTGATTCTGATTCTCACATCCCTGACAGAACTGTCAGCTTCACTTCCATCACAAAATCTTGGTAGCTCTTAAGGGTGTCAGAACTCAATGTTTCCCATTCTGGGTTGAATTGGCACGGCTAGGGCAGAGAGGAATCTTCCTTAGACTTGTGAACTGAGCAACTGGGACTGACAGATCATTGAGAGGATACAAATGTGGGTTTGAATTTCTTCTGTAAGATCTCAATTATCTGAATGTGGAAAGATCATAAAAAAAATGAACTTTGGATTAATTCACTGATAGTTGAGAGTTACGTTATAAAAAACAATCAAACCATCTGATCCCTTTGACCTGTGGTTTATTCGGAACAGAAAATGGCATCAGAAAGCTTTTAATCTTATTAAATCTTTAATCCCTAAATCATAAGGTTAATATTGCTTTTCATTTAATTATTTGGAAAAATTAATAGGCAGAAACTTATGCAGTTATTCTCCCCCCAATATGTGAAGTATGGTATCCAGAGTTAATGATGTGTAGCTTGCTTCCATAAGAATGAAGGCTGCATCACTACATTGTCATCAAACCTTGCTTGCATAGTAAGGAAAGTGTAGGTTTCAAGAGAAATGACTGCATTGGAATAGTGGCTCAGTGGCGATTATATTACGTTTCAGAAAATAGAACTTTTCTAGTTACCTGGAGTTGCTACTGCTTTTATTCTTGAGACTGATTCATTGTAAACATTTTTGGTGGACATACTGTATATATTTCACTCTTTGCTTTTTAGCTAGAATATACTAAAGATAGCTTTTTCTGTAAGACACAGGGTTAACATAATTGATATTTATTCTTTCATTAATTTATTCAACACGTATTTGCTAAGTGCCCATCCAGTGACAGTTATTGTATAAACTGAGTCTTCAAGAAAGAGGATGTGAATGATGGGGAGAAAAGAGTTCCAAGCAGAGAGAACAGCATGAGCAAAGCCCTCAGGTGGGAAAGACCTTGGCAAGTTTGCAGAACTGAAGAAGAGGGTGTTTAGACCTTGGTGAGGGAGGAGAATGGAACGAGAGAGCGCAAGTGATAGACTGAAATGCAGTTAAACTTGAGGGGTTCTTAATGTGCATAGGGCTATTGTCCTTAATTTAATGTCACCAGGTTGCTGTACATTTTGTGATGTGTGTGATGTCTTTATTTTGTGATGTTCTGACGTCATTTCCTCTTACTTCTTCCTTCACTGCTGTTCATTCTTTGACTTTGCAGCAACTTTTGCATCTGATTCTGGTGACTTGATCTTCTTTCCTTTCTAATTTGCCTTCTGTTGGGTTGAAGAATCACATAACCAGACTAATTAGAATTGTGTCTAAAAGTGAGAGTAAAAGAGCCATGAATTTGGAGCATAAACAGTCTCCTCTGGGCCAAATCTATCTGCTTTTATAAATGGACCGCTTTCCTTCTAGACCTCAGTGTCCTCCTGTATAAAAGCTGGTTAATGACCAGAATACCACGTCTGTGCCCTTTCAGTTGGTAATTCAGTCTATAATGGTTTTATAAAAGATCTTTAAAAATTAATTGCATTTGTTGTGTTTTCCGTAGTTAAGCTTACCACATTTTAATTATCTGGAAGTGTTAACTACTTCTTCAAATAATAGCCCCCCCAATGCATTAATATTGACTAAGAGAAACTAAACAGTTAAAGTGTAGGGGATCACTGTCTAAATGAGGATCAATATTTAACTATAAATCATCTATTTTATTACATTTTTCTTCATCTGACTACAAAATGCATTGTGAGAAAATGGGAGCTCAAGTGAGAATTGGAGTTTTGCGCTCCATGTCTAATGATTTCTGCAGTTTGGAAATGCATGTAATTATTTTCCTATCCCAAAATTCTAGACTAAACCTCCTGCACACAGGAGTGCACAGTTGTACATGGACACACAACTATTAACTCTTTGAGGGGAGAAGCTGTTTCTTCTATTTTCATATCAACTTCAGCATTTGCCACAGTATTTTGAGCAAATTAGATGATCAAGAAGATGCTCATTGAGTGAATGCATAAATGAATAAAATCCATTGGCTTGAATCTGGACTTGAGCCTTTGCTAAACGCATCAGGATTCATCATATAGATGCTTTTTGGTCTTCAGAAAAGCTTTTGTCAGGCACCAGTTTCTTAAAAATAAGGCGTGAATTTGTGGTATTCTAGAATTCTCTGGGATTATGTAGGAATGTGTAAGATGATCTTCAGATGTCTCAGGAGAAATGGGTTAGTAAGCAACACTTACATAGAAATGAAATAGTTTCAGCCAGTGGTCAACCTCAGCAAAGTATTGCAAAACAGCAATCCAGTGACTTTCTCCCTTGTTTTGGGGATCAGAAGCTGTCTGCTTACCTCCAAACCTCACTTCTGGCTAATTGCAGGGGAGGAATGTGTGGAAGGCCGGGTGCAGCACAAGTGCTGACAGCTGTCCTGAATGTGGCATCTTATTTCCTGCAGGCCCAGGTCTGCTTAGCATTACACAGTACTTAAGCTTTGGTCGGGATGTGGTCAGTGTTTGTTGGAAGGTGTATGAGAAATCGGCTTTCCAGGAGGAAAGCCCGAAAGTTTGCACTGTGCATGCAAATTTTCATGTAGAAAATTGCCTCTAAAAATTCAGGGTGTGTGTGTGGGGGGCTATAGAACATTTATTGGTTGGGCAGCAGCGAAAATATTTCTTTTGTCTCCCCAACAAAAAATCCATCAGGTTTATAGTCTATATTTGAAAAGTATTTTTTTCTTTATTAATGATATTATTTATTTTATTTATTTATTTATTTTTCATTTGCAGAGAGTTTAATTTCTCTGTTTTCTTTTTCTTTTTTTAATATATATATATTTTTACATCTTTATTGGAGTATAATTGCTTTACAATGGTGTGTTAGTTTCTGCTTTATAACAAAGTGAATCAGTTATACATATATATATGTTCCCATATCTCTTCCCTCTTGCTTCTCCCTCCCTCCCACCCTCCCTATCCCACCCCTCCAGGTGGTCACAAAGCACCGAGCTGATCTCCCTGTGCTATGTGGCTGCTTCCCACTAGCTATCTACCTTACGTTTGGTAGTGTATATATGTCCATTCCTCTCTCTCGCTTTGTCACAGCTTACACTTCCCCCCTCCCCTTATCCTCAACTCCATTCTCTAGTAGGTCTGTGTCTTTATTCCTGTCTTACCCCTAGGTTCTTCATGACATTTTTTTTCCTTAAATTCCATATATATGGGTTACCATACGGTATTTGTCTTTCTCTTTCGGACTTACTTCACTCTGTATGACAGACTCTAGGTCTATCCACCTCATTACAAATAGCTCAATTTCGTTTCTTTTTATGGCTGAGTAATATTCCATTGTATATATGTGCCACATCTTCTTTAACCATTCATCCGATGATGGACACGTAGGTTGTTTCCATCTCTGGGCTACTGTAAATAGAGCTGCAATGAACATTTGGGTACATGACTCTTTTTGAATTATGGTTTTCTCAGGGTATATGCCCAGTAGTGGGATTGCTGGGTCGTATGGTAGTTCTATTTGTAGTTTTTTAAGGAACCTCCATACTGTTCGCCACAGTGGTTGTATCAATTTACATTCCCACCAGCAGTGCAAGAGGGTTCCCTTTTCTCCACACCCTCTCCAGAATTTATTGTTTCTAGATTTTTTGATGATGGCCATTCTGACTGGTGTGAGATGATATCTCATTGTAGTTTTGATTTGCATTTCTCTAATGATTAATGATGTTGAGCATTCTTTCATGTGTTTGTTGGCAGTCTGTATATCTTCTTTGGAGAAATGTCTATTTAGGTCTTCTGCCCATTTATGGATTGGGTTGTTTGTTTTTTTGTTATTGAGCTGCATGAGCTGCTTATAAATTTTGGAGATTAATCCTTTGTCAGTTGCTTCATTTGCAAATATTTTCTCCCATTCTGAGGGTTGTCTTTTGGTCTTGTTTATGGTTTCCTTTGCTGTGCAAAAGCTTTGAAGTTTCATTAGGTCCCATTTGTTTATTTTTATTTCCATTTCTTTAGGAGGTGAGTCAAAAAGGATCTTGCTGTGATTTATGTCATAGAGTGTTCTACCTATGTTTTCCTCTAAGAGATGATAGTTTCTGGCCTTACATTTAGGTCTTTAATCCATTTTGAGCTTATTTTTGTGTATGATGTTAGGGAGGGATCTAATCTCATACTTTTACATGTACCTGTCCAGTTTTCCCAGCACCACTTACTGAAGAGGCTGTCCTTTCTCCACTGTACATTCCTGCCTCCTTTATCAAAAATAAGGTGACCATATGTGCGTGGGTTTATCTCTGTGCTTTCTATCCTGTTCCATTGATCTTTTTTTGTGCCAGTACCATACTGTCTTGATTACTGTAGCTTTGTGGTATAGTCTGAAGTCAGGGAGCCTGATTCCTCCAGCTCCGTTTTTTGTTCTCTAGATTGCTTTGCTGAAAGATCAGCTGTTAACCTTATGGGGATTCCCTTGTGTGTTATTTGTTGTTTTTCCCTTGCTGCTTTTAATATGTTTTCTTTGTATTTAATTTTTGACAGTTTGTTTAATATGTGTCTTGGCATATTTCTCCTTGGATTTATCCTGTATGGGACTCTCTGTGCTTCCTGGACTTGATTAACTATTTCCTTTCCCATATTAGGGAAGTTTTCAACTATAATCTCTTCAAATATTTTCTCAGTCCCTTTCTTTTTCTCTTCTTCTTCTGAAACCCCTATAATTCGAATGTTGGTGTGTTTGATGTTGCCCCAGAGGTCTCTGAGACTGTCCTCAGTTCTTTTCATTCTTTTTTCTTTATTCTGCTCTGCAGTAGTTATTTCCACTATTTTATGTTACAGGTCACTTATCCGTTCTTCTGCCTCAGTTATTCTGCTATTGATCCCATCTAGAGTATTTTTCATTCCATTTATTGTGTTGTTCATCGTTGTTTCATCTTTAGTTCTTCTAGGTCCTTGTTAAATGTTTCTTGCATTTTGTCTATTCTATTTCCAAGATTTTGGATCATCTTTACTATCATTATTCTGAATTCTTTTTCAGGTAGACTGCCTATTTCCTCTTCATTTGTTACTTCTGGTGGGTTTTTATCTTGCTCCTTCATCTGCTGTGTGTTTTTCTGTCTTCTCATTTTGCTTATCTTACTGTGTTTGGGGTCTCCTTTTTGCAGGCTGCAGGTTCGTAGTTCCCATTGTTTTTGGTGTCTGTCCCCATTGGCTAAGGTTGGTTCAGTGGGTTGTGTAGGCTTCCTGGTGGAGGGGACTAGTGCCTGTGTTCTGGTGGATGAGGCTGGATCTTGTCTCTCTGGTGGGCAGGTCCACGTTTGGTGGTGTGTTTTGGGGTGTCTGTGGACTTATTATGATTTTAGGCAGCCTTTCTGCTAATGGGTGTGGTTGTGTTCCTGTCTTGCTAGTTGTTTGGTATAGTATGTCCAGCACTGTAGCTTGCTGGTCGTTGAGTGAAGCTGGGTGCTGCTGTTGAGATGGAGATCTCTGGGAGATTTTCGCCATTTGATATTATGTGGAGCTGGGAGGTCTCTTGTGGACCAGTGTTCTGAAGTTGTCTCTCCCTCCTCTGAGGCACAGCACTGACTCCTGGCTGCTGCACCAAGAGCCTTTCATCCACACGGCTCAGAATAAAAGGGAGAAAAAGTAGAAAGAAAGAATTAGTAGAAGTAGAAAGAGAGAAAGAAAGAAAGAAAGAAAGGAGGGAGGGAGGAAGGAAGGAGGGATAGAAGGAAAAAAAGAAAGGAGATAAAGTAAAATAAAATAAAGTAAGATAAAGTATAATAAAATTATTAAAATTAAAAAAATTAAGAGAAAAAAATTAAAAAAACAAAAATAAAACGGACGGATAGAACCCTAGGACAAATGGTGGAAGCAAAGCTATACAGACAAAATCTCACACAGAAGCATACACATACACACTCACAAAAAGAGGAAAAGGGGAAAAAATAATAAATCTTGCTCTCAAAGTCCACCTCCTTAATTTGGGATGATTGGTTGTATTCATGTATTCCACAGATGCAGGTACATCAAGTTGATTGTGGAGCTTTAATCCGCCGCGTCTGAGGCAGCTGGGAGAGATTTCCCTTTCTCTTCTTTGTTCTCCCAGCTCCCAAGGGCTCAGTTTTGGATTTGGCCCCGCCTCTGCGTGTAGGTCGCCGGAGGGCGTCTGTTCTCCTTTAACAGGACGGGATTAAAGGAGCCGCTGATTCGCGGGCTCTGGCTCACTCAGGCGTGGGGGGGGGGGGGGGGGGGGGCCGGGGGGGGCGGGGCGGGCCTGCAGCGGCAGAGGCCTGCGTGAAGTTGCACCAGCCTGAGGCGTGCCGTGTGTTCTCCCGGAGGAGTTGACCCTGGATCCCGGGACCTTGGCAGTGGCGGGCTGCACAGACTCCCCGGAAGGGAAGTGTGGAGAGTGACCTGTGCTCGCACACAGGCTTCTTGGTGGCGGCAGCAGCAGCCTTAGCGTCTCATGCCCGTTTCTGGGGCCCGCGCTGATAGCCGCGGCTCGCGCCCGTCTCTGGAGCTCCTTTAAGCAGCGCTCTTAATCCGTTCTCCTCGCGCACCAGGAAACAAAGAGGTAAGAAAAAGTCTCTTGCTTCTTCGGCAGCTTCAGACTTTTCCCCGGACTCCCTCCCGGCTAACCGTGGCGCAGTAACCCGCTGCAGGCTGTGTTCACGCCGCCAACTCCAGTCCTCTCCCGGTGCTCCGACCGAAGCCCGAGCCTCAGCTCCCAGCCCCGCCCCGGCGGGTGAGCAGACGAGCCTCTCGGGCTGATGGGTGCCGGTCGGCCCTGATCCTCTGTGCGGGAAGCTCTCCGCTTTGACCTCCGCACCCCTGTGGCTGTGCTCTCCTCCGCGGCTCCGAAGCTTTCCCCCTCTGTCACCCGCAGTCTCCGCCCGCGAAGGGGCTTCCTAGTGTGTGGAAACCGTTCCTCCTTCACGGCTACCTCCCACTGGTGCAGGTCCCGTCCGTATTCTTTTGTCTCTGTTTATTTGTTTTTCTTTTGCTCTACCCAGGTACGTGGGGGAGTTTCTTGCCTTTTGGGAGGTATGAGGTCTTCTGCCAGGGTTCAGTAGGTGTTCTGTAGAAGTTGTTCCATGTGTAGATTTATTTCTGGTGTATCTGTGGGGAGGAAGGTGATCTCCGCGTCTTACTCTTCCGCCATCTTCCCGGAAGCCTTGAAAAGTAAATTTATTCCTAGAAATATTGGGGGATCACTGGCCCTCAAATGGCTTGGGGTTCATTCATCAGTGGTCAGACGATTCTGGAGAGCTTCGTGGGGATCAAGGAAGGAAAGTTGGGGAGCTGGAGTAGAAGGCCTTGTTAGGATCGCAGGTACATTTGTGTTACAACAATCCCTGCAGGTCATGAGGTAGTGGCATTATTTACTGAATTCATCTGTGCCCAAACTTAATGGGGATTATCTTTAGTTTAAAGAGCAGTGGGGGAAAAAGGCATCTGGGAAAAACGCTTAACACTTCTGGAAGAAATGTATGATTTTAATCTCATCATATTACTGTGGTGTTTAAATTATTAACTCTTCCTTAAGAATAAGTGGCTAAATTGATGATGTGTGAGGTCCCCGCTGGCTTTAGATTTCAGTGATGCTATGATTAATGAAGAGTAAAGGCTGTGTTTGAGAAAGATCTGGCATGCCCCCTTATTTCGAAATCAAGTGGTGTCATTGGTAGCATCTGTTGTGGCATCAAACCTCTGTGAAACAAGAGGAGACGGGATATAAGCCATGTGGGTAAGTGATTCATCTTGATGAAGAGATCTGTCCTCGGTGTTGTTTGGAGAGTGGTCTGAGAAACCCCGGGACTGAGGAAGATTAGAGTAACAAAAATGCGTCCCATCACAATGTGTGAGCACAAACGTTCACTTTTTGTTTTAACTTGAGCTGTGACCTCTCCAAACTGCTTGCTCAGCCTTTCTTAATACCAGAGCAACTTAAAAACAAATCACATCTTTTACCAAAATTGCATAAAGCAGGTCCTCTGAGCCCTGGGCTTTGACAGGATTCTTTCTGAAATGGTCTTGTGTCCTACAACCTATACAGCAAATTTGTTACTTTTATTGCAGAAAATATCAGACAAGATTTTCCAGAGTCCAGCTGTGGATCTTTAGATTGTCGTCATGTTACTCGGAACAGAATAACTGTTTGAATCAAAGCCAAAGATGTCCTTGAATCATTTGGTATCAGGGCACTAATGAGGTCTGCAGACATTTCAAATTCCTTTTCCTTCCCTTCTCTCCCACCCCTTTCACCTTAACCAGGTGTGACTTAATCCAGTCTATTTTTCCCTTAAGTAGTAAGCCGTGACACACACATACACACATAAACTTTATGTGTATGAATTTTTTTTGTACTGTGGAGTTTTCAAACAGCAGTTTTTTTTAAATAAGAGCTCAATGCTTTACTGATCTGTTTTTATTAATAGGTATGTAAAAATGGGGCTTCAATTTTCATTGTGTCCTAGGGTTTATAGAGATGACAGATACTTTAATGACCTGCTAAGCCAACTCTCAGTTTTCAGAGATGAGAACACTGAGGCTCAGCGTTTGAAGCGATTTACCCCAGATCACATCACACAGGTGGTGGCTGGTAGGGCTCGACTTGAGCCAGACCATTGAACTCCTGGTGCTCTTTCCCCTGGACCACGTGATCTGAGAGCTTTATTCCGATGTCTTACTTCACCTGTTTTCTTCCACTTAAAATTATACGTAATAAATGGGCTTGTCTTATCCACCTGTGATGTTTCCTTCTTGTTTTTCATGGTGAATTTATGAAATTATATAATTCTGAAATCATACGTTATATGAACACACGATTTCTGTGTGGTATGCTCACTGCTCTCCCCCCAGCCGCCTCCTCTCACCACATCTGTCTGATGAGCTCACACTTATAACCAAGGCTCAAGTCCTCTGAATGTCTCTGTGCCGAGTAAAGCCTTCCCCGGACAGTCACCTCCCCTCACCCCCGGCAGCTTGTCCTTTCTGTGTACCCTAGCAACTGTTCGTGTGTGTGTGGCTATGAGCACTCTTTACATTGTGTTATATTTATTTATTCATTCATTCATTTATATCTCTTTATCCTCATTTCCATAATATAGAAAAATGGAATTCTTTATAGGACAAACTTCTAAATAACTTTAAACCCCTTTAACTTTTATTCCTAATTACGTTTCTGAACATGTATGTCATCTTGAAGGAGGTCCTATTCACTCTCCCCACAGATTATGGGTGAATCGGTTTTTACTTTCAATTAACTGACATTGATTGAGCACCTAGTATTACAAATAGCTGTAGGAGTTGCTCCTATAGATATCATCCCATTAAATCCTCACAGCAGTCCTGGGAAGTTAAGTTGTCCTACTCTATGTATAGATATAGAGACTGAAACGCAATGAGTGCTCATCTGGAGTTTACTGAGTGGTTGAATCTGAAATTCAAACCCAGTCGTTGGAATTAATGTTCAAGATTTTTTTCTCCCCTCATTACATCCATCCTTATCTCATTAAGCACTTTTTCTCAGTATGTCTGATACTTCAACAAGGCAGAAGAATGATCGGTAGTTGAGGGGGAGTTGGGAGAAATTTTGGAAGCTTGCAGGTAATTCTTTGGATTGTCTGCCTCACATTTGTTCAAAAGTCACCGCCATCCATATGAAAAATGTCTAAACTATTGTACTTTTGAAAGAAGGGGACTAAGTCTCCCTCAGTCTTCTTTGTTATTGCTGCCTTTATTTCCATGTACAACTTGTCTGAGTTAACTTCTTACCATCGGTATTTTTTTTTAATAGGAATGAGTTCAGTATTCTAACCCCTGGAAGATAGCTCTTAATTATCTAAGGATCACAGAGAAGAGGAGATGACATTTGAGTTGATAGTTGGTCCAAAACATAGAAGTTGTCCTGTCGCTTCTTCCCACTAAATTCTTTGTCAGAACTTCTAATCAGTATCAAACATAAACGTCAACTCGTTTTCTTTCCTTCTTTTAATCTCAGAAGTCCTGTCGGTTCTTTAAGTGGCCATATATAGAATAGTAAAGAGGAAGAGAACTTAAAAATCTCTTAGGTTTCCTCAAGTTGAATCACCTGTACCCGAATAGTTATGTCATGTGTAATGCTTGTCCTGGGTTGTGAGAACTAGACCATATTGCTGAACAGTCAGCCTTTTATAATTCACTGTTTGCTCGTGTTGAGCATTTGTCAATTAGTACTAACGGTAAAAGATGGGCCCTTTTATTTACATAAAGATAAAAAATAAGGATCATAAATTTCATTTAGCTTTTTGAGCAACTCAGCTCTAGTGGCAGAGCAGGAATGTGTTTAAAAAGATTAAAACTAATGAAAAGTGTTGATCTTTGGTAGAGCAGCAGCTTGAAGGTTGAATGTTAGCAGCTTTTGGTTATTAACTTTATTTTGTCTTCTGCCTTGCAGCTGTCAAATGAGAGTGGCAGGTTTTGAAAAGGCAAGGGAGAAAGAAGATAAAGAGGTCTGTCCTCACCAGAGGAAAATGCTTCTCAGATAGGATTTAAAAGCTTCTAAGAAAGCTACTTCCAGTCCATTGGGAGCAGAGAATATGTGAATCAGGGAAACCAGAAGGCTCTTGGAGACCTGAGTGTTATTGCGGACCTAGAATGTGAAAGTTAGAATGAGGTCATAGGGGAAGGCTGTTCAGAATAGCTGCTGGGCAGTGTAGTACAGGTAGCCAGCCAGACCAGAAGGAAGGAGTTGTCAGTAGTGTCCTCATTTTAAAGGCAAAGGCTTGGCTGAGTTTTGTTAGAGCCATTGTTTTCAAATATATTTCTCATCATTTGAACTCTTTTATCAAATGAAGGATCAATATATAAAACAGGTTTTAAGAGTTGTTTTGGTTGAGGTAGGGGAGAGGGGTGGACACCGGCCTCCTAAGCGTCACCTTTCCTCCTGTAGCAGATCCCCAAGCATCAGATTTCTTCAGGACATGGTTTGGAAACCATACAATCACATTTGGAAATATCATCGGTGAGCTCCCTGGTCATCCTGTTGCCCTGGGGCGAAGGGGAGTGAAACGTAGACTAGTAGTTCTCAAAGTGTGGCCCCAGCGACATCAGGATCACCTGGAAAGTTATTAGACATGCAAATTCAGTGTCAAAATGTCTCAGGTAGGGCCTAGCAATCTGTGTTCTCATAAGACCTGCAAGTGTCAAGAGCACCAAAGTCTGAGAATCATCACCAGGGCATCAGTTCAGAGGTTTAGATTTCTCAGATCAGTTGTGTAACTGGGTCCTCAGAGAAGCAGACACCAAGGTGAGATTGAATTTACAAGGCTTCTAGCAGACAAAGCACCTGTGAGAGAGAATGGAGCAGGAGCTGGGCAAGGCTGGCAGAGCTGTTCAGACTCGTGCACGTCTACCCTGAGCAAAGGAGAGAGGAAGGAAGATCGAGCGGGAACCTCTCAGAATGTTAGTTCTAATATCTGAGTCATTTCCATTGTTTGTTTCTTTCTCTTAAAAATGTTGTATTTCCTTAAAAAAATTTTTTTGGGGGTGGGAGAAGGTGTATATTGAGTAAATTTGGATTGTTTTCTGGTCATTGTGAATGATCTGTAGTAGAGACTCTATTTTGGTATACTTCCCTGAAAAGTGCTGATTTTTTTTTTTTTTTTAAGAATGCTGATTTTTAAAAACAGGTGCTGAATTTTGCTGGATTCAAACTGCAAACCCTGTCTCCTTTGCATCTCAAATCTTGGTTCAGTTCTTCTTAGCCTCAGCTGTCAGTGCTATATGCATAGTTCAGGGTCGTCACCCATGAGATCAGGTTTATGGGCTCCCGCTTTCTGGCTCTCTCCTTTCTCGGATCTCCCTTCACTTTCCAGTAGCTGTAGTTTCCCTGTGTTCTGTCCTCTGGCTCTTCAGGCCAGTAAGACTGAGACTGTAAGTTTTCTATGAGAGTTTTATCCTCCTCTCATGGATCTGACCATTTTTTATTTGTTTCTGTTCTTTTGCTTTAAATATTTAGTTATGTTGTGGTTTCATATATCCAGATTCATGATTGGTATTCGTATATTTTTTAAAACTAAATTTTCCTGTCATTATGTTCACCATATTTTTGTATTAATATTGGTACTTCTTCCTTCTTTTTATTTGCATTTGCCTATCTTTTTGTTCATTTATTTATATTAAGTCTTTATTACTTTGTTTTAATTTTAAAAAATCGAACTCAGCCATAAACAGAAACAAAATTGAGTTATTTGTAGTGAGGTGGATGGACCTAGAATCTGTTATACAGAGTGAAGTAAGTCAGAAAGAGAAAGACAAATACCGTATGCTAACACATATATATGGAATCTAAAGAAAAAAAAATACTTATGAAGAACCTAGGGGCAGGATGGGAATAAAGTCACAGACCTACTAGAGAATGGACTTGAGGACACGGGGAGGGGGAAGGGTAAGCTGGGACAAAGTGAGAGAGTGGTATGGACATATATACACTGCCAAATGTAAAATCGATAGCTAGTGGGAAGCAGCTGCATAGCACAGGGAGATCAGCTCGGTGCTTTGTGACCACCTAGTGGGGTGGAATAGTGAGGGTGGGAGGGAGAGAGACGCAAGAGGGAAGAGATACGGGGATATATGTATATGTATAGCTGATTCACTTTGTTATAAAGCAGAAACTGACACACCATTGTAAAGCAATCATACTCCAATAAAGATGTTAAAAAAAATTAAAAAAAAAATCGAATCTGTCAGTCTCTTTTTAATTGGGAGAATCATGGCCATTCATATTTATTTTACCACTGATATATTTAGTAGTTTTTCCCCCATTTTACTTTACATTTAATATTTATTTCCTTTTCCCATTTTGAAAAATTTGTGCTAATTTTCTGTCATAATTTATTTACTTTATTCCCCTTTCTTAGTTTCCTATTCCACTAATGGTTGTCTTCACTTTCCAGTACTCATAATCTTATATGTATTCCTCGATTACCACATGAAATCAAAATACCAAAGTTTCTTTTACCAGTATACTCTATTCTTCCAGGTAGATGAATAAAGCCTATAGAAAACCTTTACTATCTATTCCTCTTTTCCATATATCCTTATCCTGAACTCTAGGTTGTACTGAGCTAATGTAATATTTTAAGTTCTGGAATTTATTAAAATTTCTCTCATGGTAGAGCTCTTATCTCAGGAGTATTTATTTATTTACTTATTTTTTGTTTGTTTATTATTTTTTCCCTTCCAGTTTTATTGAGACATAATTGACATACAGCACTAAGTTTAAGGTGTACAGCATAATGATTTAACTTATGTACACCATGAAATGATCATCACAGTTAGTTTAGTGAACATCCATCATCTCAAATAGATACAAAATAAAAGAAAAAGAGCATTTTTTCCCCTAGTGATGAGAATTCTTAGGATTTACTCTTTTAACAGCTTTCATGTATGACATACAGCAGTGCTCATTATGTTTATCATACTGTACATTACATTCCCAGTCAGTAGTCCTTATTTAGCATGTGTTTTATACATTTTTAGACAGTCTGTCAATGTATCATTATCCACAGATGTAATTATATGTGTATAACATATGTGCATAAATATATATATTTGTGTGTGTGTATTTATTTCTCATTAATGTTTCCTCCTTTCTTAATCTTCTCTTGAGGCTTCTGTTCATATTGTTTCAGTGGATTTGTTTTCTTGAGTATTTTCTTTAGTTGGATGTATAGGTCATTTGTTACCTGAATATTTACATATCTAAAGATACGAATTTATTTCCAGCCTAATAATAAGTGGAGGTTCTTTGGCTTGCAATTCATTACTTTAGGTAATCTATAGATATTATTTTATTGTCTAACAACTTCCAACTTTAAGAAGTCTGATACATGGCTGATTCTTTTTTTTTTTTTTTAAAGAAACTTGTTTCAATCTGGAAGAATATAAAATTTTGTTTTTAAGTCTTGGATTTAAAGAATTTTTAATAGTATATGTCTAAATGTATTTTATCATCAATTTTATTTAAAACTCAGTGGACTCTTTCAAGGCTTTCTTCCTCTTGGAGGATTTTGTTGTTGTTGTTTAGTAACTATTTTTCCTCTATTAGCTCCTGCTCCTACTGTCCCTCCCCTGACCCCCAATCCCATTATTCAGATGCTAAGCGTCCCTGGATTTATCTTTAGTTGACTTATCCTTCTCTCATAATTTCTGTCTCTTCATGTGTTTTCTCTTTGATTTTCTAGGCTACTAATTTGACTCTCAACAGAGACCAACCTCTCCAATTTACATAACAAATTTTTAAATTTAGAGATTATGGTGCTTTTTGGTTTTGTTTTTTAAATCCTCTGGTTAGGGTAACACAGGTAGTTGTGGCCGTGGGAACGGTAGAGGGCAGATTGCCTCTGATCTCAGTGCAGCAACAAGCAAATGGTGAGTTTCATGTCCAGACACCAGAAAGCCTCTCTGTTCCCTGGTTTCCACACTGTGTGTCAGCCTCAGTGGGAGACCACTTCCACCTACCTGTTCAGTACTCCTCAGTATCTTGGGCTCCAAGGATCCCAGTAGGCCCAGCTTTTCAGAATCAAGTCCAGAGACTCTCCTTGTTTGATCTCCAGGGAAGCAAGAGGGTCCAAAGAGGAGCAATCCCTTTTACGTATCTATAATGTGACACCCCCGAGGTCCTGCTTGCCTCCTGCTGGCCTCACCACCTGCTTGGCAGAAGTCAAACGCTTGAGTTGGGAGTGGAGAGCGATGGATTAAGCCACCACATTTCTAGTACTAAGGCAGCCTTGATGGCAAGACAGAGCGCTTCTCATTTCTGATTTCTTTCAGGAGATTGTAACGAGTACGCGTTTTCGGACTGTGAGTAGTTTTCTTTCGGCGTTCTATTAACAAGGTACTGTATTCTTAGGAGTTTCACAGCAGTGTGAGCCTATGAACATTTGTTTCATTGCTTGAGCACAATATGCCTTTCAGCTGGCTTACGTGTTCATAAAATCCAAAGAGACTTTAATATTCGTCCCATAGTAGGGGCATTATTAGAAGATATCCTAGTGAGTTCATTCATTCATTCATTCATCTCTCCCTTCCTTCATTCACTCTTCTTACCAGTGTCTGCTTCTTTAACTGTATCTGTATTGTAGACACAGAGTTTTCTTTTGCCCTAATGTAATGGTTCTTAAACTTTAGCCTCCATGATGTGGAAGGTCTCTTAAAACACAGATTGTTGCCTGCACATCCTCACCCCCAGCATTTCTGACTCACTAGGACCATTCTTTGAGAACCACTTGTCTAACTAGAGTGATCAACCATTCTGGTTTACCAGGGACAGCTCCATTTTAAGCGCTAAAAGCCTCACATCCCTGGAGATCCCTCAGTCCTGGGCAAACCAGCATGACTGGTCACCCTAAGTCAGACACACTTAGTTGTACATTGGAATCTCCTGAGAAATTTTCCAAGACACTGATGCTTGGCCCTCCCTGCCCTTGAGTCTTTATTTAATGGGTTTAGGGTGTGGTAACAGCATCTGGATGTTTAAAAGCTCCCTAGGTGATTCTCATCAGAGGTTTATTAGTCATTGCTGAGTCCCATGGGAAGGCTTTTGTATTAGCTCTTTCTTTGCCTGGAAGGTACTTCCTCTTCAGTGGCTCTCATTCCTGACTGACCATTCAGAGTTGGCTTGGGGACATTTAAACAGTACCGATGCCCAGGCCCACCACCTAAGCCCAGTAGAATCAGTCTCTGATTCCTTAACTCTCCAGGTCATTCTCATGGGCAGACAGATTGAGAAGTACTGTGATCTTCTCCTGGCTGTCATTCAGGGAAAAGGACCTTTCCTACCCACTCCATCTAAATTCACTCCTCAGCCCCTCTCTCTAACAACTTCTGATAGCACATACTACTTTTTGATATTTTCTTCTTTATTGAATTCTCTATTTATTTTCTATTTCCTACCCCCAAATAGAATATAAGCTTCATGAAAGCAAGAGCTGTGTCTTGTTTTTCACTATATCCTCAGATCTCAGAATGGATCCTAGAACATGTAAGCACTTGATAAGTATCAATTTAGGCCTGCAATGTACCAAGCACTGTGTGAGGGCCCAGGGATAGTACAGTAATGAACAACAAATACAGTAACAACAACGACCCCTGCCCCCAAAATGTAGTGCTCTCTGCCTTCATAGAGCTCACAACCTAGTGGACTACATTTTTTTGTTAACATTTTGTATTATTCTATTAGAACCTCAGAGAGGTAAATGGTTAAACAAATAAAGGGGAAACATTTCACCATATAATGACTGTCACTAGCATCTCTTCTTTTCATTGTAGTATCAGCAACACATTTACATGGTTTAAGAGACTCAGTGATTTGTAGAAACTGAAATGACATTTTAACCCTGCCTCATAACAACCTGAGCTGTGGTTTCAGGGCTCTGCAATTCCTTTAGCCTTCCCTTGCTGCAGAGTGCTACCAAGGAGCCGTGAGACTGTGCAGCTTCCTCCCCCGCGCAGCAGGTCCTCGGTGGCATCCTCCTGGAGGTCCAAGAACAGAGCCGAGCCTTCCTGCTGTGGTTGGGCTGCAGGAAGTACTCTGCAGTCCCTCAGTTCAGCCAGACAGACACATGAAAGGGCCCAAGAACACACACAGAGAAAACACATAAACAAGTGTACACTCATCCATTCTTATGGAAACAGACATAAATGGTGTGGGAATGCCTTAGCACATGGAGTGTCTAGATTCTAGAGGGTTTAGTCAGAAGACAGTGACTAAATCTCGCCAGCAGAAACTGCAGTGAAGGGGGAACTCAGTTTGGAGATCAGGACTAGAGCGTTGCAGGCCAGATGATGATCCGTGTGCAAAGTCTAATGGACTTTAGCTAACACAAGGCCAAAGCAAGTAGGCGCTTTTTGCTGATCTTAGTTCTGCCCGGACTGGAGCAGAGTGGCTTAGGGATTAGGTGGAGTTAGTATTTCTTCATGCTATCTTTCCTTCTGAGAGAATTCACCTCTCTGAGTTAAGACAGAAGGGATACTTTTATACATAACTTATATGTGGTAACTTATTCAGCCATTTGAAGCAAACTTATAGTCCTGGTCGACACCATAAGGGAACAAACCTCAGCTTTGACTAGCTTATCTAGATTTATTACATCTTTAATTATTAAGCCATTAGAAAAGCTTAGTCGAGAGCTTTGTTTCTGTAATACAAACTTATAAAGAGAAATCCATTAGTTAATTGAAACCTGAGTGCGAACAAGACATAGTTTTCCATGTATGGTGTATATCGTATATCTGTCTGTTGGTTTTCTGTCTAAATGAGATGACAGACTCTTGGTTTGCCAAAAGGTAGTGACTATTCTACTTGAAAAGATGCCCTATAAGCATTTAAAATATTTATGTTTTAGTGAAAAAAGTTCAGTGAAAATGCTAGAAGACTTGTAGTTTGTCCAGGTACCTCATTACATTGTCTTTTAAATCGCTTTGTAGGCCAGATACCCAAGCCACTCTGCTAAAGGCCCAACCAGTATCCCAAAACATCCTAGGAGGTGTATCTAGTCCTGCCCTGGGCTTTGTTTAGAGCTGAAGTAAGAACTCAGCCCACTGTGACTCCACAAAGCAAAGGCATTCAAATGTGACGGGTCAGGAGGGAGGCACATGATATTTCTTGATGAATTTGTAATTGTGGATTTGTATGAAATCGTACTTGCACTAGCAAAGGATAATGCAATTAAGACTATTTCTTTAAACAGCCTTGTTAAAAAAAACCTGTTGTTTATTTTCCTGTTTATTTAATCATTAATTTAATCCACATTTATTATGTGCCAGGTACTGTGATGGGCACTGGGTATATAATGGTTACACTTTTTTTTTAAGTTTACAATTAAGTAGAGGAGGCAGGGCATTTTACACTTTATAATTACAGGAATGCTCTTACTTGATTGAAAAGGGTGCAAGGAGAGACTGATGTGGGGATATAATTTAAATGGGGGATGGGGCAGGGCAGCTGAACAACATTTAAGCCTAGAGGGAGTTAGCCAGCCAAAGAGTACTTTACATTTCAGAGTTTCCAGAAAGTCTGTAAACCTCTCATACTTTATGTTTTACTCTCAAAACTAAAGGAAGAAGATGGACAGTAACTTGTTTTAGTTTTACTGTATTCTTGGAGAAAGATATAGAAATTAATTTTTCTCCTAAAATATGGTAATTGTGGAGGAAGCCTAAAAGGGGACTACTTTATTTTTGTTTCAAAATTGTGATTTTATCCCACACATTTAATACCCTGCCTCCCAAATGATGTGTGTGTATAACCTTTTTCCTGATGCATATCGAGTAAAATACTGTATGTGCACAGGAAATAAGAAATAGGAAAACCCACAGGCTAGAATATTTGAATAATTTCTGCAAGATGTAGTACAAATAGGACCTAATTTAGGGAGGTTCTGCTCAGCCTGCCATTTACAGTAGGGGAAGGAGAAGTCCACCTGGAAAGTAAGCCGAGAGAATCTTGAAGCTTCCCAAATCACCTCCATGTTTGTAAAGACTAGTCCGTGAAACTAAAGACAAGAAACCATCGGGCACAGAAGTGAATGTTCCTCCTCCTGCATGTCTAATTTAGGGTAACAAAACTTCAGGAAACATAATCTTTCTTCTTTACACTTTGGTACTGAAAGTACTGAACAGGGACGCACACGCAATCTCTCACAGAACCTACTGTAAATTCCAGTCCTGAACAAACATGCACCATTCTTTATAAGCATAAAGAGGGAAAAGTCACTAGAAGAGATTCCTTCAGGAAACAATAAGCAAACATAAAAACATGCTTATTTTCCTTACATGGAAAATAGATCATCACAGGCTATAAACCTACACCTACAGCCTGGTCTGAAAATGGAGCCATCCCCTTCAAAATGGCAGCACTGGCAGGATTGTGAAGTGTACGCTTCACTGATAGAATCTAAATGTCACTTCCTAATTGAGGGCATATTAACAAATTGTGTAATGGTTTTAGTGTCTCTTAACAATGATGTATTTGAATGCCATTATTATAGTTCACAACCAGAACCAAAATTTAGTCACTGTTTGCCACTAAACAGGATAATCAAGCCACAGGGTCTTAAGAGTGTTTTTCATTAATAAAAGTGCTGCAAACATAATTCATAATTTGAATATTTGGTAGTCCTCTTTTTGTGGATACTAGTTTTTCATCTGTCCTGAAGATCCACTGTGGCCCAGATGTTGAGATAGAATCTGTTTATACTGCTACAGCAAAGGACTTTTATTGAAGGCCTGTTCCTCTCCCGCCGGTTATTGCTGCAAAGACAAAATTAGGTTGCTGGGTAAGAGCAAGTGTCTGCAGTCAGGTGTCTCCAGCTTTCTCTAAACCCTTTTGCCTCAGTTCCTTCATCTCTACTTTGGGGAGACTGATGGCAGCTCTTGCACTGGGCACATGTCTCAGTTCCATGCCTGTCACAGAGCACATGCTTAGTATATATTAGCTCTCTATCCAAAAAGGTTAGGAGAACAGTGATTTAATGATGTCAGTATATGGCATTTTCTGTAATAAATCTGATATTATTAATCTCTCCTAGATACTGTCATTTTTTTTCCCTCAAAGAGCCTTAGGTTAGCTCTATTTAATTTATTTTTTTATTGAAGTACAGTTGATTTATAATGTGTTAATTTCTGCTGTACAGCAGATTTGACTCAGTTATACACATACATACATTCTTTTTTATATTCTTTTCCATTATGGTTTATCCCAGGAAACTGAATCTAGTTCCCTGTGCTATACAGTAGGACGACCTTGTTGTTTTATCCATTCTATATGTAATAGTCTGCAGCTACTAGCCCCAAACTCCCAGTTCATCCCTCCCCCACCCCCTCTCCCTCTTGGCAACCACAAGTCTGTTCTCTATGTCTGTGAGTCTGTTTCTGTTACGTAGGTAGGTTCATTTGTGCCATATTTTAGATTCCACATATAAGTGATATCATATGATATTCATCTTTCTCTTTCTGACTTACTTCACTTAGTATGATAATCTCTAGTTGCATCCATGTTGCTGCAAATGGCATTAATGTCATTCTTTTATGGCTGAGTAGTATTCCATTTTGTGTGTGTGTGTGTGTATGTGTATGTGTGTATGTATATATACATACCACATCTTCTTTATCCATTCATCTGTCAGTGGACATTTAGGTTGTTTCCAAGACTTGTTTATTGTGAATAGTGCCACTGTGAACATAGGGGTGCATGTATCTTTTTGAATTATGGTTTTGTCCGGATATATGCCCAGGAGCAGGATTGCTGGATCATATAGTAATTCTATTTTTAGTTTTCTGAGGAACCCCCATCCTGTTTTCCATAGAGCCTGCATCAACTTACAGCTCTATTTTATAGATAGCTATAACTTACTAGAAAACTAAACCAACACAAAAACAAAAAACTTACTAGGAAAATACAATTTATTGAACACAAAAATTGGCAGCTCTATAACTTACTTTACAACATATTACTCTTAAATAACAGTTAACTGGTTATCTGAAACTTTTGAAAACAGGTTCATTAAATAAAGAGGTATACCAGTAAAGGAAGATATATTTTGAAAAACTCAAAACAAAGTAAGGAGAAAAGGTGAAAAAAATAGCCTGGAAATTCCTGTCTTAATATAAAAACCTGAACTTCCATGGTTAATTTAAAGTGAAATAATTTTTTTTCTTGACTATAGAAGGAGATGGATTTTTCTTGTGCTCTAAAACAGTTGTACATGGATAGATCTTTCCTTGATTCTTCTCATAAACACATTTTAGCATTATATATTTATCTTAAAGTGATCATTTAAAAATCAAACATGCTTGCCATTGATAATTCAAAATATACCTTCCCTAGAATTGTCTGATGACCTTTAGTGACACTGAGTCAATGATTTTTCCTAAACATCCAGACAATTAAGCTTAAAATCAAGTCTTAAACATACAAAATCAAAAAGAATGTTTCCAAATTAAACCAATGGCTCTTTTTGTATCTGCAGCATGCTTTAATTTCTACCCCATATGTGTACATTGGCAAAGTACCTTAAAGGCTATAATAATCCTGATGGCTTGGAACCAGTGTTTCACCATCATTGAACAAGTCCTGAGCCCAGCTACCCTGAATCTTTGGATAAAGACAAAACTCCATCCTGCCATGCACCTGGTCAGTTGTGCAATGCTGACCAATGAACAGCTGCTAACAATAAGGGTATTGTGCTTATGTAACACAGTTCAGGACCTGATGGTTAGTCTCTTGATAAATGGTGAAACACTAGGGAATATTCTCTTGCCAGGATGCCTGCTTCACGGAAAATACTGTGTCTACGTTGAACTGTACCCTGATATCTTCTGTCTGTATGCCTTGGTGGACTTGGGTTCTAGAAGATCACATTATCCTTCCCAGTTGGTTTTGAGGGAGTTAAGGATCTCTCAGCCAAGAAATGGCCATACAGTGTTGCAGCAAATGTAATTTTAGGAACTGTTTTCTGTAGACTTGTTTTACCGTGTTAACAAAAATCTGTATTATGTTTCTTCCCCTCGATGTGGGTGTGTCCTTGTGTGTGTATTCAAGAGAGGCTTCCGTTTGTTGAATGATCTTCATGCAAACATCTTGGAGTGCTTTACAAAAGAATTTAAAAAATTAAACCAAACAGGATATGAAACTGTGATGCCAAACAAGTAAGTCTTTAGGCATGATTTAAATTTAGTTAATGACATAAAGAGCTAAATCTGTGAAAGGAAGCAAGTTCCTTGGATCAGAGAAAAAGAAGCAGAAAACAGATACTCATATTTTGTGTAAGTCTTCATTTGAGTAGCTCCAAAAATGCTCTTTTAGAAGTGCAGTTGGAAAACCCCAGGCTAAGTGAGTTCCAAGGAACAGCATTTTAGGGAAAAAGACCAGATAATGGCTCCCGTGTGCGTGTAGTGATCTGCAGATTACAAAGCGTTTTCCCAGCCATTACCTCATTTGATTGTAACAAAACCCCACCAAGGTCGTTAAGGGATGTGTTATCCCATTTTACAGATGAATAAGCTGATGACAGGAGAAATTAAGGGATTATACTAAGCTAGGATTCGAATATGCATCTTGATATAAATCTGGTGTTCTATTTACAGTACCATGCGTCTGTGGCAGAATCTTTACGCTGGTTGCTTTTCTCCTACCATTATAGATCTGTCTCTGATGTAACAGCAGTGACTCTGGCTTCCCAGGATAACATGGCATTCTGCTCCCTCTCGGGAGGGACTGCTGACGTCCTTGTCTAACCGTGAAATTCGAAAACCAGGGTCTTCTAATGCAAGTACATTGCAGATGATATCACGGCTTAATCCTTTCATAATATTTAAACTGACTTTGATGGTTTGTCTTTCAAGTCACCCTCCAGCAGTTCCCAGAATCCTCCCTGAGTAGATGTGATTGGAATGATCCAGGCACCAGTTGCCAGTGGCGTAGGTAGTTTCTCCTGGTTGTAGACTGTAGTGGGGAAAATGGGGAATTCTTAATGGGCTTCCTGTCCTTTGCTGGCTTGGACCAAGTGTGGTTATTCTAGAAGCTCTGAAGATTCTACGAGCATTGTGGTTTCAGACAGTGAGTCATGGCCTTGTGCCTGAGGGGTAAGTGATATAGTATGTGGATTGATTCTTGAAACATACAGTGTTCAGATCATTCAGAATTGACTGGGCTACAGCTGCTGAGTTTTGTTGTTGTTGTTTTATTGCCTTATCCTCTAAAAACACATTTGATTTCTCATCAAAGGTTTAGTCTTTAAAAAGTTCATACTTTCTTTGATATTCCTTTAACTTTAGACAAAGCCAGGAAGAACACTGTTCTGTGACTCTTTCAATCTTTTGGCAAAACACATGTGGTGGAATCCAACAACGAGCAATTGAAACCATGTCTCTGTAAGCAGCTTCTTGAGCAGATCACTCAAGCCAAATAAAAGCCCAACTAAGGCAATGGAAAAATGGAGGGACACCATTAGGGCAGTTAGGGCCTTGCAGAAAGCCAGTAAACCTAAGCATGTTACTTTTTACCTCACACTTCAGTATACTTTTTGCAGATTTTTACCTTTGTGCTTAATTTAAAAATATTCATATGAAGGGTTCAGCTATCTTGCCTTTAGCCGATAAACACAGCCTATCCAAAAGATTTATATGACTTCCATATGTCATTTGAGCATTTGAGACAGGAAGATAAACCATCCCACGTGGAGCCATCAGGAATAAAAGATAGCTGGAACAGTGTTTCCAAACTGGCTGCATTCCCCAGTCTGGCCTCCTGTATGGGCACTCGCTCTCTCATCCTTCAATCTCTCTGGTGATGAGTTATTTCTGGCTGCATTGTGCTAACCCTTGGACACTGCCGTCCTTCTTGAGCCTGTGTTTATCGCGGTATCACTTTGATTGCCTATTCTCTATTCATCTATTTCATTTCTTTCAACTCGACTTGACTTTGCTTCTTAGCCCCTGCCTCTGGATTTGCTCTGTACCTACCTTTGCCAATCTGCCCTTAGTTGGATCTGCTTTGAGTGTCTGTTGTTTGGATCCTCATCACATGACTGTCTGTCACGTGTCACCCTCTGCAACTTGACTACCTGCATTTATTCCTGTTCCTTGTCATTCGGTTCCTCCACTTTCAGTGTGTTAGTTATGCCCCTCTGTGTCTAGCACTGAACTTGATGCTCTGGAAAGCATCTAAAGCAGCATACTAAAAGTATCAGATAGGGTGCTGCCCACACTTCCACCTACGTGGAATATTCCTTCTCATATATGTCCTAAACGTTCAATGATCCACTTCTCTACCAGCCAGACCGTGGTAATCATTTCTTCTTTTAAATTCCTTCAGCATTTGTTGTCCAGGTGGCTAAAGATCACCTGGAAGATGATGCATCATTGCTGAATGTTCATATGATGATAAGCTCTTAGAAGGCAGGTCTAAAGATCCTCAGTTCTTGGCAGAGTGTCTGGCACAGAAGAGCTGCTCCTAATTAGCTTTGGATGGAATATAAGACTGTGTGCACAGAAAAACTGAGACTATGACTATATTATATAACCTGTTTTGTTTTTTTTACATCTTTATTGGAGTATAATTGCTTTACAATGGTGTGTTAGTTTCTGCTTTATAAAAAAGTGAATCACTATACATATACATATATCCCCGTATCTCCTCCCTCTAGTGTCTCCCTCCCACCCTCCCTATCCCACCCCTGTAGGTGGTCACGAAGCATCAAGCTAATCTCCCTCTGCTATGCGGCTGCTTCCCACTAGCTATCTATTTTACATTTGGTAGTATATATTAGTCCATGCCACTCTCTCACTTCATCCCAGCTTACCCTTCCCCCTCCCCGTGTCCTCAAGTCCATTCTCTACATCTGCATCTTTATTCCTGTCCTGCCCCTAGGTTCTTCAGAACCATTTTTTTTTTTTTAAGATTCCATATATGTGTATTAGCATACGGTATTCGTTTTTCTCTTCCTGACTTACTTCACTCTGTATGACAGACTCTAGGTCCATCCACCTCACTACAAATAACTCAATTTCTTTTTATGGTTGACTAGTATTCCATTGTATATATGTGCCACATCTTCTTTATCCATTCATCGGTCGATGGACACTTAGGTTGCTTCCATGTCCTGGCTATTGTGAATAGAGCTGCAATGAACATTGTGGTACATGACTCTTTTTGAATTATGGTTTTCTCAGGGTATATGCCCAGTAGTGGGATTGCTGGGTCATATGGTAGTTCTAATGTTAGTTTTTTAAGGAACCTCCATACTGTTCTCCATAGTGGCTGTGTCAGTTTACTTTCCAACCAACAGTGCAAGAGGGTTCCCTTTTCTCCACACCCTCTTCAGCATTTATTGTTTGTAGACATTT
Source organism: Monodon monoceros (assembly GCF_005190385.1). NCBI lineage: Eukaryota > Metazoa > Chordata > Mammalia > Artiodactyla > Monodontidae > Monodon > Monodon monoceros. Next base: position 12,321,252 of record NW_021703776.1, on the reverse strand, counting down.
TGATGATGGCCATTCTGACTGGTGTGAGGTGATACCTCATTGTAGTTTTTTTTTTTTTTTTTTTTTTCCTGCAATATGCGGGCCTCTCACTGTTGTGGTCCCTCCCGTTGTGGAGCACAGGCTCCGGACGCGCAGGATCAGCGGCCATGGCTCACGGGCCCAGCCGCTCCACGGCATGTGGGATCTTCCCGGACCGGGGCACGAACCCGTGTCCCCTACATCGGCAGGTGGACTCTCAACCACTGCGCCACCAGGGAAGCCACTCACTGTAGTTTTGATTTGCATTTCTCTAATGATTAGTGATGTTGAGCATCCTTTCATGTGTTTGTTGGCCATCTGTATATCTTCTTTGGAGAAATGTCTGTTTAGGTCTTCTGCCCATTTTTGGATTGGGTTGTTTGTTTTTTTTATATTGAGCTGCATGAGCTGCTTGTGTATTTTGGAGATTAATCCTTTGTCGGTTGCTCCGTTTGCAAATATTTTCTCCCATTCTGAGGGTTGTCTTTTCATCTTGTTTATAGTTTCCTTTGCTGTGCAAAAGCTTTTAAGTTTCATTAGGTCCCATTTCTTTATTTTTGTTTTTATTTCCATTTCTCTAGGAGGTGGGTCAAAAAGGATCTTGCTATGATTTATGTCATAGAGTGTTCTACCTATATTTTCCTCTAAGAGTTTTATAGTGTCTGGCCTTACATTTAGGTCTTTAATCCATTTGAGTTTATTTTTGTGTATGGTGTTAGGGAGTGACCTAATCTCATACTTTTACATGTACCTGTCCAGTTTTCCCAGCACCACTTCTTGAAGAGGCTGTCCTTTCTCCACTGTACATTTCTGCCTCCTTTATCAAAGATAAGGTGACCATATATGCGTGGGTTTATCTCTGGGCTTTCTATCCTGTTCCATTGATCTATATTTCTGTTTTTGTGCCAGTACCATACTGTCTTGATTACTGTAGCTGTGTAGTATAGTCTGAAGTCAGGGAGCCTGATTCCTCCAGCTCCGTTTTTCTTTCTCAGAATTGCTTTGGCTTTTCTGGGTCTTTCGTGTTTCCATACAAATTGTGAAATTTTTTGTTTTAGTTCTGTGAAAAATGCCATTGGTAGTTTGATAAGGATTGCATTGAATCTGTAGATTGCTTTGGGCAGTATAGTCATTTTCACAATGTTGATTCCCCCAATCCATGAACATTGTATCTCTCTCCATCTATTTGTATCATCTTTAATTTCTTTCATCAGTACCTTATAGTTTTTTGCATACAGGTCTTTTGTCTCCTTAGATAGGTTTATTCCTAGATACTTTATTCTTTTTGTTGTAATGGTAAATGGGAGTGTTTCCTTAATTTTTCTTTCAGAGTTTTCATCATTAGTGTATAGGAATGCAAGAGATTTCTGTGCATTAATTTTGTATCCTGCTACTTTACCAAATTCATTGATTAGCTCTAGCAGTTTTCTGGTAGCGTCTTTAGGATTGTCTATATATAGTATCATGTCATCTGCAAACACTGACAGCTTTACTTCTTCTTTTCTGATTTGGATTCCTTTTATTTCTTTTTCTTCTCTGATTGCTGTGGCTAAAACTTCCAAAACTATGTTGAATAATAGTGGTGAGAGTGGGCAGCCTTGTCTTGTTCCTGATCTTAGTGGAAATGGTTTCAGTTTTTCACCATTGAGAACGATGTTGGCTGTGGGTTTGTCATATATGGCCTTTATTATGTTGAGGTAAGTTCTCTCTATGGCTACTTTCTGGAGGGTTTTTATCATTAATGGGTGTTGAATTTGTCAAAAGCTTTCTCTGCATCTGTTGAGATGATCATATGGTTTTTATCATTCAGTTTGTTAATATGGTGTATCACCTTGATTGATTTGCATATGTTGAGGAATCCTTCCATTCCTGGGATAAACCACACTTGATCCTTTTAATGTGCTGTTGGATTCTGTTTGCTGGTTTTTTGTTGAGGATTTTTACATTGATGTTCATCAGTGATATTGGCCTGTAGCTTTCTTTCTTTGGGACATGTTTGTCTGGTTTTGGTATCAGAGTGATGGTGGTCTTGTAGAATGAGTTTGTGAGTGTTCTTCCCTCTGCTATATTTTGGAAGAGTTTTAGAAGGATAGGTGTTAGCTCTTCTCTAAATGTTTGATAGAATTTGCCTGTGAAGCCGTTAGGTCCTGGGCTTTTGTTTGTTGGAAGATTTTAAATCACAGTTTCAATTTCAGTGCTTGTGATTGGTCTGTTCATATTTTCTATTTCTTCCTGGTTCAGTCTCGGAAGGTTGTGCTTTTCTAAGAATTTGTCCATTTCTTCCAGGTTGTCCATTTTATTGGCGTAGAGTTGCTTGTAGTAATCTCTCATGATCCTTTGTGTTTCTGCAGTGTCAGTTGTTACTTCTCCTTTTTCATTTCTAATTATATTGATTTGAGTCTTCTCCCTTTTTTTCTTGATGAGTCTTGCTAATGGTTTATTAATTTTTATTATCTTCTCAAAGAACCAGCTTTTAGTGTTATTGATCTTTGCTTTTGTTTCCTCCATTTCTGTTTCATTTATTTCTGACCTGATCTTTATGATTTCTTTCCTCTGCTAACTTTGGGGGTTTTTTTGTTCTTCCTTCTCTAATTGCTTTAGGTGTAAGGTTAGGTTGTTTATTTGAGATTTTTCTTATTTCTTGATGTAGGATTGTATTGCTATAAACTTCACTCTTAGAACTGCTTTTTCTGCATCCCATTGGTTTTGGGTCATCGTGTTTTCATTGTCATTTGTTTCTAGGCATTTTTTGATTTCCTCTTTGATTTCTTCAGTGATCTCTTGGTTCTTTAGTAGTGTATTGTTTAGCCTCCATGTATTTGTATCTTTTACAGATTTTTTCCCGTAATTGATATCTAGTCTCATAGCATTGTGGTCGGAAAAGATACTTGGTACGATATCAATTTTTTAAAATTTACCAAGGCTTGATTTGTGACCTAAGATATGATCCGTCCTGGAGAATGTTCATGAGCACTTGAGAAGAAAGTGTATTCTGTTGTTTTTGGATGGAATGTCCTATAAATATCAATTAAGTCCATCTTGTTTAATGTATCATATAAAGTTTGTGCTTCCTTATTTATTTTCATTTTGGATGATCTGTCCATTGGTGAAAGTGGAGTGTTAAAAGTTCCCTACTATGACTGTGTTACTGTCGATTTCCCCTTTTATGGCTGTTAGCATTTGCCTTATGTATTGAGGTGCTCCTGTGTTGGGTGCATAAATATTTACAGTTGTTATGTCTTCTTCTGGATTGATCCCTTGAGCATTATGTAGTGTCCTTCTTTGCCTCTTGTAATAGTCTTTCTTTTAAAGTCAATTTTGTCTGATATGAGGATTGCTACTCCAGCTTTCTTTTGATTGCCATTTGCATGGGATAGCTTCTTCCTTCTCTTTACTTTTTTTTTTTTTTTTTTTTTTTTTTTTGCGGTATGCGGGCCTCTCACTGTTGTGGCCTCTCCCGTTGCAGAGCACAGGCTCTGGACGCGCAGGCTCAGCGGCCATGGCTCACGGGCCCAGCCGCTCCGTGGCATATGGGATCTTCGTGGACTGGGGCACGAACCCGTGTCCCCTGCATCGGCAGGTGGACTCTCAACCACTGCGCCACCAGGGAAGCCCCCCTTTACTTTGAGTCTGTGTGTGTCCCTAGGTCTGAAGTGGGTCTCTTGTAGACAGCATATATAGGGTCTTGTTTTTGTATCCATTCAGCCAGTCTGTGTCTTTTCGTTGGAACATTTAATCCATTTACATTTAAACTAATTATCAACATGTATGTTCCTGTTACCATTTTCTTAATTGTTTTGGGTTTGTTATTGTAGGTCTTTTCTTTCTCTTGTGTTTCCTGTCTAGAGAAGTTCCTTTAGCATTTGTTTTAAAGCTCCTTTGGTGGTGCTGTAGTCTCTTAACTTTTGCTTGTCTGTAAAGGTTTTAATTTCTCCATTGAATCTGAATGAGATCCTTGCTGGGTAGAGTAATCTTGGTTGTAGGTTTTTCCCTTTCATCACTTTAAACATGTCCTTCCAATCCCTTCTGGCTTGCAGAGTTTCTGCTGAAATATCAACTGTTAACCTTATGGGGATCCCCCTTGTATGTTATTTGTTGTTTTTCCCATGCTGCTTTTAATATTTTTTCTTTGTAGTTAATTTTTGATAGTTTGATTAATATGTGACTTGGCGTGTTTCTCCTTGGATTTATCCTGTATGGGACTCTCTGTGCTTCCTGGACTTGACTATTTCCTTTCCCATGTTAGGGAAGTTTTCAACTATAATCACTTCACATATTTTCTCAGACCCTTTCTTTTTCTCTTCTTCTTCTGGAACCCCTATAATTCGAATGTTGGTGTGTTTAATGTTGTCCCAGAGCCCTCTGAGACTGTCCTCAGTTCTTTTCATTCTTTTTTCTTTATTCTGCTCTGCAGTAGTTATTTCCACTATTTTATGTTACAGGTCACTTATCCGTTCTTCTGCCTCAGTTATTCTGCTATTGATCCCATCTAGAGAATTTTTAATTTCATTTATTGTGTTGTTCATCATTGTTTGCTGTTTAGGTCTTCTAGGTCCTTGTTAAACGTTTCTTGTATTTTCTCCATTCTGTTTCCAAGATTTTGGATCATCTTTACTGTCCTTATTCTGAATTCTTTTTCAAGTAGGCTGCCTATTTCCTCTTTATTTGTTTGGTCTGGTGGGTTTTTACCTTGCTCCTTCATCTGCTGCATATTTTTCTCTCCTCTCATATTGCTTAACTCACTGTGTTTGGGGTCTCCTTTTCACAGGCTGCAGGTTCGTAGTTCCCATTGTTTTTGGTGTCTGCCGCCAGTGGCTAAGGTCGGTTCGGTGGGTTTTGTAGGCTTCCTGCTGGAGGGGACTAGTGCTTGTGTTCTGGTGGATGGAGCCGGATCTTGTCTTTCTGGTGGGCAGGACCGCGTCTGGTAGTGTGTTTTGGGGTGTCTGTGACCTTATTATGATTTTTAGGCAGCCTCTCTTCTAATGGGTGGGGTTGTGTTCCTGTCTTGCTAGTTGTTTGGCATAGGGTGTCCAGCACTGGAGCTTTCTGGCTATTGAATGGAGCCGGGTCTTAGCATTGGGATGGAGATCTCTGGGAGAGCTTTTGCTGTTTGATATTATGTGGAGCTGGGAGGTCTCAGGTGGACTAGTGTCCTGAACTCAGCTCCCCCACCTCAGGGGCACAGGCCTGATACTCGGCCAGAGCATCAAAACCGTGTCAGCCACATGGCTCAGAAGAAAAGAGAAAAAAAGAAAGAAAGAAAGAAAAAAATAAAATAAGTTATTAAAATAAAAAATAATTATTTAAAATTAAAAAAATTAAAAAGTTATTAGAAAAAAGAAAGAAAAAAAGAAGATGGCAACCATACCAAAAAACAAATCCACCAATAATAACAAGTGCTAAAGACTATACTTAAAAAAACAAACAAACAAACAAAAATTGGACAGACAGAACCCTAGGACAAGTGGTAAAAGCAAAGCTATACAGAGAAAATCACACAAAGAAGCATACACATGCATACTCACAAAAAGAGAAAAAGGAAAAAAAAATATGTATCATTGCTCCCAAAGTCTACCGCCTCAATTTTGGGATGATTCATTGTCTATTCAGGTATTCCACAGAGGCAGGTACATCAAGTTGATTGTGGAGATATAATCTGCTGCTCCTGAGGCTGCTGGGAGAGATTTCCCTTTCTCTTCTTTGTTTGCACAGCTCCTGGGGTTCAGCTTTGTATTTGGACCCGCCTCTGCATGTAGGTCGCCTGAGGACGTCTGTTCCCTGCCTGGACAGGATGGGGTTAAAGGAGCAGCTGATTCGGGGGCTCTGGCTCACTCAGGCCGGGGGGGAAGGAGGGGTATGGATGTGGGGCATGCCTGCGGCGGCAGAGGCCGGCATGACGTTGCAACAGCCTGAGGTGCGCCGTGCGTTCTCCCAGGGAAGTTGTCCCTGGATCACGAGACTCTGGCAGTGGCGGGCTGCACATGCTCCGGGAGGGGAGGTGTAAATAGTGACCTGTGCTCGCACACAGGCTTCTTGGTGGTAGCAGCAGCAGCCCTAGCGTCTTATGCCCGTCTCTGGGGCCCGCGCTGATAGCCATGGCTCGTGCCCGTCTCTGGAGCTCGTTTAGCAGTGCTCTGAATCCGTTCTCCTCGCGCACCCTGAAACAATGGTCTGTTGCCTCTTCGGCTGCTCCAGACTTTTTCCAGGACTCCCTCCCGGCTAGCCGTGGCACACTAGCCCCCTTCAGGCTGTGTTCACGCTGCCAACCCCAGTCCTCTCCCTGGGATCTGACCTCTGAAGCCCGAGCCTCAGCTCCCAGCCCCCAACCCCCGCACCCCGGCAGGTGAGCAGACAAGCCTCTCGGCTGGTGAGTGCCGGTCGGCACCGATCCTCTGTGCGGGAATCTCTCCGCTTTGCCCCCCTCACCCCTGTGGCTATGCTCTCCTCCGCGGCTCCGAAGCTTCCCCCTACGCCACCCACAGCCTTCGCCCGCGAAGGGGCTTCCTAGTGTGTGGAAACCTTTCCGCCTTCACAGCTCCCTCCCACTGGTGCAGGTCCCGTCCCTATTCTTTTGTCTCTGTTTTATCTTTTTTCTTTTGCCTTACCCAGGAATGTGGGGAGTTTCTTGCCTTTTTGGAGATCTTTGGTCTTCTGCCAGGGTTCAGTAGGTGTTCTGTAGGAGTTGTTCCACATGTAGATGTATTTCTGATGTATTTGTGGGAAGGAAGGCAATCTCCACGTCTCACTCCTCCACCATCTTCCATTTCCTATAGCCTAGTTCTAAATGGAACTCTACAGTTTTGAATGTTGAGTAGTGCTGTCCAACAGAACTTTCTGTGAGGATTGAAATACTCTTTATCTTCATTGCGCAGTATGGTAGTCATTAGCCACATTTTCCTGCTGAGCACTTGAAATGTGGCTACTGTGACTGAGGAGTTGGATTAAATTTATTTAACTGGGGCTTCCCTGGTGGTGCAGTGGTTGAGAGTCTGCCTGCCGATGCAGGGGACACGGGTTCATGCCCCGGTCCGGGAAGATCCCACATGCCGCGGAGCGGCTGGGCCCGTGAGCCATGGCCGTTGAGCCTGCACATCCGGAGCCTGTGCTCTGCAACGGGAGAGGCCACAACAGTGAGAGGCCCTCGTACCGCAAAAAAAAAAAAAAAAAAATTTGTTTAACTGTAATTAATTTAAAATTTAAGAAGCCATGTATGGGTAGTGGCTACCAGATGGAATAATGCCTGCTACAGGAATGTGGAGAATGGAAAGGTAGGTGTGGACTATGAGTTGGAAAAGTTCTGGTGGACGAAGATGCACTTGGGTCTTGAAGATGGGACGCAGAAAGAAGGGGGGATATATTTTAAGTGAAAGGATACAGCAGAAGCTCTGAGGTAATTGAAGATGTTATGTTTAGAATCAGTTTGAAGACTTGAAGTAAAGCAGAGTTTGAGAACTAGAGATCATAGTAATAATAATAGCAGCTACTTATTGATACTACAGGTCACATGCTAATTTAATCTTCACAATATTATGACTCAGAAAATATAAGTAATTTGCCCAAGGGTGCAATTTAACATATGGCTGACCTGGGATTTGAACTAAAGTCTGTCTAGCTTAAAAACCTAAGCTCTTATACCGACATACTGTATTGTCTCATGCTCTGACATGTTAAGAAAGACTTAAAAGTGGAAAATAGCCCAAATGTCCTTCGTCTGGTAAATGGGTAAACAACAGAATACATCCAATCAATGGAATACTGCTAAGCAATATAAAAAGTAATAGAACTAGAAATAAATGTAACAGCATGGATGAATCTCTAATGCATAATGCTAAGTGAAAGAAGCCAGATGTAAAAGGCTACATACTGTAGGATTCCATTTATATGACATTCCAGAAAAGGTAAAATTATAGGGACAGAAGACAGATCAGTGGCTGCCATGGGCTGGTGGTAAAGGGGGGATTAACTACAGTGAAACAAGAGAATTTGGGTGGGGGTGATGAAAACATTCTATATTTTGATTGTAGTGGTGATTACATGATTATGGATTTGTCAAAACTCATAGAACTGTGACCTATAAAGGGTGAATTTTACTATATGTAAATTGCACTTCAATAAACCTGACTGAAAAGGAAAGAAAGGCTTACAAGTAGGTCCAAGTTTATTTTCACAAAGGCAGGTGGGAATATGGTTGGTTCTTCTGACTTAGGCTATTTTGAAAAATAAATAATTCTAAATTTTTTTGTGTCTAAAAATATCTTCATATTTATGATATGTGTATACACACATATAACAGAAAAACGATGTAGGAATTGAAGACTCGAAACGTGTGTGTGTGTGTGTGTGTGTGTTTGTCTAAAGCAGTTAAATTTGTATTTAACATGAGTTGACACAGTAAATGTTTATTCAACTTGGTGTTTATTTGCCATCGGCATGGGAAAGAGGGTGGAGGTGAAAGAGGAAGAGATATTTTAATTAGACCTGAATGGTAGGATGTTATATGCTTTATCCCATTTTCCTTTTATTTAAGTGAAAAATAACTACCATATGAAGTCATCAGCCCTTTTGAAAGCTTACTTTAAAATTTCCCAATGCATAATGTAATTCTTGTTTTTACAGTAAAACCACTGTATGAGACAATAGTACAATGGATATCTTTTTGCATATACTTATTTCCTCCTGTAATATTTCCAAGAAAACTGTCATGCAGAATTAATCATCTGAAAGGCTTACATGACTCTGTCTTCACTCATTTTGTTGTGAGTTCATAAAACCATAGATATGTGTAATTTTCAGGCAGAGGGGATGTCAAAATATTTTACAGCCCACTCCATTGTCTATGAGCAGATTAGGGGTTATCTCTGTTTTATAACTGAAGAGGTGATATACATAGTAGTTAAGCAACTTTCCCATAGTCACATATCTAATGCTTGGGGTTTCATGCTCAAAGAGTGATTAATCTTAATAAAGAACTATAAACAAGATTAATTAATGATTACGATTTAAGCATTTTTCTTGGTTTTCTGCTGTTAGGATTTCTCCAGGTTCAAGCTTTATTAGCATCATATATAATAATAGTTAAATAATCCTGATTAATCTTAAAATATTCTTATTAGGGAAAGTGTAAATTACAGGATGTATTATTCTTTGAATAGACTGCATTTACTTTTTTTGGTGAACACCTTATTATTTTATTAACATATGATAGATAATTTTAAAAAAATTATTTTATATTGGAGTATAGTTGATTAACAATGTTGCATTAGTTTCAGGTGTACAGCAAAGTGATTCAGTTATACATATATATGTATCTATTCTTTTTCAAATTCTTTTCCCATTTAGATTATCTCAGAATATTGAGCAGAGTTCCCTGTGCTATACAATAGGTCCTTGCTGGTTATCTAGTTTACATATAGTAGTGTGTATATGTTAATCCCAAACTCCCAATTTATCCCCCCTCCCATCTTTCCCCTTTGGTAATCATAAGTTTGTTTTCTAAGAATAGACTGCATTTACTAATGTGAAATCTGAAATAATGAATATGAAGATGCTTTGCTGGCCTTAAAGCACTGAACAAATGTTATTATTTTTTACCTTGATTTTATCTTTCAGTCATTTGTCTGCCATTTTTTCCTAGAATCCTGAGTAGTACAATGCATATATTTGCAGGGAAAACTGAAGTCTGATGTTTTTGCTAGCTAGGAAATAATTCTGTTGCACTACAAATAGATATATAATTAAATTTCTACATCTACATATAACAAAGTTTCATAGTGATCTAATTAAAATAATATAAATAAAATTGCTTTTGAGCTGATACAAAACCAGTAATCGGTATCATTGTGACTTGTCACTCTGTTCAGTAATCTCATAGAATTATTTAAATATGTGTGTGTGTGTGCGTGTGTGTGTGTGTGTGTATCCTCAAGACTGTGATTCTAGGCAACATTTTTTATTCACCCCCTTTAGTTTTCTGTTTATCTAGTTCAGACTCTTCAAGTCACCAAATGGTTGCCTTGGGAGAGTGTGCAAGGCTAGGTGTCTTTTCCCAGTGACAGTGACTACCACTCCACACTTTAGTTTCCAAAGAAAGACGTTGTATTGCTTTTCTCACATGTGGACACAGGTCCTTAGCTAAATCACCCCAGTCCATCAGAGCCTACCCTATCACATTGTATGAGACATGTAAAAGATTTGGGGATAACAGAGGGAGAATACAACACAGGAAAATAACTCTCAATAGCAGCACAAATCCAGATCCAGCCCAGACTCTTTCCAGGCCAGCTGCTGACCTCTCTCAGCCTCCCCGACAAGGCAGGGGTAGCTAATCCTCCACCGCCAAAACCACTCAGGTCTCCAGGCTGGGAATCTGGGTCAAACATTGACCCCAGATTTACCTGCCCTACTATGAAACTTTCCCAGGGTTATTCATAGTGAGAACAGCTGTCCCCTTCTGGGAAACCCCTTCTCTGTTCACAGGATTACAATCAGGACCTGTGTGGCACCAACAAGAAAATCATAAGTAGGCCATCACTGGTGCATTTCTTTCTTTTTTTTTTTTTTTTAAGTTTATTTTTTGGCCACATTGGGTCTTCATTGCTGTGCGCAGGCTTTCTGTAGTTGTGGCGAACGGGGACTACTCTTCGTTGCGGTGTGCGGGCTTCTCATTGCGGTGGCTTCTCTTGTTGCGTAGCATGGGCTCTAGGCACACGGGCTTCAGTAGTTGCAGCATGCAGGCTCAGTAGTTGCAGTACACAGGCCGTAGAGTACACAGGCTTCAGTAGTTGTGATGCGCGGGCTCTAGAGCACAGGCTCAGTAGTTGTGGCACACGGGCTTAGTTGCTCCGTGGCATGTGGGATCTTCCCGGTCCAGGGATCAAACCTGTGTCCCCTGCATTGGAAGGCAGATTCTTAACCACTGTGCCACCAGGGAATTACCTGGTGCATTTCTTAAATCCAATGTTTATACGTGGTCAATATAAAATAGAACAAAGTACAGCTGTGTTGGTTTAAGTCAGGTCAGCAACCCAAAGTCTCGTTGGCTTGGGCTTCCCCAAGTCCACCTCAACAACTCCTCAGGCCACTCTGCTAGGTTTAGAAAGAAGATTACATGTTTAAAGTATCTTTTCGCCTAGGAGTAATTTATCGACAGTCTCCTTTTTCTGTCTCATCATTGAATCGTTTTTGCTTTAGAGCAGCCATTGGCATTGATAATGAAATAAAGAAGGAATTTTTATCAGATATTAGGAAGAAACCCTATTCTCCATGTATTTAATATTCTAAGGAAGAGACCAAAAATTTTAAAGCTTACAGTGAGCTAGGCAGGTGCTTTTAAATATATATTATCTGCCTCAATTCTCTGATGAAACTGTTATCCTGCATATTATAGTTGATGAAAATGAGTGCCTAAAAAGGTGAAGTTATTTGGCCTACGTCATAATGCTATGAAGTGATGGATCTGGATGACGCTATAGGCTGTATTCTTTCCATTCCGCCTTTCCATCTGTGGAGGCTTCAGGAGATGTATTGTGCTTCTTTAATTTCTGCTATAATATATTATTATGATCCATTAATGCCTTGAGCAGAGAAGTGAGTGGAGTAGAGCCTATGGAAAAAAGCACTTTGTAGAAAGTGGGGAGTAGTTAGTTAATTGGCAAGTTGAGATTGATAAGACTGACAACATTTAAGAAGCAGAGGACATATACACACTACTACATATAAAATAGATAACTAATACAGGGAACTCTACTCAATACTCTGTAATGGCCTATATGGGAAAAAATCTAAAAAAGAGTGGATATATGTATATGCATAACTGATTCACTTTGCTGTACAGCATAAACTAACACAACATCATAAATCAACTATACTCCAATAAAAATTAATTAAAAAAAAGAGAGGACAAGTCCTCACAGTACTTCTTGGACAGGGGCCTGGAAAAAGAGAAACTTTGGGAACTTTTAGCAACTCCCTTCATGCTCTGTATCTCAATGGGCTACTAGATACCCCCTCTACTTTTTCTTTTCTTTTACTTTTTTCTCTTTTTTTTTGCCTTAAAAAGAAGACTGCAGTAAATTTTCAACATAATGTTAGGAACTAGCTACAGCTATATCACCCACCACCGTCTTCTTCCAAATCACTCAGCTACCACAACTCATTAAACGTGAAATGTGGAAACCAGAATATAGAGATGGTCTTTGCCAACAAATGTTAAAACATTTTTATATTTATACCTATTTATACCTGTGACTATTTATACTTGTGAGCTGGGTAGGATTTAGAATTTGTACCAATGGTTGATAACCTATGATCTTAAGCTTAATAGCTTAAACAATTTATATTCATCAAAAGCAGTTACTGGTACCTTTCCCCTGCCTAAAGTTGATGGGAAAATGTCCTAAATAGGACAAATAATTGGAAGGAAAAGCAACTTAAAATAACACTAAATCCTGGACACATTTAAGGGCAAATGGTCACATTCCCACATAGTGTGAAATCTTCATTTTATTCAGAACATGGCTGACATGTTTATAAGCTAAGCTTCTTTTTCAGACAGAGAATCCCACACATGTCTCATCTGGGAGGACTTATGAACTGTGTGACTTACTTTCTTGTTATTGTTAATAAAACCAACTGTTCAATTTAGAAATCATCTCTTATCCTTTTCATGGCTTTTTGCACATTTCCTTTGTGGCTTTAAAAGGATCCTTTGTATTTTAATAGTTTACTCTTTCCAATAAAAATAGCTAAAAAATAAAACTACAGTAGGCATTGTGAGTACACCACGTCCTTGGAAGCCACGTTGGTATACTACCGAGAGTAAAAGGACCACAGAGGCACAGACACAATTCTCCAACGGCTTTTGTGAGCGTATCAAGAGCATTTTGGTAATGTCGCATGTTGTGGCTGCCAGTGTTAAGTTTTCCTAGGTTGTTTAGGAAATTGAATTCTTTAAATATGCACAAATTATTCTAAGTCAAATACCTAGGAGGTCAAAGGAGAACTCTTTAAGGCCCTATGGGCTAGACAAGGAAACGTAAGGCTTCACCTCCATGAAGGGGCCGCCCACTGACAGCTTCAACTTTGCCTGTTTTTTAATACTTGGACATATGTTTCATTGCCTGCTTGAGGTCCAGTAGTCAGGGATGGTTGAGATCTTCTCTCAGCTATTCTATTTAGCTATTAAAGTGTTCATCTACCTATCTTTTACGTTTCCCATTACCTCCTCATGGGGGCTCATATATCAGTGCATTGAACAGATTAGTGAAAGTCTTAGTAATTTTCCTGTTATGTTTATCCACACCTGTATTACCACATTCCATTATTTAGAACCAAGTTTGACCACTAGTGGTAAACAGATTATAAAATTCATGAGGTCAAGGATCATGCAGTTTTGCCTCTTAATCGCTGTATTAACAGTGCAGCCAAGTGCCTGTATCCAGTGGATGTTAAATGAATATTTGTTACTTGGATGAATTAATGCTATCCATTTCTGGATAGAAAAACTGGAGCATGTGAGCTTATGAGACTCTTTTAAGTTAAGCAGCAGGTAGGTAGAAGGTGAGGACTTAGATGTTATATCTTTTTGTTATTCTAATCAACCTTTATTTTTCATCAGACTCTGCTTCCTTTGAAAAAATTATTAACTTATGAATATATGATTGTTAAGAGTTGAATTAATTTTTCCCAACATATTTATCAAACAAAGAACTGGTCTGTCCTAGCAGAAGCTCTTAGAGATGTAATTGTGTAGTGTGTCCCTTCAGGTTCAAATTGGTTTTTCTAGAACCTTTCAGACTGGATACAAGGACTTCTATAACATCGATAAACAATGTGCATTTTATTAATTCAAACTAAATCAATAGGAAAACCTGTTTCAGTAAAATATAATTCAATTTATTGTAACAAGTATTAACTATTTTACAAGCTTGGGGTGCAAATAAGGTCATGTGGTAGTCATCTGTGCTGTTTACCAAATATTCCAAGCTTTCTGCCTCCTGGTGACATTGGTGGAATTGTACTTCCTGGCTTTCTTATAGTGGGATGGGACTGTGTGACTAGATCTGACCAAAGTGTGAACAGAGGCTGTCATTTTCGGGCCAAAGCATTTAATATCTGGTCTTGAGACCCTACAGAGTTCTCATTCTCTTTGGCACAGTGGACTGTTAAATGCTGGAGATGCTGCTTCTCCGTGAACCTGGATCCGTGAGTGATTAAATGGAGCAGAGTCCGCTCCTGACCCAAAGTTGTCATTTAGCCTGGAAAAGAAAGGAATCTTTGTTGTTTTAAGCCACTGAGATTTCAGGTTGTTGTTACTGTAGCATAATCTAACCTATCCTGACTGATACAGGAAATACTTTTCTTATTTTTCCACTTCATAGAAGTGATCATTGATTTGAGCCTCAAAGTATGTGATTTTCTTTTTCTAGTAGAAAACTGGAGAAAGGCATTACAGGAAGAGGGACTGTTTTTTTTTTTTTAATATTGATAATATATTTTATTTAATATGAGCAAAATATTATCACTTCAACATGTAATCAGTATAAAATTTATTAATGAGATGTTTTATATTCTTTTGTTCGTACTAAGTTTTCAAAACTCAGTGTGTATTTTCAACTTAAGACACATCTCAGTTTGGACTAGCTGTATTTCAGGTGCTCTACAGCTGGTAATATCATATTGCACAGTGCAGCGTTAGGCTTTTGGTTCTTTACTTACTGAATGATATGATTTGTAAAGGGTATTTTAGCACTCAGTTTTAAAAATTCTAATTCTGGTTAAAGCTCACTAGTGGTGATATGCAAAGTTCTTCCTCATCTCATAAATGTGCAAAACCAAAATAAATCATTATTAAATATCACCAAACAAATAAAATGGTGAATTAACTAAAGGAAAATTTTACTTACATTCATGAAATTATATCATAATTATGGCTATATTAGTATAAAGCTATTCAAAAACTTTGAAAAGTTAGAAACAAAATGCTCAATAGAATTGTCATATACAGGAAGAATGATAAATCTCACTAAGAAGTCTCTGATTGGCATTTTGGGACTGTTCTTGTAGACATGAAAGTGTTAGGGAAATAGTGAACCCAGAGTGGCTGGGCAGGTGGGGCTCTGATGAGACATCCATTTGGAAAGGAGCTTATTGGGATACGCAGGGAGTAAGAAATAACTGTAGGATATTATTTGGAAAACAAGATGGTAAAGAAGGTTATGTAAAATGATAACTTCGACCAGTAAATGACAGCCATCATCCCAAACCCAGCGTTGCTGTGTATAGGGTACCAATTTTCAAACCTCTCACATGTGATACATGACTTCTAGAACTGAGAGTATTCTCTTTAAACTGAGTTGGAGGGAGGAAGCATGTTGGACTTTCCAAATACTCATAAAGGAATAGTGGTTTCTAAAGAGAATCATCTCCATCTCCAGGACTGTATCCTTTTCCACCCACAATTCTAAAGATGATGGTGGCTGTCGAGATGGGATCATAAGAGAAACCCAAGTGGCTCACCTTCCTCCTCACTCCCTTCTGAACAAAATGCCATCTCGGGTTCCTGCTGCCCACTTCAGTTGCCACAGGAAGCAGCCCTGCTTTGCAGTCAGATGCAAGAAAGGGAGGTTGAAACCAGCACTTTAAGGGAAGCCTCAGAGGCTGGTGCTTGAGATTGGCTTGCCACCAGTTGTTCTCCTCACCACCGGATACCACGGCGTTGGGGAAATGTTCTGAGAAGTTTGTGGGTAGCTTGTGCATTCTCATTAATTAGGAAATTAGATTGTTGACTATAAATTGGAGAGGTAGGAATGTCTTTATTTAATGTTGAGGAAATGAAACGTGGGAGGTTAGTTGATAGCTATGCTGTTTACACCAAATTGCAGCGGTTTACTTGCTTTTGCTTTGGGGGTCATATTAACTTCAGCACCAAAGCCGGTCCCTCAGAAGGCGGCTCAGTCTCCGCCTGAAGGGTTTGTTTTACAAGATTTCCTGTATGAGCGTGATTCTGAGTAATACAAGTAATCTTATTGATTACAAGTCTTTCTCTTCCCCCAAAGTGCCCATCTGATTTTCTTCTTCAAGACTCTCTTGTTCCTTCTAGAAACAAACTTAAAGTCCAATTGTTTTTGATTTCTGAACCGTTTCCCTAGGCTTACCAGCTTGTGGATGAAACGAATGAATTGTAGTATCATCGCTGCTCACTAGTATAACTCCAGGTTTCTTAAGAGGCCCACCCTTAAGCAGTCCTTTCTCTTTTTTTTTTCTTTTTTTTTTAAATTGAAGTATAGTTGATTTACAATGTTGTGTTAGTTTCTGGTGTACAGCAAAGTAATTCAATTATATATAAATATAGATATAGGTATATGTGCTTTTTCATATTCTTTTCCATTATGGTTTATTACAGGATATTGAATCTAGTTCCCTGTGCTATACAGTAGGACCTTGTTTATTTATTTTATATATAGTAGTTTGTATCTGCTAATCCCAGACTCCTAATTTATCCCTCCCCACACCTTCCCTTTTGGTTAAGCATAAGTTTGTTTTCTGTGTCAGTGAGTCTGTTTCTGTTTTGTAAATAAGTTCATTTGTATCATATTTTTGATTCGACATATAAGTGATATCATATATTTGTCTTTCTCTGTCTGGCTTACTTCACTTACCTTGATAATCTCTAGGTCCATCCATGTTGCTGCAGATGGCATTATGTCATTCTTTTTTATAGCTGAGTAATATTCCACTGTGTGTGTGTGTGTGTGTGTGTGTGTATACACCACATCATCTATCCATTCATCTCTCGATGGACATTTAAATTGCTTCCATGTCTTGGCTGTTGTAAATAGTGCTTAAACAGTCCTTTCTTATTTTTCCCACTCTAGCCCAGACCCCCTTGCTGGGGTCCAAACCCCAGGAAGTCAGTTAGAGGCAGTGCCAGGGCTGCTATAGGAATACTGGTGTCTGTATCAGAAGAGCTGGCACCACGCACTCTTCAAGCTCTTTCTTCAAGGTGACTGTGGTGTTGGGATCCCCGCATGTCCCCTTGTGGGGGAAGCTATACTGGGCTGCACACAGTGAGGAGAATGTCTCTCTTCCTCTCTGCAGTTATACTTTGTCTGTTGGGCCCTGGAGCAAATTCCTTGTGCCCATCAAGGAAAGCACCCTATCAGCTTTACCTGCAGTCCTTCTTTCTGCAGGACTGGTATTGGGAGCTGTACTTGCAAGAGACTAGAGACTGTTCTGCCTGTTACAGTCCCTTGCTGGACATGTACACAAAATCATTTTATTATTCATTTTCAGGAACCCACCCCCCAAACAAACAAAAGCAAAAAAATTCCAACAAAAGTATAAATGCCAGAGTTCTTATCCATCCATTCATCAGTTGTGTGTAAACCCCAATTTAGACTCAAGCTGGATCCCTGCACATATAAAAAAAAGTTACTTCATTGCAAGTCTTTTTTTAACCAAGCTGAAGTGCACATGCTGAAAATCCCTCCATCAGAATCCAGTGCATCCTTATCGCTAGATGAATGGGTTATCAAGGCTGATGTTACCACGTATTTGCAGAATGTCATCCAAGGTATTAATTTTGTAAATGTCAGAAGTTTTACAAGAGAACCTCTGTGCATCAGCTGAATCTCTAGGGCTTTCACATCAGTTCAGGAGATAAAGTTGTAACAATCCCTGTTCCTTTTTCTCTGGCTGGAGACACAGGACACTTAATACTTGACTTCCTATGTGATTGGAAAAATCAAGCCTCAAACATTTTGGGAAAAAATAGAATTCATTAAAGTCAGAGTAAACCACTTTTCTTTTCTTGGTCAAGGGGACGTACACGTTCAGAATTTCTAAAGAATCAAGATTAGAGATGTTTTTTTCCTCATAAGTCTTGTGGATTAGGTTCCATTGTGTAGCATTCACAAGGTATGTCCACGGGGTGAGGATGGTGCTCAAAGTCCTCTAATCAAAGACAGTTCAAAGAAATCCATTTTTACTTTGATATAGGTGGTATTTAAGTGCATTTTTCAGTACCTATGTTCAATACTTTGTTCCAGTATTTTTTGGTTGAAACATGACATGTACCACTGTCATTCTAATATAGCGACATAAATGGAACTCTATGAATCTGATGTCAGTTCTAGAAAGGAAGAGGAGATAGGGGCTATGTTTTTTAGGTCACATATTTACATGAAATTCACAACGGCTCATGGTAGTAGGGAAACGAGCACATTCAAGCCATGTGTAAGGTCCTGCACTCAGATGATACAAAAGGAAGAACATAGCTTCCAGGGTAATAATTACACAAATCGGGAATATGTAGTGTTCGACGTCTGGAGGTACACGTTAAAAATTCCTTGTCGCTCAAGTTTATCTTCTGTCTCGTTGTGCTGACTGAAGCTCCTAGCTCATCTGATCAGGAACCACAGGAGAAGTCATGGACCTGCAGACACCAGGCTCCCTTGTGGAGTGTAACTGCCAAGCACATATGTCTCTGCCACAAATCTGTGTGCTATTAGTGCAGTGGATTTCTGAGTGACACAGTACTACTACTTAGAAGCATTTTTCTGAAGGTTTTGAGTCCGTTACGGAAATAACGATGTTAACCACACAAAACCCTGGCTTCACATTGTGGTTCATTATTACGAAATTCCATGATATAACAGTAACCTCACCCTTTTCCCTTCCAGTATTGAATGACAGCAGCCCTGCTGAAGAAAGCCCTGGCCTATAAAATATCACACAAAATAAGATCAGACATTCAAATGGCCAAATTCAAAGTGTATTTAAAAATCCAGAATTGCCCTTTGCCTGAAAGTTTTCATTTTAAAGCATCTAGCATATCTAATTAGAAATAGTTCCTTTGGCCTTTTATAAACAAACTATTTCAATTTTGTACTGGAGCTAAAAATCTTAATTTATGTCATTACTTTGAAGTCCTCTTCGTATAACAATACTTAGGATTTTAAGCATGGTTTCACCTTAAATAGTCTCATCTCAACTTTGTTGAGTGAAGTAGATTTTCTCTCTCCCTCAATGTTGTCTGCTATAATACAGGATTAAATTGTAGGTCTACCCTCAAGCTATGGGTATAGACTTACTCCAGGCATGGGGAATAATGAACAAACAAACAAACAAACATACCCAAAGCCTGAGTCATTGAAGCAGTAGGAAGTCAGAGTGGCCTCATGAGAACTTACTTAGAACTATTTCCTTCCCTTCTGAGACATTTCATTCTTTTTGTCATGCACTTCAGTTATTTCTAGGTACACTCTCACTCCCTTATAGTATTAGCAGTCCCATTCTAGACATTATTTATAGTAGTCCCAGCATCCTTCGCAACAGAACAGTGGCTTTAGGATTTGCCCACTTGCTTGGTGGAAATGACAGGAGTCTCCCTAATGCTCCAGGTGGCTGCTTTTCAGACCAGCAGTAGTGATGGGATTTCAGAGCAAGTGGGCTGACATCATTTTAAGCATAAGTGGGTCCAAAAGAAAAGAACTATAGTCTGAGTTTCTTAAATTCTAGGAGAAATTTAAATTCTAGGAGAAATTAGATACATTTTTCATTTTGTTATTCTCAAACTTGGTGTGATGTGCTTTTAGAATATCCAGCCTCTATTTTTAGGAGAAATACTACCTAAGAATATAGAAAAAATACTGATTTAAATTTGATTTTCCTAAATTCAAACTGTATGTTTATGCTTGGAGAATTGGGTGTTAGAGACTAAAAAAGCTTAGATACATATGAATATATTTTACAAATGCATAATAACAAAGTACTTTCATTAGTATTTTTATTTGCCCAAGATAACACATTTAAAAAAAGTGTTTTCCTTTTTACTTGATTTGAGGTAGTCTGTGAGTTTCTAGAAGAAAGAGATTGCATTTTATTAACCTCAGAGTTCCCAGCAGAGTCTTGTACGATGGTTTCAACACAGTAGCTGCTCCAAAAATATTTGTGAGATTAAATTAAATTCCTGTATAACAAATGATACTTTTATAATTGGAAAGTAGGATTGCAAGTCGGTTCGCTTCAGATTTTATTCTGAGTTTAAGTGGTTTTGGCCTTGTGGTCTGTATAAATGGTGGCCCTTAAGCTTGTGCAAAGCATGGGGACTTGAGTCTAGGGTAAGGCAAGTGGACTAGAAATGGAGGAAAGTCCCCACTCTTATTTGGTATGTTTTGTTCTTCAAAAACCAATCCATGATCTTGCTGTATGCCTTATCCTAATTAATAAGCATGACGTCGGGTTGAGCATTTCATATTTGATCTGTATAAGCCTGCCCCACTATCTCCTATTTCTAGAGTGATCTTCCCACCATGCAAATCTAATCGTGTCACTCCCTGTTTAAAATTCTTCAGTGGCTTCTTACGGCATCAAGATACAATCACACCCCTTAGCATGATTTACAGTGAGTTATGCCAGGCTTCACCTTCACTGCTCCCCAGCTCCCTACTCTGTCCTCCAGGCAGCCAGAAGCACCCACAGCCTTCCAGCAGTCACTTCCCATTCTGCTCCTAGACCCTTGCCCAGGAGGGGACGGAGGCTCCTCAATGCAGGGGTAAGATTCTACGAAGACTTCTCCTCTCTGCCTGAGGTGTATTTTGAAGGGATAAGACAATACTTCGTGTGCCCTTTCTTTTTATTTTATTTTATTATTTTTAACGTCTTTATTGGAGTATAATTGCGTTACAGTGGTGTGTTAGTTTCTGCTGTATAACGAAGTGAATGCGTGTGCCCTTTCTGAGTGTTAACAAGTAGCCCTTGCTCTCTGCTTCCTCTCAACACGTTTTGGGGTTAACAGCAGACAAACGAGCTCCCCATAAGGACTGTGATGTTCCTTTGTTCTCCTCAAATAAAGCACAGAAAGGACACTTGTGGGTTCCTTGAGAGCCACATGAATCTGTTTTATTTTGTATTTTTTAGTTTGCCTTTCGAGATCAGTGGATTCTTAAGTTGGACAGCGGAAGCATCTGTCTTTAGAATGTGAGAGGATGTAGTATTTTTTCCTCCTCTTATACTAGTTACCCCTCATAAAATGTAAATATATGTTTAGGGGAAGGAGTTTACCCCCATTCAGCCTTTTAATAGCCTGACGACCTTAATGTTATCCTTCTGATGCCTAAAATGTCGAACTAAATCATTAAGGGCAGAAAATCATTTTCCTTCGAGTTGGGGGGAGGGGCATTTTGAAAGCCTCCACTTCTGTGCTTACTATTCACTCTTAGGAGGGAGGAACCCGAATGTATGATAGAACCAGTTTGGGATGCTTTCTGTAGCTGTGATGCTCAGTAGAAGTGAGTTAAAGTTTCCTTTTCCAAGAAATCATCACGCCCCTACGTGAACAGCTTCCCCTTTGCCCTCTCCCCATTTGCTTCAAAACTGGTGTGCCTGAGATCTGGAAGTTCACTAACACCTCATTGTGAGTGGGAAGAACGGAACAGAGTGCCAGGGAGCAGGCGAGGACAGGAGGTCAGCGCGCTGACCCGGATTCCGAGGCTTTGGTTTCTTGAACTTCACCCCGGCTTCGCCGGCTTCCTTGACCCGCCTTGCTCGGTGTTGGGGGCTGCGCGCCCTCTGCTGGGCAGAGCAACACCTGCGGCCGCCGCGCAGCACCTGGCCTAGTGGAGTTCAAGCTTTTGCCAACGCAGGGGCAGATTTTCTTCTCAGGGGTGATGCTCTGCTGGTGCAGGATGATGGTCATGAAAACAGAGACTTGGGTTGTTTAGTGTAATTTCAAGTCTAATCTGAGCAAATAAACAGACACAAACTCATTTTATGTTCTACGCCGGTCGACTCCATACGCACCCGTTTCCTTTCTGTGCCCAATGTGGCTTTAATCTTGTTCTAATGGCATTCAGTTCAACGGCGCTGTTACACCAAAGTGTATGTCTTTGTGTTCAGAGTAATCGGAATCACAAGGAGAATCACCTATTAACTCACACCTTTTATTTAACAAATGTCACGTTGTGGGGAGAGTACAAGATTTTTGACATATTTGAACACTTTTCCTTACGTTTAACATAGTTCTTTTTAACCTTAATATTCCAATTTCAGGGCTTAAAATTGTATTTGAATTTCATGTGTTTATTTATTTATTTTTGTCATTCAGCAAACATTATCTATACCAGGCACCGTGCAGGATTGTGTAGGACACTAGGAGATGGGAGATGAAAGAGATGCCTAGAATCTTGAGAAGCTCAGTCTAGAGTGGGACTTTGAGACTCTCAACATAAAAAGTCATTAATAAGAAAAGGCGCGGGGGCTACCCTGGTGGCGCAGTGGTTGAGGGTCCGCCTCCCGGTGCAGGGGACACGGGTTCGTGCCCCGGTCTGGGAGGATCCCACATGCCGCGGAGCGGCTGGGCCCGTGAGCCATGGCGGCTGAGCCTGCGCGTCCGGAGCCTGTGCTCCGCAGCGGGAGAGGCCACAACAGTGAGAGACCCGCGTACCGGGGGAAAAAAAAAAAAAAAAAAGGTGCAAGTTGTTGGGGAAACGCAAAGGTCGGGATCACAGCACCTCGAAGGGGCAGAAGTTAATATATACTTCGTAGGATGGGAGAGGGAAATACTGAGAGATGTTTATGTGTTTGCCCGTTGGACAAAGTGGGACATAGCAGGTAGTAGGTGGTAGAGAAAGAATGGTATTGTGTGTGACTCAGGAAAGGCGTGGGATTGACATGTATACACACTGCTATATTTAAATTAGATAACCAACAAGGACCTACTGTATAGCACAGGAAACGGCTCAGTATTATGTAACAACCTAAATGGGAAAAGAATTTGAAAAAGAATAGATACATGTATATGTATAATTGAATCACTTTGCTGTACACCTGAAACTATCACAACATTGTTAATCAAGTATACTTCAATATAAAATCGAAAGTTAGAAAAAGGAAAAAAAAAATTGAATTCATTCAAAAAATAAATAAATAGTTCTAGGGGGAAATGTATAATTATAATGGCGACTAAAGATAATGGGAACTGTTTTGAAATGCTACATTAAATCATAAAATAAATTTATATTTATTCAGCTATTACAATTGCAAAAAAGAAAAAAAAAAAGGAGAAAGGCAGAGTCTCTTGAGAGTCTGGAGCCCAAGAAGTGGAGAGGAGAGTGGAGCGAGGCTAGAGTGGTTGTTTAGAGCCAGCTTGTGAAGGGCCTTATCTAGCATGCTAAGCAGACTGGATTTTGTACAACTGGAGATGGGAAGTCATGGAAGCATTGTAACCAGGAGAGTATAATGACTGCTCTTCATTTTAGAAATATCTCGGAAAGGTAGAAGAGGGATAGTGGGTGAGGGAATGTCCAAATACCAACAAATAGGAGGCTATTTAACAAACTATTGGAGTAGAAAAGAAAAAATAATGAGAGTGGGGATCCAGGGAAAAGGATTAACTGGAAAACGGAGGTGGAAACTGATTAGATATGGAGGATGAGGAAGATGGAAAAAGGAGGAAAACTTGAGTAGTGGATCCGGCAGTGATTCCAGGGTAAGCAGAAAATGATTCGTAGCAATAACGTGTTTCACTTTGAATTTGAGGTGACTGCATGTAAGGATACGCACTAAATATGGGTATGGGTCTTGAGCTTAAAGAGAGAAAATGGCTAATGGGGGAGATTTGGGACTCACCACGTGGAGCCCGAGGAATCAGTGAGAATGCCAAGAAGAGTCTCCGTGTGGAGAGAGGGGGAGAGGCAAAATTGGAGCATCTCATGCTTCTCTTTTACTCAGTAAAGTGACAGTTTCATTACCTGGTTTTTAAATGTCAAATGTTGTCAAGGATGTGGATTTGGGTAACATTTGATCTTAATGAGAAATCTATTCAGAAGTAAAGCTTGTTTGTTTTTTAATCTTCTCCTACATGATTGAGTCTTCATTGTGGAGTTTGTTAGCTTTAACATCTTGGATTTAATGTCAATGTATTTTTCAAAAAATCATATTAAATCAGAAACGACTTAAAAATAAACTCTCCATGAACTTGATCTATTCAGGTTAAAGCCAGTATTAAGTTATATATGTGATAAAGTGTCAAAGATAGTGTTCATTTGGGGTGGGCTTTGGAATGGGAAAATGGAAAAAGATGCAATTTGTTCTGATCTCAAGGAGGAATCAACATTCATTTTTTACGTATATTCATATGCATAACTAGTTCTGAAAAATGCCTATAATTCTAACCTCTCAACAAGGAGGGAGGAATTTAGAAATCATACTGTAATATCTTATGTTTTATAGATGAGGAAACTGTGCAGTAAATTTAAGAAGCACTGAAGGCTGTATCTTATACCTCTTTAGAGGATTCATAACTCACATCGTCACATTAAAGGCTCTGAGAAGTTCTGCGGGAAAGAAAATACTGATTTTGTTTAACTTAGATTTCCCAGTCTTATTTGATGACCACCCCAATATTTCCCAGAGTTTGAATAATGGTGCTTTAAAGGTTTCCTTTGTAATTAAGTGGAGTAGTGTAAGATTTCAAACTCTTGGCCACAAAGCTCAGTTCAGTTTGCAGACATTATTTATTCCTTAATATTTGTGGGCATTGTGTTAGGTACTAAGAACACAATGATTATTCATAAAATATTATTAATAATAATAGTAGTAGCTAAAACTTGAGTGCTTACTAGCTGCTAGGAAATTTGGTAAGTATTTTACATATGCCATCTCTTTTAATCCTCCCAACCCAGTGAGGGAAGTGAGTAGTATTTGAGTATTGAGTATATAAGAAATGAGGAAATTAAGGCTCAGAGAGGTGAAGTGATTTTCTGAAGGTCATGGACCTCGTGAATTACAGAACTGGGATTCAAATGTAGTTTCTGATCCCATTGTTCACATTCTTAACTATGACAGCACTGCTCTTAGAGAATTTACAGCCTAAAAATGTCCATAAACATCCCCAAGATGGGCTTCAGGTATCTTGACTTGAGAACCTCCAAACTGTGATGTTTAATGTTAACCCTTGACATTACCCTGACAAGTCTTCCAGATTAGCAGCCAGGGTAACCCCTCTCTCTCTGAATCTGAAGCTCTTGCTATCAAGCAGTTCTTTGTTGGGATGTAGTATCTCGTTTCTTCCACGTTACATAATGCAGCATATATGAAGTAGATCAGGATATAGCTAATTTACAACTTTCCTGTATGGTTCCTGAATGTTCCTTTTTTGTTTTTTTTTAAGTGGGAAAAATGAGCACTATATTTTAAATCTTCTTTATACACTCTAGGCAATACTTAAACATTTAACTCTTAGCAATTTGTGTTTTTAATGGAATAGGGTTTTCCTTTTGGGTCATTTTCATAGAGTAACTTTGGTTGTCCAAACATACTCTGAAATACATCAGGGATTATGGTTTCAACACATGTAAGCCTAAGGCCAAAGTATGAATAACACATGATATTTTGTTACATTTCGTGAACAAACCAATGTTTTGTGGTATAATACAAAACACAGCTAAGTAGTTTAGATCACTATCAGGCATTACAAGGTTAGGTTTTCAATTTATGTGATTACTCAAAGCTCATTAAAAGTATATTCTCTAGCTCTAGGGAATGTAGCCTAGAAAATTGTGGTTTCCCTTGTGAAAATGGTATATTTTTAGTTCATTTATTATGTTTTTAATTTATCTCAATTATATCCCTTTGTACTTTTAGTACAATAGCTGAATTCACTAATAAAATAAATTTACAAAGTCTATTTACCAATGAGCCAAAAAGGGTAGGAAAAAAAAAGAAAGGAAAGAAAGAAAACACATTATTTTTATTTATTAACTTAAGCTCTGTCTTCAGAATGTTGCAGACTTTCTATCAGTGAAACCACTATTACAAATTATTCTCTTTAGATCATGCCAACTGTGATGTGGTAGAAAAACTGTAACTTCTAGTTCCGGCTCCAGCGTACACTAGAAAGGCAGTCTGACTTTCTGATTTTTGGTTTCCTCACTTAGAAAATGGGCCTACTATCACGTGCCCTGCTATGTGAGAGTTCTTTTGAGAATGCTGGGAATAACATGAGCTTCACAATGACATATATATGGAGTCATTTTCTCTTGCTGGCTCTGTGATCTTGATTAAATTATCGAATCTCTGAGCATTGGTTCCTCATTTGTTAAACAATGATAATGATAGTGTCTACACAGTAGACTCATAGGCATAACTCCTTTCATTGCACTACGCTCTGTTGTGCTTCCAGGTATTGTGTTTTTCACAGATTGAAGGTTTGCAGCAACCCTACATCGAACAAGTCTACTGGCACCATTTTTCCAACAGCATACGTTCACTTAGTGTCTCTGTGTCACATTTCAGTAATTCTCACAATATTTCAAACCTTTTCATTATTATTATATTTGTTGTGGTGGTCCTTGATCAGTAATCTTTGATGTTACTGTAGTAACTGTTTCTGGGTGCCAGGAACAGCGCCCGTATCTGACGGTGAACTTAATTGATAAATGTTGTGTGTGTTCTGACTGCTCCCCCAATTGGCCAAGCCCCCGTCTCTCTCCCTCTTCTCTGGCCTCCCTGTTCCCCAGGACACAAAAATGTTGAAATTGGGCCAATTAATGACCCTACAGTGACCTCTAAGTCTTCAAGTGAAAGGAAGAGTCTCACGTCCCTCACTTTAAATCAACAGCTAGAAATGATAAAGCTTAGTGAGTAAGGTACATGGAAAGCTGAGATAGACTGAAAGCTAGGCTTCTTGCCCCATACAGTGAGCCAAGTTGTGAATTGAAAGGAAAAGTTCTTGAAGGAAATTTAAAATGTCTGCTCCAGGGAACACACAAATGATTAGAAAGTAAAACAGCATTATTGCTGATGTGGAGAAATTTTAGTGGCTTAGGTAGCAGATCAAACCAGCCACAACATTCCCTTAAGCCAAAGCCTAATCCAGGGCAAGGCCCTAACTCTCTTCAACTCTGTGAAGGCTGGAAGAGATGAGAAAGCTACAGGAGAAAAGCAGCAGAGGCTGGTTCATGAGGCTTAAGGAAAGAAGCTGTCTCTGTAACATAAAGTACAAGGTGAAGCAGCAAGTCCTGATATAGAAGCTACAGCAAGTTATCCAGAAGAACTTGCTAAGATAATCAATGAAGGTGGCCACACGAAACAACAGATTTTCGATGTAGACAAAACAGCCTTATTATTGGAAGAAGATGCCTTCTTGGACTTTCATGGCTAGAGAGGAAGAGTCTGTGCCTGGCTTCAGAGCTTCAAAGGACAGGCCGACTCTTCTGTTGGGGCTAATGCAACTTTAAGTTGAAGCCAGTGCTCATTTACCATTCCAAAAATTCTAAGGTCCTTAAGAATTATGCTGAATCTACTCCTTGATCTATAAACGGAGCAGCAAA
Organism: Monodon monoceros; assembly: GCF_005190385.1. Classification (NCBI taxonomy): domain Eukaryota; kingdom Metazoa; phylum Chordata; class Mammalia; order Artiodactyla; family Monodontidae; genus Monodon; species Monodon monoceros. Next base: position 12,293,902 of record NW_021703776.1, on the reverse strand, counting down.
GCATGGATGACAGCTCATCTGCTTATGACATGCTTTGCTGAATATTTTAAGCCCACTGTTGAGACCTATTGCTTGGAAAAAAAAGATTCCTTTCAAAATATTACTGCTCGTTGACAGTGAATCTGGTCACCCAAGAGCTGGGATGGAGATGAACAATGAGATTAATGTTGTTTTCGTGCCTGCCTTAGCACACAATAACCATTCTGCAGCCCATGGACCAAGGACGAATTTCAACTTTCAAGTCTTATTATTTAAGAAGTACATTTCATAAGGCTATAGCTGCCACAGATAATGATTCCTCTGATGGATCCAGGCAAAGTCAATTGAAAACCTGCTGGGAAGGATTCACCGTTCTAGATGCTGTTAAGAGCATTTGTGATTCATGGGAAGAGGTCAAAATATCAACATTAACAGGAATTTGGAAGAAGTTGCTTCCAACCCTCATGGATGACTTTGAGGGATTCAAGACTTAACTGTAGATGTGGTGGAAATAGCAAGAGAACTAGAACTAGAAGTGGAGCCTGAAGATGTGAATGAATTGCTGCAATCTCAGGATAAAACTTCAACGGACGGGGAGTTGCTTCTTATGGATGAGCAAAGAAAGCAGTTTCTTGAGATGGAATCGATTCCTGATGCAGATGCTGTGAAGGTGGTTGAAATGACAATGAAAGATTTAAAATATTATATAAACTTAGTTGTAAAGCAGAGCCAGGGTTTGAGAGGATTGACTCTAATTTTGAAAGCAGTACTACTGTGAGTAAAATGCTGTCAAACAGTGTTGCCTGCTCCAGAGAAATCATTCGTGAAAGGAGGAGTCACTAATGCAGCAGACTTCACTGCTGTCTTATTTTAAGAAGTTGCAGGGGCTTCCCTGGTGGTGCAGTGGTTAAGAATCCTCCTGCTAATGCAGGGGACATGGGTCCGAGCCCTGGTCCGAGAAGATCCCACATGTCGCAGAGCAACTAAGCCCATGCACCACAGCTACTGAGCCTGCACTCTAGAGCCCGCGAGCCAGAACTACTGAGACTGTGTACCACAACTCCTGAGCCCATGTGCCACAACTACTGAAGCCCATGTGCCTAGAGCCCGTGCTCCGCAACAATACAAGCCAACGCAAGGAGAAGCCCGTGCAGCACAACAGAGAGTAGCCCCCGCTCGCCGCAACTAGAGAAAACCCGCACGCAGCAACGAAGACTCAACGCAGCCAAAAATAAATAAAATTAAAAAATTAATTAAAAAAAAAACAAAGTGACCACAGCCACACCAACCTTCAGCACCCACCATTTGATCAGTCATCAACATCAAAGCAAGACCCTCCCTCCACCAGCAAAAAGATAACGACTTGCTGAAGGCTCAGATGATGGATAGCATTTTTTAGCAATAAAGTATTTTAAAATTAAGGTATGTATGTTTTATTTATTTTTTACACATCTTTATTGGAGTATAATTGCTTTACAATGTTCTGTTAGTTGCTGCTGTGTAACAAAGTGAATCAGCTATGTGTACCTATATCCCCATATCCCCTCCCTCTTGCGTCTCCCTCACACCCCTCTAGGTGGTGACAAAGCACCGACCTGATCTCCCCATGCGATGCAGCTGCTTCCCACTAGCTATCTATTTTACATTTGGTAGTGTATATATGTCCATGCCACTCTCTCACTTCATCCCAGCTTACCCTTCCAACTCCCTGTGTCCTCAAGTCCATTCTCTACGTCTGTGTCTCTATTCCTGTCCTGCCCCTAGGTTCTTCAGAACCATTTTTTTTTTTTTTTTAGTAGCCATATATGTGTGTTAGCATATGGTATTTGTTTTTCTCTTTCTGACTTACTTCACTCTGTATGACAGACTCTAGGTCCATCTGCCTCACTACAAATAACTCAATTTCATTTCTTTTTATGGCTGAGTAATATTCCGTTGTATATATGTGCCACATCTCCTTTATCCATTTATCTATTGAATGACACTTAAGTTGCTTCCATGTGCTGGCTATTGTAAATAATGCTGCAATGAACATTGTGGTACATGACTCTTTTTGAATTATGGGTATATGCCCAGTAGTGGGATTACTGGGTCGTATGGTAGTTCTATTTTTAGTTTTTTAAGGAACCTCCGTACTGTTCTCCATAGTGGCTGCATCAATTTACATTCCCACCAACGGTGCAAGAGGGTTCCCTTTTCTCCACACCCTCTCGAGCATTTGTTGTTTGTAGATTTTCTGATGATGGCCATTCTGACTGGTGTGAGGTGATACCTCACTGTAGTTTTGGTTTGCGTTTCTCTAATGATTAGTGATGCTGAGCATCCTTTCATGTGTTTGTTGGCAATCTGTATATCTTCTTTTGGAGAAATGTCTATTTAGATCTTCTGCCCATTTTTGGATTGGGTTGTTTGTTTTTTTGATATTGAGCTGCATGAACTGCTTGTATAGTTTGGATGTTAATCCTTTGTCCTTCGTTTGCAAATATGTTCTCCCAATCTGAGTGTTGTCTTTTCATCCTGTTTATGGTTTCCTTTGCTTTGCAAAAACTTTTAAGTTTTATTAGGTCCCATTTGTTTATTTTTGGTTTTTTTTTCCATTTCTCTAGGAGGTGGGTCAAAAAGGATCTTGCTGTGATTTATGTCAAAGAATGTTCTTCCTATGTTTTCCTCTAAGAGTTTTATAGTGTCTGGCCTTACATTTAGGTCTTTAATCCATTTTGAGATTATTTTTGTGTATGATGTTAGGAACTATTCTAATTTCATTCTTTTACATGTAGCTTTCTAGTTTTCCCTGCACCACTTACTGAAGAGGCTGTCTTCTCTCCATTTTATATTCTTGCCTCCTTTATCAAAAATAAGGTGACCATATGTGCATGGGTTTATCTCTGGGCTTTCTATCCTGTTCCATTGATCTATATTTCTGTTTTTGTGCCAGTACCATACTGTATTGTTTACTGTAGCTTTGTAGTATAGTCTGAAGTTAGGGAGCCTGATTCCTCCGAGCTCCTTTTTTCTTTCTCAGCCAAAGATTGCTTTGGCTCTTCAGGTCTTTTGTGTTTCTATACAAATTGTGAAATTTTTTGTTCTAGTTCTGTGAAAAATGCCACTGGTAGTTTGATAGGGATGTGTTGAATCTGTAGATTGCTTTGGGTAGTATAGTCATTTTCACAATGTTGATTCTTCCAATCCAAGAACATGGTATATCTCTCCATCTGTTTGTATCATCTTTAATTTCTTTCACCCATTTCTTATAGTTTTCTGCATACAGGTCTTTTGTCTCCTTAGGTAGCTTTATTCCTAGGTATTTTATTCTTTTTGTTGTAATGGTAAATGGGAGTGTTTCCTTAATTTCTCTTTCAGATTTTTCATCATTAGTGTATAGGAATGCAAAAGATTTCTGTGCATTAATTTTGTATCTTGCTACTTTACCAAATTCATTGGTTAGCTCTAGTAGTTTTCTGGTAGCGTCTTTAGGATTCTCTATGTATAGCACCATGTCATCTGCAAACAGTGACAACTTCTTCTTTTCCAATTTGGATTCCTTTTATTTGTTTTCTTCTCTGATTGCTGTGGCTAAAACTTCCAAAACTATGTTGAATAATAGTGGTGAGAGTGGGCATCCTTGTCTTGTTCTTGATTTCAGAGGAAATGGTTTCAGTTTTTCACCATTGAGAACGATGTTGGCTGTGGGTTTGTCATATATCGCCTTTATTATGTTGAGGTAAGTTCTCTCTATGCCTACTTTCTGAAGAGTTTTTATCATAAATGGGCATATTGTTTAGCTTCCATGTGTTTCTGTTTTTCATAGTTTTTTTCCCTGAAATTGATATCTAGTTTCATAGCATTGTGGTCAGAAAAGATACTTGGTACGATTTCCGTTTTCTTAAATTTACCAATGCTTGATTTGTGACCCAAGATATGATCTATCCTGGAGAATGTTCCATGAGCACTTAAAAGAAAGTGTATTCTGTTGTTTGTGGATAGAATGTCCTATAAATATCAGTTAAGTCCATCTTCTGTAATGTGTCATTTAAAGCTTGTGATTCCTTATTTATTTTCATTTTGGATGATCTGTCCATTGGTGAAATTGGGGTGTTAAAGGCCCCTACTATGATTGTGTTACTGTTGATTTCCCCTTTTATGGCTGTTAGCCTTTGCCTTATGTATTGATGTGCTCCTGTGTTGGGTGCATAAATATTTACCATTGTTATATCTTCTTCTTGGATTGATCCCTTGATCATTATGTAGTATCCTTCTTTGTCTTTTGTAATAGTCTTTCTTTTAAAGTCAATTTTGTCTGATATGAGAATTGCTACTCCAGCTTTCTTTTGATTTCCATTTGCATGGAATATCGCATCCCCTCACTTTCAGTCTGTATGTGTCCCTAGGCCTGAAGTGGGTTTCTTGTAGACAGCATATATATGGGTCTTGTTTTTGTATTCATTCAGCCAGTCTTTTGGTGGGAGCATTTAATCCATTTACATTTAAGGTAATTATCAATATGTATGTTCCTATTACCATTTTTTAAATTTTGGGGGGTTTGTTATTGTAGGTCTTTATCTTCTCTTGTGTTTCCTGCCTAGAGAAGTTCCTTTAGCATTTGTTGTAAAGCTGGTTTGGTGGTGCTGAATTCTCTTAGCTTTTGCTTCTCTGTAAAGATTTTAATTTCTCCATCGAATCTGAATGAGATCCTTGCTGGGTAGAGTAATCTTGGTTGTAGATTTTTCCCTTTCATCTCTTTAAATATGTACTGCCACTCCCTTGTGGCTTGCAGAGTTTCTGCTGAAAGATCAGCTGTTAACCTTATGGGGATTCCCTGTATGTTGTTTGTTGCTTCTCCCTTGCTGCTTTTAATATTTTTTCTTTGTATTTAATTTTTTTAACATCTTTATTGGAGTATAATTGCTTTACAGAGTTGTGTTAGTTTCTGCTGTATAACAAAGTGAATCAGCTATATGCATACCTATCTCCTCCCTATTTCGTCTCCCTCCCACCCTCCTTATCCCACCCCTGTAGGTAGTCACAAAGTACAGAGTTGATCTCCCTGTGCTATGCAGCTGCTTCCCACTAGCTATCTGTTTTACATTTGGTAGTGTATATATGTCAATGTTACTCTCTCACTTCATCCCAGCTCATCCTTCCCCCTCCCTGTGTCCTCAACTCCATTCTCTACATCTGTGTCTTTATTCCTGTCCTGATAGTTTGATTAATATGTGTCTTGGTGTTTTTCTCCTTGGATTTATCCTGTATGGGACTCCCTGTGCTTCCAGGACTTGATTGACTATTTCCTTTCCCATACTATGGAAGTTTTCAACTATAATTTCTTCAGATATTTTCTCAGACCGTTTCTTTTTCTCTTCTTCTTCTGGGACCCCTATAATTCGAATTTTGGTGCACTTAACGTTGTCCCAGAGGTCTCTGAGACTGTCCTCAGTTCTTTTCATTCTTTTTTCTTCATTCTGCTCTTCAGTAGTTATTGCCACTATTTTATCTTCCTGGTCACTTATCCATTCTTTTGCCTCGGTTATTCTGCTATTGATTCCTTCTAGAGAATTTTTAATTTCATTTATTGTGTTGTTCATCATTGTTTGTTTGCTCTTTAGTTCTTCTAGGTACTTGTTAAACGTTTCTTGTATTTTCTCCATTCTACTTCCAAGATTTTGAATCATCTTTACTGTCATTACTCTGAATTCTTTTTCAGGTAGACTGCGTATTTCCTCTTCATTTGTTTGGTCTAGTGGGTTTTTTACCTTGCTCCTTCATCTGCTGTGTGTCTCTCTGTCTTCTCATTTTTCTTAACTTACTGTGTTTGGGGTCTCCTTTTCACAGGCTGCAGGTTCATAGTTCCCGTTGTTTTTGGTGGCTGCCCCCAGTGGGTGAAGTTGGTTCAGTGGGTTGTGTAAGCTTCCTGGTGGAGGGGACTGGTGCCTGTGTTTTGGTGGGTGTGGCTGGATCTTGTCTTTCTGGTGGGCAGGGCTGCATCCAGTGGTGCGTTTGGGGATGTCTGTGAACTTATTATGATTTTAGGCAGCCTCTCTGCTAATGTGGTTGTGTTCCTGCCTTGCTAATTGTTTGGCATAGGGTGTCCAGCACTGGCTTGCTGGCCGTTGGGTGGAGCTGGGTCTTAGCGTTGAGATGGAGATCTCCGGGAGAGCTCTCGCCGATTGATATTGCAGGGGGCCAGGACGTCTCTGGTGGACCAGTGTCCTGAACTCGGCTCTCTTACCTCAGAGGCTCGGGCCTGATACCCAGCTGGAGCACCAGGACCCTGTCGGCCACATGGCTTATGTTTTAGTATGTGACCTAAGAAAATATGCCTTCTCTGGCTGTCCTGAGCTGTCGGCATCCACACGGCTCAGGTGGCCCTCCAGGAGGGGACCACTCGCCTCCCTGAAGTCCCAGGGTGTCTGGCAATGAAGAAACCAAGTGCCTAATATAAACCACAAGAGACGATCATGGGGACGACGGTCTTCTGCCAGGCCATCACCCTTCTTACCAGTCCTTTAAAGACCCACTGCAGGTCCATGCCCATGAGCATCTTCCTGACTCTCTCATCAGCCACAAGGGCTCAAGGGATGTACATTTTAAAAGTACTAATGCTGTTGCACGCTGAATAGACTACAGTATAGTGTAAACATAATTTTTTGTGCATTGAGAAACCGAAAAATTTGAAACTCGCTTTATTGCAATATTCAGTTTATTGTACTGGTCTGGAATTGAACCCATAATATCTCCAAATTATGCCTGTATTGTGGGGAGTAAATTAGATAATGTATGTAAGTATTAGAGACTAGAATGAGATACAGGGTAGTTTTTCACTACATGTTAAATTCTTTTCCTTCTTCCTTATAAAATATATATTACAATGATTTTATTCTTTCATACACTTTATTTTCCATAAATATGGACACTTCTAAAATTGCACTTAAAACCCTTAATAAATAACATGAAAAGGACAGCTGTGGCTTGTAATAATATATCTGATACCTGAAGAATTGGGCCTAATTTGACTCAGCACATTTACTGAGCTTTTGCCATGCAAATACATTGGGCTAACTAATGAGAACTGATCTCTTTCTGAAATCTTGATAAGTCCACAGTACAAAACAGGGAGTTTTTTGTTTCATTTGTTCTGTTTTTGTTTCGTTTTTAGCAAAGTAAGAGTGCATTATTGGCAATATAGTGGCCATTACTTGGTAATAATCCATGTCTTTGGTTTAAAATAAAAACATTGACCTATCTTAAGAACTGAAATATTGTCTGTGGAGACCATCCTTCTATAGAACCTAGAGGTTTTTCTAGGGGAAAGGGCAACCGGATGTTGCTCTGAAACAATTAATGTAGCATAGTTCTGTGAGTCTTCAGTAGACACACATTCGCTGGAATAGTCTGACCTGTAATTTTGGAATAATCATTTAAATCTGGCTGTTTATCTTCGGCGCCTTTGACTTAATTCTTGGAGACCTTTTGTCCTTCTCGCATTGAACATCAGGAAGCTTAAAACTGAATCTGTCGCCCAAATTATGTTCACCTTGTGATATTTTAGCTGGGGTCTTAGTTGTTTTGGCCCTGATTTTTAAAATGTGGTTTTTATTAGTGATCTCATAAAGTTTTTTGAGTAGGGGGGAGCATTCATATAATAAATAAACAAACAAACAAATAAATAAATAAATAAGAAAAAAAATCTAGTTAACGCTTTTGTTAGAAGAGATCTAGTTCCTAAATGAGCCAGACATTTGACTTGTAATGGGTAAGAAAAGCCTGTGTCAGTTTACACCTACCTCATCTGCTCTCTCTTGGAAAATGCGTTTGTTTTGGCACTTCCCAAACGGAGTGTTTGGAAATGGGGTATTCTTAGAAGAGACCAGCAATCCCCGTGGTTTCTGGGCTCCCCTTGGGGTCAGAGTGCTGGTTTGAAGAATAATCCTGATTTTTTAACAGCGTAGTATGTGTGCCTACACTTTGGGCCAAGGGGATTTATTCGTGCTCCTGGCTTCAAATTCCATTGTGAGCCTCAGTGTTGCCCCATGTCAGTTTAAGATTAATTATGGTAATTCTCAAAGCAACTGAGTGCAGGTCAGAGTTACCGTCTGGATCAACACTCCTCCCCTGATCCAAAACTGGGAAGGCTGGGGAAGGAAGTAGATTTTAGGGAAGGCCGTGCTTTTTAGACATTTCCCCTAAGCATGCTTGGTTCCCCACGAGGCCTTGATGTCCCATTGTTAACAGTACACGTGGACACCTTTATGTATACTTGCTGTACATTCTCGTTTTCTCATACTTTTATATAATCAAGGTACATCAGATTTAGTAATTAAAATCCAGAATGACCATATGCTTTGAGGTATAATTCCTTTTCCAACATTGAAAATGAAAAGGCTATGAGACTGTGAATCTGAACAGTTATTCCCTTGTTCAAGTAAAACAATTACCATAATTTATCAGTAAATTCAGTTTTCTTTAAAGTGTCATTTATATCCCTGTGCTATATCATGGTGGTTGGTAATGACTTATTAAGAATAATACCCTAGGAAGTTTTCCATTTTAGATCACTGATTTTGAGATGTGATTGAAAGAGAACCAAAACATACTGGATGTCATTTTACAAAGTTCAGGAAATGGAGATATTGGATCTTCATGCAGAGTGTTGGGTTTATTCTAAATCAAATGCTATCTCTATGTCATATGTGCCCCATTGTTTGTCTTGGGGCAATAATCCTATGAGGAAAACAGTCACAAGATATACTGAGTTATGTAGTAGAACTGCACAGCAGTAGTTGTAATGATAGTAGTGATAGTACTACTACTACTACTACTACTACTACTACTACTACTACTAGCTGTTTTTTGAGTGTCTGCCAAGCTTTTTTATAAATATGCTACATATATTATCTCATTTAAACCTCATAATCTTAGAAAGCAAATATTATTATTATCTTCATTTTGCAACCCTCTAAGGGCAGGCATTTTTATTACCTTCATTTTACTGGTGAATAAACTGAGGCACAGACAGGGTAAGCCACTTGCCCAAAGTCACACAGCTGTTAAGTAGCAAAGGTGATCTTCCGATCTGGGCAGCCGGTATGCAGAGCTGCTGCTTTAACCACTATCATAGAGCCGCCTTCTTATAATCAGTTCTCATTTTTTATTGTTATTATTTTATAAATTTATATTGTAAAGCATTTCTGGAGACCTAGATTACCCCCTCCTTTAAAAAAATAATATACCACTGGTTTGGTGCAGCATCCCTTTGATGCTGTTATGATGATTATGATTGTAATAATGTGTTATGAAGTTTCAGTTTATGTGGTGATATGTTTGATGGCTAACATTTATCGATTATGGTATGTCAGGCATCATTCAAAGTTCTTTACATGCGTTAAAACATTTAATTCTACGATTACCTAAGTATTGTTAAGGGTAATAACAGTTCCTACTTCATAGAATTAAATATATTAGTATATGCAAAGTATATGAAATGCATGGCATTTAGTAAGTGCTCTATAAATGCTAGTTATTATTAGCCTTATGTTACAGATGAGGAGACTGAGACTTTAGTAAGGTTAACTTCTTGCTCACAGGCATATAGCTGTTTAGAGGCAGAGCAGGGCTTTGAACCGAGGCAGTCATGCTCCAGAGCACACACTCAACCACCACACAACCAAGAAAAATCAGGACCTTTATGAATTATTCTTTCGTTTTTACTTGCTCCATTTGCCAATCAGAACTGAAGCTTTTGCTTTACTTATGGGAAGCAGCATGTTATCAGGGTTTAGAGGAAACCATCTGGAGTTAGTCTGCCTAGATTGGAATATCATCTCCGTGAATCTGTAAACAGTTATTGATAGCTGTGCAATCTTGGGATATCTACCTGAACTCTCTGTGCTTTGGGTTTCTCATCTGTACAATGGAGATGATTATGTCTACAGGGTTGCCGTGACGATTAAAGGAGAAAAACCTACCTAAAGCTCTTTGTATAGCGCCTGGCATATGGTAACATTCAAATAAGATTAGCTAACATTATTATGGCTATTAGAAATAAAATTACGTTTGTAATTCACAATTATACTTTGAATTTTAGAGTCACAGATTAAATCCTGGGAGCCAAATTCAATGAATACTTCTATAAGCTATACCAGACTCCCTCTGAAAGTCTGTGTGTGTGACTGTCTTACACTGAAAGTCAGAGCGTGGGCTATTATCACAGGGCTTTAGGAAGGACGCGATGAAGCTGCTTACACAGCTGGAGTTGATAGTGGGAGCACCGGATGAAAATGCCAGAATGATTGCTACATTTATTTTGGGCCCTTAGTATTGTGTTTAGGCAGTTTATTTCCATCAGAGTTCACTTAGCCCCATCATGACTATTTTCCAGACCTGGGGTAGACTGAGAAGAGAGAGAATGACAAAGAACACATACAGTGACAAGGAGCACACCTAGAGAGTGTCATAGTGAGTGAAGTAGGTCAGACAAAGACAAATACATGTGATATAGCTTATACGTGGAAACTAAAATGTGACACAAAGAACTTATCTACGAAACAGAAAAGGAGTCAGAGATGATGTAGAAAACATCAAACCTATAGTTACCAAGGGGGAAATGAGGGGAAACTAAATTGGGAGATTGGGGTTGACATATACACACGACTGTATATGAAATAGATAACTAATAAGAACCTACTGAATAGCACAGGGAACACTACTCAATACTCTGTAATATGGGAAAAGAATCTAAAAAACAGTGGATATATGTATAACTGACTCACTTTGCTGTACAGCAGAAACTAACACAACATTGTAAATCAACTATACTGAAAAAATATTAATTTTTTTAAAAAAAGCACACGCGATGACTTCTTGACACTATGCCTTTGTCGTCTTTGATTCCTTTGTTCTTGGAAGATAAGCCAAGTGGTGTAGGCTTCTTGCAACAGCTGACATGCATGTTTGCTGTTCCCGCCCAGTCCTGTCATGCACCCAGTATTTCTAAATAGTACAGTAGTGAATGCTATAGGTTATAGTTTTGATTTAATTAATTTCTAAGTTATTTCCATTGGATTTTGAATACCTTATCTATGCTAGTTCATATGCCTAGGATTTTTACAGTCTCTGCTGTCTGAAAGCCTACAGTTTCCTTCAGGGGATATCCCTGGGAAGGAAGGAAAAAGATAAACCAAAAACCATACACAAACCCAAGGCAGTGTTTGTTTCAAAACCCATTCCGTTATCCAGTTGACTGTAAGGGACGTTGCTTCATTTTTCTTGCTTTCTCTTCCTTTTGTTGAGTTCTACATTCAGGAATACAACAGGTTTCCACGTGGCTACAGCCTTCTTCCTCGGTCTGTTTTGTACAATGGCACTTAAGAGGATGTTAATAGATACTCTGCTGAAAACGTGTAATGTTTTACATTAGTTTGGGAAGCACTGGCGTATGCAACATAACCGGGCTTCCCCTCTGCGGGACTTCGTAGAGCCTTTACTAACCCAATGAACACGTCAGTCTCCAGGAGATGATCATACACTCTGTTTATGTGACGGGCATCTTTATTTCCTGCAGCGTCTTACAGTTAATGTTTGAGGGCCATGCTTTGGGAAACGCTAGTTTATACAGTAGTCATTTTCGTAGACAAAAATAAGGAAAGGTGGCCACAGCTTAATGGTAATTGTGCTGTTATTTTTAAAAGATTAAATAAATATCATACCACAGCTTATCAACAACAAGAAAATCCTAAATTCAGAATTTACTAGAGTGTTTTTCCTTTGTATCAAACTTGAGGAAATGACAGAAAAAGGTAAATGAGAAAAAGAAAAACAGAATAAGCTTAAAAACACTCTAATTCTATACTGAATCCTGCATCCATCAGAAATCTAATCTAATAGTTTACATACCCTAGTTACAGTCAGGTTGTCAAGGGTGCTATAAGCTCCTCAATCCTCAAAGCTGTTCTTCTTCCCCCCTCCCCGACCTGTGCCCCCTCCTCTTATTCTTCCTCCTCCTCTTTCTTTTTACAAATACAAGGCAGTACAATATCGATTAGTAAATTACTGATAATTTTTTATAATAGGGATGAAAACAAAACTATTTCTGGACATCCTTAGGTACCCAGAAAACCATTTTTCCAGAACCTCTTAATCCTAGTACTGTAGTAAACAGGATGACTTATTATGGTGGTGTTTGAATTTGCGCCCTTTAATTCTTAGGTGAGAATAAATTTAATTTTTGCTCTCAGGAAATGGGTATTCTAGAAGAATAGGGGATGGGAAATCAGAAGGTCTTGGTGACCTTGTCAAGTTCAGACCTAGATGGGCTCCCTGACTGAAACAGAGCAGGTACCCAACACCTGTTTGTGGAGTGAACTTCATCTGCCTATGCTTTGACTTCTCATCTGTTCAAAGAGGTTGGGCAGAATACATGACCTCTTAGGTTCCTTAGAGCATGGAAATGTGGGTTCTGTGGTATTCTGTAATTCTTGATTGTTTAGGGAACACGTAAAGATCATTTGGGGGCAAATACAATTTTTAGATTGCTATGTATAATAAGACCTAGTATAAACTTTATTTTATTTTTTATATCTTTATTGGAGTGTAATTGCTTTACAATGTTGTGTTAGTTTCTGCTGTACAGCGAAGTGGATCAGCTATACGTATACATATATCCCCATTTCCCCTCCCTCTTGACCCTCCCTATCCCACCCCTCTAGGTGGTCACAAAGCACCAAGCTGATCTCCCTGTGCTATGCGGCTGCTTCCCACTAGCTATCTATTTTACGTTTGGTAGTGTATATATGTCAGTGCTACTCTCTCACTTCATCCCAGCTTCCCCTCCCCGCCCCCCCCTGTGTCCTCAAGTCCATTCTCTACATCTGTGTCTTTATTCCTGCCCTGCCACTAGGTTCATCAGTACTGGTTTTTTTAGATTCCATATATGTGCGTTAGCATCCAGTATTTGTTTTTCTCTTTCTGACTTACTTCACTCCATATGACATACTCTAGGTCCATCCACCTCATTACAAATATAAACTTTATTTTAAAAATTGAGTCTTCCTCCCCACTTTAGCTTTGTTCTTTTGATTGTACACGACGTGCTTTCACATTTAAAGAGTGAGGCCCTTCTCTGCACAGAAAGTAAAGCAAATCATTATTGCTGGAGATATAGAAGAATTTGTTTTCTTGAAAGTTACCCATACCATTTAAAATGTTTAATATCATTGGGGCTTAATTAATGCCCTTAATTAACTCTTAGAAACGGGAGCAGTTTCTTTTCCTGCAAACGTCTCTGTATACTTTTGATTTCAGGATCACTATCTAAAATGTCAAAAATATAAATATATGACTGCAGAATGCAGTTAATATTTATTAAATGCCTATTATGTACCAGATACTGTACAATACGTTTGCATATTTACATATGCTACCTTCTTTATTCTTTAAAGAAACCTAAGAATTAGGTATGATAAATTAGTTTTGAGAAAATCAAGGCTAAAGTTCAAGTGATTTGCGCAAGATCCAAGAGCTAGTCAATGATGGAATAGGAATACGAACCTAGTTGCCCTCAGAGAAGAAGAAAATTATTTCAGGAATAAATAGTCCATTTCAAACATGTTGTGGACTATGTCACTGTGCAATTAATAGGAAGAGGAAAGACCCTGAAGGTAGCAGTGGACTAAGGGCTCTTATGGTCCTTTAGCAAAAGTCTTCAGTAGAAGTGGGTGTGGCCCCCCTTCCAACTTTCACCTTGAGGGGAGTTGAAAGCTTCAGGTGACATTCCATTTTGAATGTTGTGGGCTTGGGAGCAACACATTTTTATTTGATTAATGTTGGTTGTCATGGCAAAAATCTAGATTTTCCATTTGCATATAAATGAACCCAGGTAGTAAATACTTCCACTTCAAATATGAAAAGCCTATCTTTAGCGGATTGAAGGTCAGGAATATTTATGACTTTTTTTATATCATGCTACAAGGCAAATGAATATTATGTCTTTTTTTTTTTTAACTCAGACTTTATTTTTCAACTTCTTTTTAACTTCTTGCTTAATATTTGAAAAAAAAAAAATTCCAAAGGCATTTGCGTCTACGCACTTCTTACTGTTTTGAAGAAGTCATTCCTAAAGCCTGGAATTCTGTCTTTAAAAGATGGATGAACACCATTTTAATGTCTAGAACACCTTTGTCATATGGGTCGTAATGAAAACCCTTAGATGATTAAGGTTAGATGAAAGCATTGAAAGGTCATCTAGTCCTGGGCTTTGAATAAGATCTCTTCCAAGGATTCTCTCAAGCTTGAAGCTTTATACTTTTGTGCTATCTGAAGTTTGCCCATGAAATGTATGCTTTTGACATATTTTTTTAAAGAAGAAGTTTTGATTCTCATGGTAAAAGAGCTCAGATGTCCAGTAAAATTCAGATATAAATTCAACTGGTTAGAGTTCTTTAAAAAAAAATTATTATTCACTGACCAGCTCTTCAAGGAAAAAAAGAAACTTGGCTACTTAAAAAATTAACTGTAGATCCTCTCTAAGGATACCATATATCAAAATGACTGTTAGTGGTATTAAAGAGTTAAGTTTTAAAATCTTGGAAGACTTCAGTCAAAATATCTCAGAAATTTCATAACCTTTAGGTCTCTGCCTATAAATTGATTGTCAATATTGAAAATCAATAACATATATATTTTTTAGTGGAGAACTATGACTGTATTTTCTTCTTGATGGTTTCACTGACATCCCCTCTGTGCTATTCAAAAAATGCCAAATAAATTATTATTTCTTACATTGTACCAATTGCTCAAAATCATGTCTTATTTCAGGTTTTTCGTATTTACTACATTAGATTGTCTCAGATCATATTTTTCTTCCGGTTTTTAGTTGCCTTTCTTTTACATACTTGAGAGAAAAAAAATATATTTCTACTTTTTGTAACGCTGCTCCTTGATTGCACCGTGTATTTCTTGTAATTCTTTACATTCTTTTTCTAGAAGGCATTGTTCTTGGAGATTGCCACTGATTTCCTGTTTTAATTTTGACCAGTTGTTTTCTAAGGCCTGTTGCAAAGCTAACATCTCAAGAATTATTTTCAAAGAACTCTTGAGCTGGCTTCGACATTATATACCACTAATATCTTTCTAATAGGTCTTTTCATCCCTATTTTGTAGGAATACTACTTGACATCTCTTTGTAGTTATTTAATTAACATCTCCGATTTAACTGATCTTCTCACTAGACCTGCTGTGTGCACAGGCTTCCTTCCTCACTTCCTCTGTTAAATGACAACTTCATCTTTCCAGTTGCTCAGGCCAGAATTCTTAGAACCACACTTGACTCTCTCACACTGTACATCTAATCGAACAGGAAATGCTTTATTGCCAGAAGATATCAGAATCTAACCAGACCTTTACTGTAACCATGTGCATCACTGAAGTGGTAGGCATACTACTGTCTCAGAATTGTACATGACCAAATGACTCTGTTATCGTTAACAAACTGAAACACTTAAGAGGTGACAGCTAGGCTGGTAGCATGTTTTGATACATTCTGATTTGAACATGAAATTATCTCCCATCAGATACCCTTGGCAGCATTTGGTAGCTATTTTCAAATAATTTAGGGACTGTCAAATAGATGGAAATAGTAAGAAGTAATTGTTGGAGTTCACATTATCTGTCATTTATACGGCAACTTCCAGTTTATAAAGCACTTTTCATAGCTATCTCATTTGATCTTCATAATCTTTCTAGGTAGCTATTTATGTCACTGCTTTGCCAATGAAGAAACCGAGGCTCAGCATCTAAATGATTTGGCCTATCCTTGTTAATGGCGATGACATCAGAATTTGAGTCTGATTGTTCTGTTTCTAAATCTTATACTCTTTCCATTGCTTGTCTTCTGTCTTCTAGGAGGCATAATTAGGACCAGTAGTCTGAACGTATACACGTCTTGTAATTAGTGTTTAACGTCAGAATGTGTCCCAGAGATGGCAGATTTTCTGTCAGGGCCAGTGTTGGGGTAGACACGGGTCTCTTCCCACTTCCCCCAAGCCCCCTGCCCCTCCACCAACTTGCCCACCCTGGCCAGGGATCCTGTGGAGATTCCACATTGATTAGGTAAGTCTTTGGAATGCCTTCCAAATATCCTTTCAGAGAGGAAATTCTGTCATTTATAAAGGCCTGTGGGCATGTTTGCTTCTATAAGAACCCATATGTCAAAGATACTGCTGGGCCTTCTTCTTGCATTCTCATTTTAGTAGAGCTACTTTTTATTAAATTACTGAAACTACTAAATTTTTGTTAAATTATTGAAACTGCTAAATTATTAGTCATAACTCCTTCTGTCTTGTCTGTTAATTCTTTAATATTTGTATTATTTTTTTCCATCCTATGTATTTCACCCAGTATATTTAAAATGGAAGAACTTTCCTGACAAAAGGCTGAGAAAATAAATTCTGTATTTCACATGGCCAAATGATATTCATCTATTAATTTTTCTTGTTTTTTCTTCATTTAGAGTACTTCAACATTTTATATTAAAATCTCAAAGCAAATCACTTCTGACAATTTTATGATTTGTTTTTGTGTTTGCCAATCTTTATACATTGATATAAGTGGTCTTCCCATCAGGTTTATGATTTTTTTTGAAATTTTTAACATATAAGAGAACATAATTTCATGATATGGTTTATGGAATCTGCTATAGAAGGAAGATTTATTTTAGTTTTGTAATCATACATAAAGTAATTCTTACCTTTTATCTCATAGATTTTTTTCAGCCAAGCAAAGCCTTTTAAAAATTCCTTTCCCTCAAGTTCATTTGTGATGAATTTGTGAATTCACCAGGGTAATGATTGGTTTTAAAGTTGATGTTGGAGACTTGCCTTTTCCTCTACTCCTCTGTCTTTTTATTTGGGAAAAGTCACTTATGGATGACTTAGGCTCATCTTTCAAAAGGTTGATATGCTTTTCTCCTTTCTCTTTCATTAGTAGTTGTGAGTTAGGCTGGAATTGTAGACATTGACTTGATTTATAACTTTTGCCCTAGAAGATGAATATTAGGGTATTTTGGAAAGTAACCAGTAAAAGACATTTGAATGATTTTAGCACAATGTGGTATACAGATGAAAGAAACAAAGGAAAAAATCCCTGGGTGTTGCAGCTGAGCACTGGGTAGTATGACTTCTCTTTATTGGATTATAACGTTTGGTTTTGGAAAAAAATGCAAAGAATGCTGATATTTTCCATTAGTAGACTCATCATACTTTATATGATGTTTCTTGGCTATATTATTTCCAATTCAGTTTTCAAAGTTGTCCACAGAGTTTTCACATTTGATTCTGTCTTTATACGGTAACAACAGGGTAATTTGGTGGCTTTCTTCTATATTTTACCTTTTCAGTGAATTAAAAAATATGCCATCTTCTACAGATTGTTTGGTACTGCCAGGATAGAGACATGGCCAGTGTCCAATTTCCAAACTCATGTATGATCACAGGAATGCTGCAGCGAATGAATTAGCACTTTTTGAATAAGGCTGTCCTGGATTCAAGCCATGGTGTGCTGGGGCCGATGTCACAGCTGACAAGATGGGACCATGCGCATCTTTTTCCAACTCCATGTTCAGTAACATCACCTTGGCAGTTTGAAATCCCTTGCTGGGAGTATTTACACCATGGGAAGCAGCAAATATTACAAACCAG
Source organism: Monodon monoceros (assembly GCF_005190385.1). Lineage (NCBI taxonomy): Eukaryota > Metazoa > Chordata > Mammalia > Artiodactyla > Monodontidae > Monodon > Monodon monoceros. The sequence goes on along the minus strand of NW_021703776.1, from coordinate 12,276,236 downwards.
AACTCTCCCCTGACCCCAAAGAGCTGGTTGGTAAACACAGCACTGGTTCAAGCACACTTAATTTGTGTGACTTTGCTCACATATTTAATCTCTCTGGGCCTCATTTACCACTTCTCTAAAATGTGGGAAGCTAGTACCTACTTCACAAACTTTTTGGAAAAAATTACGTGAGATAACATAGATTACAGCTTTTAACATAGCACTAATGAATGGCTGTAATAATGATAATGATAAAAATAATCATTTCAAACTCAAATGGATTGTTTACATTAATTTACAGGACTGCTTTAGTCACTGTTAGCTAAGTAAGTAGCACGAGGAACAAGGTGGCAAAATGCTGGGAGAAATGTCTAGTTTTAGGTGGACACATTCTTGGTAAGCTCTTTCTTGTGTTAGTCTTTGACTTTTTTGGTTTAATTCAGCATCTAATTTCAGTATGTATCATACGGCAAACCACCATGGTAAGTCCAGTGAGGAGTATGTTTTGTGTTTTGCAGCCCATTTCCTTTTGCTGCTTCTGAAACAGTGAGTCAAACAGTTCTTTTTCTTTTTTTTAATATTTATTTATTTATTTGGCTGCGCCTGGTCTTAGCTGTGGCACGCGGAATCTTCATTGCCGCGTGTAAGATCTTGGCTACGGCATGCGGGCTCTTAGTTGCAGCATGCATGCAGGATCTAGTCCCCTGACTAGGGATCAAACTCAGGCCCCCTGCATTGGGAGTGTGGACTCTTAACCACTGGACCTCCAGGGAAGTCCCAGTAAACAGTTCTGTAAGTATGCACCAACAATTTATTTTGTGTTTTTATTCATTCTATTTTCTAAGACAATTTTATTATATTTATTTATATAATATATATTTTCTATATAATTATGATTATAATATTTATTATCATAACAGGTTGAGAAATAAATGGGAAGCAAGAAGTTTAATATACATAAAGAAATCAGCAATTATAGCCCAGTGAGTACAACAGGAAGATCACTGTGAATGAGGGAGCTTTTCCGTGTTTGTTATTTTCATTTTTCCTGACTTTCTCCTTGTGATGATCAGTGATAAAACTGGGCTGGTGTGAATACTCTCAGAGAGTCAGCTGGAGATGCTGAGCTGCATTTTGCTCTTTTGCTCGTTTCTTGAGAGGACAGAATCTCAAGGGTAGAGTGGGTGGAAGTAGCTACCTAAGGAGAAGGAACTAGGTTAAATCTCTGGGGCTTTTGCTTATAAAGCAAAGGAGAACAGGGGAGGCTGGTCTTGACCTGCAGATCAGCCCTGAGGCTGATCAGAAGGGGCTAGAGTGTGGTTTCCTGACATATGCAGCAGTTAGAGAAATCTGGTGATAAAAGGAAGAAGGTGCCTTGATAGCTTGAGGAGAAGGTAACAGGCAAGGGAAAATCAGAGATGCAGGATGTGAAATCAAATGATGGAACTTTCTGTCTTAATGTAGACCATCTGGTCATCTTATCTTTAAAGCAGTGGTTTCTCAGACATTTTTCATCTTATATCATGATGACCATATGTCCCAGATTTCCTAGGATGGGCCAGATTTCAAATATTTTTGCCATTGTTAGGCCATTAGTCCCAAATTAGGAATGGAAAATATGATCACTGTTCTTACACACCTCTCTTCCAACTTCTGTCACCTTTATCACATTCAGTTTCCAAATAGTTAATAGCATCACTAAGCAACTGTCCAAAGCAGTGGTTCTCAAGTCTGACTGTGTATCAGAATCATCTGGAATGTTTGTTAAAACACTGGTTCCTATGGCACCTGCTCCACCCCTGTAGCCACGCCCCCCCCAATTCAGATCCATTAGGATCTGGAAGATATTCAGATATCTGTATTTTTAACAAGTGACCTATGTGACACAAGGCAGCTGGCTCATGGACAAGTTTTTGGAAACCAGTGGACCAGTCAATGCTATTCACATCTTCCTCTGAGCATTGCAAAGCCTCTTACAACAGGACTTCTCATAAGGGGGTTCTTTGACTTAAGGAATCTTTGAACTCCTAAAATTTTAATATTAAACTTCTGAGTATGAGTCCATAAACTGTTCCCTGGGAGAGGACCATAGCTTTAATCAAGTTCTCAGTGGAGTTAATGGCCAAGAAAGGATGCAAACCCAAGGCTTATAGGCCAGAAAATACAAGGAGATCATTCAGAAGGTGAAAGGTACTTTTTTCAGTGGTCTTAGACTTCACTGCCTTCACGTTTCGTTTCGTTTGTTTTCATCTTCTAATCGATCAGAACTAATTATTGACCTAATAGGAGTCTTTTTTCTGGGTTTAAGGAAAACACACACACGTACACACACACCAATGACTTATTCTAAAGCAATGATTCTTCTCTCAGACAAGTATTTTCAATTTTTTCAACCGGGAACGTTTAATAGAATGTGGTGTGTGTGTGTGTGTGTGTGTTTGTTTGTTTGAAGGGTGATGGTTTGATGTAGGACTATCTGATCACCTCATATAGCTTCTCTGTTTTCTCAGCCATTCCTGTCCCCCCAGCCCCTTGCCCTCCAGCTTTCCCTGTGCATCCACCAAAAGAGGTTATGGATCTGTGATGCAGTGAAATTCTGTCTGTTTTAAACTTATGGGTTAATATTCTCCAGCTGTGTTGCCTCGGCTCTAGGGAGACTTTTTCCTTGACAAGCATTTGTGGTTTAAGGAGCCAAGCAATAGATTGGAAACTTCAGGGCTAAGAGTTCTAACTCTGGGTCTGCCCTGACACAGCGTGTGACCTTGGGCAATTCATTTGATCTCTGTCCAAACTCTCTGATGCTTGATAACAGGATTTTCTAGAAATCTCCCTGCCAATAAAGACATATGGAACCACTCCTTTGTTCCACAAGGGAAGGCTACACTTCATTATCCTTCAGGCTTTTAACTCTCTTTCTCCATTTGCCCACCTCCCTGTACCAGGGACTCCAGAGTCTTACTATGGGCTGTTTTCCCAAGTCTTGGTACTACTGTCTTACTTTTCTTTCCAAAAACACATAAGCAGTGCTATTCTATTTCAGCCCTCCCCAGGATTCCAAACTTTGTCCCCAAATACGTACCCCACAGAACTAAATTGCCTGGGCAGTGTGAACTGTGCAGAGCTGGACTCTGCCCTGGATTTCACATGGCTACTGTAAATAGAAGAGAGCTAAATTTCTCTCTCATTTTTCTGCATTCTACAAAGTACAGTTTATTGTTTTATGAGGCTACACAAATCATTTTTATACTCCATCTACTTTTTAACATCTCCTTTTATAGAAAATGATTAATAAATTTTTTTAAAAGCAATACAATTCCGAGAATTTTTTTTTTTTTTTGTAGGAAACATGCACTATTTCAGCTGTTGGACTTTGTTAGAAGATTATTTGCTCAGATAATATGTGTCTTTTAAGTTTTGGGAACACACACACATACGTCCCAGTGTGTGATCAAGAATTTGGTGGGGTGGCATGAGAGAAAATTATGTTTTGTAAGGAACTTTTAGATTCCTGATGATTGCTCTTTCTGCATTTTAGAATAAGGCTGGAGCAGTAGAGTCGTGAATATTTTTTTCTCACTGATATTTTGTTCTGCCTTCTGTCTCAAGACATCATGTCTCACTGGACATTGGGTTTTGATATTTTAGTCAGTTTATTTCTGCTAACGTTAATTAAGGGTCCTTTAAAATACTAAGAAGAGTCAGCATGTGGTTCTTAGTAAGTCAATCCAGTGGACTTGAGTTGAACAATTAATGGAGTAACTTAGGTTGTGTGTTATAAATCAGACGCCCTCTGGCTTGGCGTGGTGTCTGGTGGTTACTCTTATGGGGCAGAGGACCTTCCTTCCCCTTGGAGATTCCCTTACTCTCCCCTTGGTTTGAGGCTGCCCCAGAGCCCCCCACCCCTGGTGTGTCCCCCAGGAAGCTTCCTTTCACTGTGGACCATCTCTCTACTGAGATCTCTTTTGGGTAATTGCCAACCTGGAAATTGTTTGATAAACCATCTGCTTATTATTCCTGTGCAAAGAAAGTGTATTACAGTAACAGTAATGGTTAAGCACTTTTTAGTATACTTTATGCATAACTTTGCCTTTAATCATCACAGTCATCCTGTGAGGTCTTTTAAATACCCACCTGTGGATGAAGAATAAAAAAGTGTCAAGGTAATTTGTCTAGACTCACACAGGGAGTAAAGGCTGTCTGACTTGAGACCTGCTTGCTTACCTCATGCACTCCTTCTTTGAAAAATAGCCAGGTGCACCTTTATATATGGTTTTAAAACCATGATGTTCCCCAATCACGGGAAGAACTGCGATATGTGTGAGAGGAAGATGAAAAGTGGAGGAAGCAAGTAGATATGGCTCTGCCTCTCCCCTCTTTCTTCTTTTTCTCTTACACACACACACACACGCACACACGCATGCATCTGCCCACACACACCAAGCTGAACAGATGATCTTTTATTTGTTTTCACACTGGACTTCCAAATAATGTTTCATATGAAGAAAAAACTTTCTCTGTAAAATACAAACAAGGCTTGAAAATTACTGCTTTCTACAATCCCACTTATCATAGTGTTTTATCTCCCACCCCGCCCCGCCTCCTGATCTGGAATTGCTAATGTGACTCAGATGTTAGCGGAGATCGTCCTTGACTCTGAGTTCGCCCTGTCCTTTGAGATTTAAATAAAATTGTCTCAGTCCCCCATTTCACATCTCCTGGAAGGTTCCAGTGCCATCCTCTAGACTTCTGCACATTCTCGACCCAGTTCTCCCAATTCCTGGTGAACTCTTGACCTCCCGCATCTTATCTCCCCCAGCCACCTTGTTCCCTCCCCGTTCTCCAGGCTGGCCCCAAGGGGAACTCCATCCTCTTCCCTGCACCAGCATCCCCGCTTCATCCCCAGCTCACGCCCACATGGCACTCTTCCATAAGCAGACCTGCAGGCAACAGGAGAGGGTTTATATCCCAGCAAAACCTTTCAGCAGAGTGGGAGGCATACTTGTTCGTAAACATTCTTAAGCCACTTTGCCACCAGAAAGTTCCTATTGGCTGCATTCCTTTGCCACCCCAAGTCCAGACCTTCTCAGCTCCTCTACCCCCTCCCACTCCCTCCCCCACTCCTACCCATTCAACCCCCTCCCTTTCTTCTTGTCATCCCTCAATTCAGAATCCCTGGCCATTCTTCAGCTAGGCTTTGTTTGCTGCCTCTTTCTTAACCATGTCTCCCAGAACCTCACCTTTTCTACCCCAAACAACTTATTAGGGTATTTTTCTAAACAAAGACAGTTTTCTCTCCAGGAGGAACCCTGGTGCACGCTATTGAGATGAGGTTCCCCCCAGCTACATGAACACAGTATAGCTCTATTGGAGGGATAGACCCAGGTGGAACAGCAGACCCAAACCAGAGGCTAGCTATCACCCTTGTTGGAGAAGAATCAGGGGCCTATGTAGAAAACTAATAAGAACCTACTGTATAGCACAGGGAACTCTACTCAATATTCTGTATATGTATAAGCTGATTCACTTTGCTGTACACCTGAAACTAACACAACATTGTAAATCAACTATACCCCAATAAAAATTAAAAAAGAAAAAAATGTTCACATTCTGTGAAGTACATATTTGTCTTTTCTTTTGAGTAATAAAACAGGTTAAGCAACTTGCCCAAAGGGCACAGAGTTAGAAAGCAGTGGGTCCTGCTTGGGCCAGGCACTGACACTTCCAAGCTCTTCTTCTCTACAGTACTGCGCTACTCAACCACCTAGTGGTCAAAAGAACACTTCTCTTCCTAAATGTTCTAGTCCACCTTCTGGCATCCTTGCTCCCCTGGGGCAGTTCCTCAGGCTCCGTGTCATTTTTCTGCCTCCTGAGAGACTCTTCATAGAATTTGAGGGGTGCAACTATTTTCAGCTCCCTTCTGGGAATATGTGTTTTTTCCAGTATCCAGCAAAGAACGGAGCTTAATCTGCAAGTCATGTTAAGTGTATATTTGGATATCTGTATTTCTAAATGAAATGTGCTTAAGTAAACATTCTTTTTTTCCCCTTTTTAACAATAATGAGTGAGCTCATAGGGAAAGGGCCCGGACAGTCATGGGCCTAATCCTGGTTCGACATCTTCTTGTGTGTCCCGTGGCCATTTGCTGATCTTCCCTTAATACCTACTTCCCTACCATAGTGCTTGGTATTCAGAAAATGCTCAATAAATATCAGTTTCTTTCCCTTTATATTACTAGTTGAAATTCTCCCATCAGCCGATTTTCTTAGTATTTTTCAATATATCAGATGGTTTCAACATTAGAAGTGGAGGGAAGGTGATGTGATGTATATTATATATTCTACTTTCCCAGTTCTCCTTAGCTTTTTATGTACATTTTTCTTATAATAAGAAATGAAATGATCATATGGTTTTCATTCTTCAGTTTGTTGATATGGTGTATCTCACTGATTGATTTACGTATACTGAAGAATCCTTGCATCCCGGGGATAAATCCTACTTGTTCATGGTATATGATCCTTTTAATGTGTTGTTGGATTCGGCTTGCTAGTGTTTTGTTGAGGATTTTTGTATCTATGTTCATCAGTGATATTGGCCTGTGATTTCCTTTTTTTGTGATATCTGTGTCTGATTTAGGTATCAGGGTGGTAATGGCCTCATAAAATGAGCTTGGGAGTGTTCCTTCCTCTGCAGTTTTTTGGAATAGTTTGAGAAGGATTAACTCTTCTCTAAATGTTTGATAGGAGTCGCCTGTGAAGCCATCTGGTCCTGGGCTTTTGTTTGTAGGAAGTTTTTAAATCATAGTTTCAATTTCAGCACTTGTGATTGATCTGTTCATATTTTCTCTTTCTTCCTGGTTCAGTCTTGGAAGGTTGTACCTTTCTAAGTTTTGTCCTTTTCTTCTAAGTTGTCCATTTTATTTGCATATAATTGCTTGGACCTACTGTATAGCACAGGGAACTCAACTCAATACTCTGTAATGATCTATATGGGAAAAGAATCTAAAAAAGAGTGGATATATGTATACGTATAGCTGATTCAATTTGCTGTACAGCAGAAAGTAACACAACATTGTGAATCAACTATACTCCAATAAAAATTTTTTTAAAACCCACACACTTAGGAAGGCCCATTTTGAGCTGGAAAAAAATTTGGGGGTACTTTAATGAAATAAACATTTATTTACATATTTAAAAAAGAAATGAAAATAGAGCTCTTTCTGAATGCCAAGAGGAAGAGGCCTGTTATCCAGCTCCTACTTTTGGTGAAGATTGTAAAGCATGTAGACAAGAGATGGAGGTGGCTTCAAGCCCATGAGAGGAAGTCCTCTGCAGGGTTGGTGGCACATCGTGTCTCTAAATGTATGAAGGAGTGAGCACGGTTCTCACATCCTCAAAGGGAAATCATGTGCCTGTGTTCATTGGAATATAGCAGTTTACTGACTTTTAGATTTTGGATTTTTATGCTATCAACATTGACTATATTGAATGATTTTATATCCAAATGTACTGTGCTTTGTTGCTTAAATGGGCTCGTTCAAAGGCAAGGTGCTCACCACAGTGAGGCTGGGTGGTTAGTACCAATCCAATAATTTGGCAGATATCTTCTTTTCATTTATGTATTTATTTATTTTTAATTGGGGTATAGTTGTTTTACAGTATTGTGTTAGTTTCTACTGAACAGTGAAGTGGAGTTCCCTGTGCTATACAGCAGGTTCTCATTAGTTATCTATTTTATACATATTAGTGATATATATGTCAATCCCAATCTCCCAATTCATCCCCCCCCCCAGCCTTTCCCCCCTTGGTGTCCATATGTTTGCTTTCTACATCTGTGTCTCTGTTTCTGCCTTGCAAACTGGTTCATCCGTACCATTTTTCTAGATTCCACATATATGCGTTAATATATGAGAGTATAATATAATATATAAGAGTTAATATACTCTTTCTGACTTCCTTCACTCTGTATGACAATCTCTAGGTCCATCCACATCTCTACGAATGACCCAATTTCATTACTTTCTATGGCTGAGTAATATTCCATTGTATGTATGTGCCACATCTTCTTTATCCATTTGTCTGTCGATGGGCATTTAGGTTGCTTCCATGACCTGGCTATTGTAAATTATGCTTCAATGAACATTGGGGTGCACGTGTTTTTTCTCAACCAGAAGCGCAAAACATCCCCACTGTGCTTCTCTAGAAGCACTGATCGGGCAGATAGGATTGAATCATCAGAGGATGCCGTTTAATTTCTCCTTAAGTCGGTGGTTCCCGTCAGGTGAGACATCCACAGCCCGCAGGCTCTCTGGCTTGCACAAGGGTTCCTGTCACCGTGAATGGAGAGATCTCACCTGACAGCAAATCCTGCTCCTTTTAGCATCAATAACTGCAAGCCAGAAGGGAACGTGTGTCCTACATAAAGTGATCTTTCTCTTTTCAGGTTCTAAATTAGTTCTGAAAGTGAATAGTTGTAAAAATGTTGACATTTACTCTCTGTTTAAGCATGCTTGCTATACGGTATTGGTTCTCAAACCTCACTCCCCAGCACAGTTGTCAGATTCCTAGGTGCCACCCCTCATCGGTTCTGATTGAGTTAACTTGGGGTGGAATCCAAGAAGCTTGGCTTTTCCAAAGCTGCTTTTTGAGTATTTCCACTACAGGTAGTGCCTATCTTTCACATAACTACATTGCAGACAACCAATACATACAGATACCTCCTTTTCTACCTCTGAAATGTCTCTGTTCTTCCACCTTCTCCTCAGTTCCTCCACGGAAATCCCATGTGGTTTTTTGATAGAAAGTTGTTTTGCAAATATCCTAAGTTTCTATGGGCTCTGAAGTGGAGGGAATTCAACAGTGGGAATCAGCACAGGTAATCCTGATTAGGTAATTAGATCCCGCTAATGCAGGGATCTCAGAAAGTCTGATTTGCATGAGCAGTGCCTGGACCCTGATCCAGAGCCGTATTTACTCTGCTCATCTCTCTTGTTTAGGGACAGTTCCACTGCAGACAGCAGGATGGATTATAGCTAGTTTAAGTAGATGAAAGTTTGATTCAGGGGATTAGGTGCTTCAAAACTGTTGGAAGAGCTGGACTAGAAGGCTGACGTCCTAGAGGCAAGCTCCCAGAACCCTTCTGCTGTGCTCAGTCAAGGAGGCCACCACCACCTCTGTAGGAAGCTGACGATAAGGAAGCCATTGCTCCCAGAGGTCTGCTTCTTCTGCTGCCCTCAGGAAAGCAACAGTGACCACTAATCCAGGAAAAACTCAATTCAGGAACCACATAGAAAGTGGGATCTTCACACTCTGCTTCTCTCTCCACATGACTCACTATTCAAAATCAAAATTTCATGTAAGGGACTCCCTGGAGATCCAGTGGTTAAGACTTCACCTTCCAATGCAGGGGGTGCGCATTCAATCCCTGGTCAGGGAGCTAAGATCCCACATGCCTCGTGGCCGAAAAAACAGAACATAAAACAGAAGCAATATTGTAACAAATTCAATAAAGACTTTAAAAAATTTCATGTAAGTTCATCTGACTGGTGAAAACTAAGAACTAAGTCTTGCCTGGACCCCTAGTTACAAGAGTGTCTTGGATTTTTACCCCCAAGTTTTAACTCTTCAGTCTCTTGATAACTAGAAGAGAGTTAGAATAGATCTTGGACCAATATATTCTCAGCATCCAGTAATTCCCTTGAAGCTTGAATATTTTCACTTCACTTTATTACATTTTCCTTAGTATCGTTGTTTATAAAGTTAATTTGGGTCCTAGAATTCTGTGATTATTTTATTATAGTCAGTGTTTCTGTGAGCGGAAAAACATTTCTAGAATCAAAGAACGTTCGTATCAATATATTTTTAGATTGAAGCTCTTTATAATGTGGAGACTGCCTTTTTGGAGAAACTGTCTTGTTACACACATGTATATGCATATGTATAGGTGTTTATGCTATGTGTATTCTATGAGTGCAAGTTATCTCGAATAGTACATATGCTATAATTAGTATTGAGGTCCATAATGATCCACTGGAGGCCCAGCCAGATTCTGAGTGCCATAACAATTAGATAACATTTATTGAGCCCTTACTTTGCACCAGGAGTCATGCTATATGTATGTGTTCTTAATCTGAATTCTTACAATTCTATGAGTTTGATATTATTATTCTCAGCCCATTTCACCAAAAAGGAAACTGAAACTAAGAGAGAATAAGTAACTTGCCCAAGATCCATCGCTGGTAAGTGGCACAGCCAGGACTTGAATCTAGGACTCAAATCATCTAACAAAATTAATATTAGTGTAACTTTAGTGTAGGTATTTTATTTTAATCTAATACCAGACTGTGAAATTTGTTTTCTGTTTCTTTCTGCCTCTTTGCTGGTGTGTGTGTGTGTGTGTGTGTGTTTTGGACATGTTGAGTTTGATGTCCTATGGGGCCTTCTTTTATCTTCTCATCTTTGTTTAGCATGAAATTTAAGATAAAAAAGTTTATTCATCTACAGCTCCAAAAGAAATACTAACCCACATTTGTCCAAATGGTAAGCAGGAAAGGAGAATGTATAGGTTCACAGCTCATCAAAAACTAGAACACTCTTGTGATACTTCACCATCTGGTGGTCAGAAACTCAAATGAGCCATCTGGGCACTAACTAAGCAAAGACCATGTTATTGAGGTACCTTCTAACTTAGCTGAGAATTCTGTTATATCTTGGCCATTAGCCAGTTCTGAGGACTGCTGGCTAGCTGTCATGTAAAAGTGGAATTCTCAATCCATGCTCTAACCCATGCAGATCTTAGCATATATAAGAATTGTGTGCCTTCCTGTTTGCCACTGTCAGAGGTTCTGGTCCTATACTACTCCACTGAAAACCATTTATACTGAGGCCACTTATGACCCTTGTAGTTGTCATATCCAATAGCATTTTATACTCTTGACTACTTGTCCTTTCTAAATTCTGTCCTCTCATGATTTCTAGAAATGTACACTCTCTTGTACTTTTCCTTCTGCCCTTTTAGTCTTCCCTCTCAGGCACCTCCTTAAAAGTTCCTCTTTGTTTTGTCAGTTCCTAAAATTTAGATATTTATCAGGGTCCTTTGTTTGGTCTTTTGGGTTCAGTGGGAGCTCTTGGCAAGTCTTAGTAACTTCTGAATCCTAACTTCATCCCCAAGGAAGAGGGGTGATTAAGTGGGATCAAGGGCAATGACATTTATTAGAACCACGTGCAGGGGAGTCTCTCACTCTCTATCTCTTGATTATTACCCTTAGACAGTCCCTCTCTTCCTCCCATGAAACTGGGAGCAATATGGGTTTGGAGCCATTACTGCTAGGGAAATACCTTATCCGGAGAATACCTTGGTGTCTGGATTAAACAGTCTCTATTCTAGACCATGGCAAAACCCCTTGCTTTGTCCTCTTGTTTACCTCAGTTTGCCTTTCCTTTGACACAGTTTTCCTTGACACCAGAGTGGTCAGTTACAGAGGACTGAGACTTGTGTTTCAGTTTAGGGCAAATGGGCTAAGCTGCCTCTCAGCTTCTTGCATGTGTTGTAGATCCTTTGCATCTGCCTCTGATTTTAGAGCATGGATGGTCCAGTCTCGTTCACCCAGAGACTTTCTACACTGGTGAAGGTATAGTGGTGGAGTGTTACAGTGGGAAAGCATACACTTTGGCCTCATCTTAGTTCTTGACCTCTAAGCTTGTATTTCCTTGAGGAACTTGTGATGGGAGTTTGAGGGTAAAGGGTAGAGCTTGGGAATTCGGTGGCAAGACAAAGTTTAGGATTCTGGCTTCTGAATATCTCTTAATAGATTTCCATCATAGTCATAACATACACGACCTACTTCTTATTCTATATATTCTTCTTTTGCTTCTAAACAGAACTCAGCAACCGCATATATGCCAGCATTTCCAATATTCTTGTTTTCAGTCCAGTTGTCCCTCTACTATAGGCCAGACACATGTAGTCACGTGTCATCTGGAAACTCTGCCTTGTTCCACAAGACCTCAAACACTTGCCAAACTAAACTCGTAATCTTTCCGTGTCTCACCTCCTGAATCTGCCTTTCTTTCTGTAGCTCACCAATAACAGGCATTCAGGTCAGAAACAAAGAGGTCACCCTTGACCTGGCTCTCTCTTAGCCCCCGCATTCAACCTGTCATTAAGTTACACAGAGAGAACCTTGATGGCTACAGGGCTTGTGGGATCTTAGCTCCCCGACCAGGGATTGAACTCGGGGCTGTGGCAGTGAAAGCCCTGAGTCCTACTCCCTGGAATGCCAGGGAATTCCCCAGAGAGAACTTTTAAAATAGCTTCCTTGAATCCACCCTCCCTTCTTTATTCTCACTGTCACTGCTTCATTTAGGCCTTCATCGTTTCTCACGTTTTATAACAATAGCATCCTAAGAGGTCTCTCCAATTACAGCCATCCCCCAACAGCTTCCAGCTATACATGGAATGGAGTTCAGTATCCCAGTACAAAACCGAAAACCCTCGTCTCGCTCCTCGCTCCATCTCGCTCCTCGCTCCGTCTCGCTTCTCTTGTCCTCTCACTGCCCATGCTGTGTTCCCATGGATCGGCGTCCGGTCCCAGAGTGTACACTCTCCATCCGTGGCCCAGGGACTGCCACCCCCCTGCTCCTGCTGCCCCAGGTGTCCTCACCCTGAAGATGCTGCTCCAGAGCCACTCCCTCCTCCCTTCCTGACCCCTCTGCCTGGGACTTGTTCTTTCCATATCATCTCTTAGCACCCTTTGCTTTTCTCTATCGTAGTACTCGCCTCATCACAGTATGATTTTCCATTTCCCCAACTGTTTAATCATTTTCTACTAAACGGTGATCTCCATAAGATCAGGAACAGAAGCCCAGCCCAACACACAGCCTGATGTTTACTGAGCATAATTTATGTGGTTTAAATCAGTGAACTATATATTTGTCCAGAAAGAAAGAACCTTGTGTGCCACCCTTCAGGACATGTGAGATCTAAATAATTCAGCCAATCATTTGAAATCAGAGTGTCCCTCATATAGAGAGTAAGTCATAAACTAAGGGCAGAGAGAAGATTCTCTGTTCCTCTCTTCCCGAGGGCCCTCAGAGTGCTCAGATGAAGACCGTTGAGGATGGCCTTGAAGGTAGACTCGATTTGTCAAGAGGTAGAGTGACTTCAAAACTCCAGCTATGAACATGATTTGGGGGACCTCCAGGAATCCTATGTGGCTAGAAAAAGGGGTGGGAGTGTGGAAGGAGGAGGGGGTTAATTTTGAAGGACCTTGAGAAGGTTGTCCTTGACCTTGACCTTGACTGTGTTGTCCACAGTCACATAGTCTGTAGTAACTGAGTGGAGAATCAAGTTGTTTTATTTGAGAATGAGCCAGGTAAGTTATTGCTCAGAAGTAGTGATCAGAGTTCGACTGCCTCATCTGTCAGATTATGTATGTATCAAGAGTTATCAATCTTGAAATCTGGATTATATATTTTATCCAAATATAAAATTGACATTACATGTAAAATATGTAATGACCCTTCAAAAGATCTGTCAGTCCACAAGCAGAGCTCCATTTTGTGAACTGCAGAGTTAGAATGAGAAGCTACAGAGTTTGAGGAAAAACATCTCTAAATTTTTGAGGCCAATTTCAATGGGGGAAATAAAACCCCAGCACTTCAGGGGAGAAAGATTTCAGGGGCAGCCTGCCTCTATTCCCCCTGACTTCTGGCTTCCTGCTTCTCCATTTAAACCTACACTTAGGCACAGAACGGCCCTTACCTCCCCCTCAGTTGGTCAGCTCAGTCCTACACTTTGTGCTTCCCAAAATTTCCTCTACCCCCTTCTTTGTGCTTTCAGGAAACCCCTGCTCTGCCAGCAACTCCCCGACTTCACCTGCTCTTCCCTTTTGCTCCTCCAGTAGCTGTTTCTCAGACCAAACCTAGAGTCCTTTGATGCCAGCAACCTGTCAGGTCACACTGAAGAAGGAAACCCCTTGTCCTGCTCCACTCAGGAAGTGGGGGAGGAGATCTGCTTCTTCATTCTCTCCTGCTGCTTCTGTTTGCATGATAAAATACCTGCTCTCCATCCACAGTTGCTCAACCCAGTATCTGAGAACCAAGATACTGTTTCTTAGAAAGGAGTAACCACAAAACAAGGATAAGCAGAAAGTAGAAATAGCAGATCTCTCACTGTAACATCATTTGTGGTAAAAGGATCTTGCATGTGCACAATTATGATATTGGAACTCAGGTGCTGTCTTTCTCTTGTTCTCATTTCCTATCTTAAATGGAGGAGAGGGCTCTTGTGACATGAACACAGTGAATGTTAGAAAAACAGAGCCAAAAAGGAACTGTTTTTTGAGTACCTGCTCTATGCTAAGACCTTTCTGAATCCTCATGACAGAAAGATAATGAGATATATGTTCTGTCCCCAAAGAGCTCTTGGTTTAGTAGAGAAGGCAAATTTATAACAAATATGTTGAAAGGTGTGTAATAGCGTACACACAAGATTCAGAGCTAACAGAATGGGAATTAATTGTTTGGGGTGTGCATGTGTGGATATGTGGATGTGTGTGTCTGAGAGAGAGGGAGAGAGGGGATCTCATTTGTTTCACATGAAACTCCTCTGAGATAGTCATTAATATCTCTCTTTTACAGATTAGAAAATTGAGGCTCAGCGTGGTTGTGTAATTTGACCCAGGTTATCTAGCAAGTGGTTACGTTGACATTCACACCCAACTCTGTCCAAAGTCCAGAGTTGTTTTATTTCACTTTACTGTCTCCTGCCTTCATAACCCCATGATCTAGGATGGTAGAAAAGAACAACGGAGTGGAGCTAGGAAACAGTATTTGTTATCACGAGCACTCTATTGTAACATAGATGTCTTGTGCAGCTTTACTCTGCATGACTCCGGGTTTCTCTCAGCGCTGTTTCTATGTAACAAGAAACCATTTAGCCTTAAACAGGCACTCCTGATTTATGTTTAATAACACCTTTTCTTCCTAACTTTGGCCGTATATGCATGTTAATGGGTCTTTTAATGTAGTGTGCATCCTGGATGAGATTACCCTGGGACATTTGTTGTCCTGTCACCAGCTGTTTAGATTTAGTTTTACAGATTGAACCTTCAAGAGGTTGTTTTTACTCATCAAAGAACCAAATCAGTAGTTGGCCTACATGTTGGCAAAAGAGCCCTTTCATGATCGGAAACACTGTGCCTGAATTTGCATCTGGGTAACTGTGGGAGGGATAAAGTGATTCGATTTTAGACTTTTTCTTTTTGTAATCAGGAAGGTAATACCATGGAGTTCTTGGATGAGATTCTTCTTGTAGAT
The DNA here is from genome assembly GCF_005190385.1 of Monodon monoceros. Taxonomy (NCBI): domain Eukaryota; kingdom Metazoa; phylum Chordata; class Mammalia; order Artiodactyla; family Monodontidae; genus Monodon; species Monodon monoceros. Next base: position 12,260,943 of record NW_021703776.1, on the reverse strand, counting down.
GTCCACCACTTCTGAGACCTAAGACCAGTTCTATCTCAAAATTCCAGGTAGAGTATAACAGACGTAGCGAGAAGACCACTGAGTTGAGATTCCCTTGCTCGTGGACAGGGCTTTCTCTTTTCTCTAGGAAAATAGAAGTCTGCTTTATTTCTACAGGGATTTGAACTTTTTCCTTTGAGAACTTGGAGTTATCCCCACCTTTGACTTTTAACCCAGCATGGTTGTTGAAGTTACTGGCTTCTTTCTTTAGACTCTGACCTTACCCCCTGCAGATGCCCACAGCCCAGAGCCCTTTCTAACTGTTTTACTGGAATGCTAGCTCCAAGGAAGGAGGACCTCATTCATCACAGTATCCCTGGAATGGTGTTTTTCATAAGTATGTGTGTCATAAAGTTGGTACCACTAGATACTCAGGACGATCCATCTGAGCCTGAGACTGATTTCCTCTTGGGATAGAAGTCCCCCTCCATTCTTGGCCATATGTCAGCATCACAGCAAAGCCTTTTTTTTTCTTTTCTTGAATTTTTTTCCCAGTTTTATTGAGATACATTTGATATATAACATTATATTGGTTTAAGGTGTACAACATAATGATTTGATACACATATATATTGTGAAATGATTACCACAAGTTTAGTTAACGTCTATCACCTCACATAATTACAAATATTTTTTCTTTGTGATGAGAACTTTTAAGATCTAGTCTCTTAGCAGCTTTCAAATATACAACCTTATAGCTGGAAGCTTGTAACTTTTGCTACCTTCACCCAGTTCCCCCATCCAGCACCTCCCACTTCTGGCAACCAAAAAATCTCTTTTTCTACGAGCTTGGCTTTTTAGATTCCACATATAAGTGAGATCACACAGTTTTTGTCTTTCTCTGTCTGACTTATTTCAGTTAGCATAATGTTCTCAAGGTCAATACATGTTGTCGCAGATGGCAGAACTTCTTCCTGCTTTTTATGGCTGGATTCACATTTTCTTTATCCATTTATTCACTGATGGACTCTCTGGTTCTTTCCATGTCTTGGCTATTGTAAATAATACTGCAATGAATGTGGAGGTGCAGATATCTTTGGGCTAGTGATTTTGTTACCTTTGGATATATCTCCAAAGTGGAATTGCCAGATAATCTGGTAGTTCTAGTTTTAATTTTTTGAGGAAACTCCATACTGTTTTCTATAGTGGCTGCACCAATTTGCATTCCCAGCACCAGTGCACAAGGGTTCCCTTTTCTCCACATTCTCGCCAGCATTTATTATTCTCTTGTTTTGTTTTTGTTTGTTTCTTTGATGATGGCCATTCTAACAGGTGTGAGGTGATATCTCATTGTGGTTGATTTGCATTTGCCTAATATTTAGTGATGTCAAGTACCTTTTCATGTACTTCTTGGCCATTTGACTATCTTCTTTAGAAAAACGTCTATTAGTGAAGCTCTGATATACTCTTTTGCTTGCCTTTTGCTGAAAGATGAGAATTAATGCCCTTTTATCTTGGGCCTGGCATAAAGCTTATGGCTAGTAAATGCCAAACTTTCTCAGCTGAATCTTCTACCTCTGAGTCCCCTCTTAGGTGCTCTGAGATGGCCATGGGTATTACTGTTCAAGCATTTGTCCTTCTGCAATTGACTTTTCACTTCCTAGTCATCCTCACTCAGCATGAAGAGAAACTAGGCAAACCTGAAAAAGAAATGTGGAGCTTACTTCACTCTGTATGACAGTCTCTAGGTCCATCCGTATCTCTACAAATGACCCAATTTTGTTCCTTTTTACGGCTGAGTAATATTCCGTTGTATATATGTACCACATCTTCTTTATCCATTCCTCTGTTGATGGACATTTAGGTTGTTTCCATGTCCTGGCTACTGTAAATAGTGTGAAGTAAGTCAGAGAAAAACAAATATCATATATTAACACATATATGTGGAATCTGAAAAAATTGGCATATTCGATCTTATTTACAAAGCAGAAATAGAGACACAGATGTAGAGAACAAACGTATGGATACCAAGGGGGAAAGGTGGAGGTGGGATGAACTGGGAGATTGGGATTGTCATATATACACTATTGATACTGTGTATAAAATAGAAAACTAAGGAGAACCTACTGTATAGCACAGGGAACTCTACTCAATGCTCTGTGGTGCCCTAAATGGGAAGGAAGTCCAAAAGTGAGGGGATATATGTATATGTATAGCTGATTCACTTTGCTGTACAGCAGAAACTAACACAACATTGTAAAGCAACTACACTCCAATAAAAATTTAAAAACAATGTAGAGCCACCCCCACCAATTCTTTTCTTCTTTCTTGCCCTTCTATGCTTGAGCAAGAAGAAAAATATTAAGTTATGTAGCTGTTTCCACACAGGTTGTGTAAAATCATGTTAATATATTCAAAAAACATTTAATGAGTGTTAACTGTGTCACACAAATTTTTGAAAGTATGATTTTTTTTCTGCCTCATAAAAGAGATTTAGAATCTCTCATTTATAAATATTAAACAACAATGACTAGTTTATGAGTTCTCTTGAAATTGAAGGACAATAGTATTTATAAATTCCACTAAAATTACTGTTAATAACCTGCACATTTCATAAAACTGGATACAGAGTGCATTGTAAAGACCGTTTTCTTCTTCTAAGGGAACTTTTTTTAAGTGTATCTCTAGGAGAATATCTTCAAAAACCATGAAGGGGTGGGGAGGAGGGAGAGAGAGGGGGAGAATCAGAGAGAGACAGATTTATAAGGGTTTCTTCACATATTATAAAACAACTATATTGTAAATATTATAAAATCAGCTAGAGGAAGAATTGTGTCTTACACATTCTTTGTATCGCCCAGTGAAGGTACTCAGTAACTTTACCTCTGAGTTCCTATAAAGACATATTTTAATAAAATTGAAATCAAAAGTATTTGTTTTTTTTTCAAATCTATTTAATACTTAATAGGATTAAAAGAGAATCTCTCCTTTTTAAAGAAAACAAACTTTCTATAAATGCAACGTCCCATATGCAGAATCTGACCTTTTTGTAGAAAGACAAGCCTACACCGAAATGGACTGACTCAGCTCAGAGTTTCTGAATGTATTAAAGTTTGCTCCCATTGAACTGACATGTAGACAAGTTTCTATGAAGTCTGTTGTCGGTGTATGTGTTGAATCATCTGCACCTCCAGCCAGGAAAATGATACTGGGTGCAAAATCAGATAATCAGAACTTGTCTTTGAAAACTAGAAGAGCTGAAGGGCCAGTTGTCACTTGCCTATGAGCTTGTTTATGCTATGAATCTAAAGCAAAATTCACTAAAAAATACAACAAACTAGTGAATATGACAAAAAGAGAAGCAGACTCACACATACAGAGAACAAACTAGTGGTTACCAGTATGGGAGGGCCCAATAAACAAGTGGGGGAGTGAGAGGTACAAACTTGTGTGTAAGATAAGCTCAAGGATGTATTGTGCAACACGGGGAATATAGCCAATATTTGGTAATAACTTTAAATGGAAAGTAACCTTTAACATTTATATTAAAAAAATAGGGAATTCCCTGGTGGTCCTGTGGTTAGGACTCCGTGCTTTCACTGCTGAGGGCCCTGGTTCAATCCCTGGCTGGGGAACTAAGGTCCCACAAGCCTCATAGCATGGCCAAAATAAATAAATAAATAAATAATCAATAAATAAATTAAAAAAAAAAAAGCAAAACTCAGTAATTCAAAAGATTTAAAGGCTCCTAAACAGAGCTGTGGAGATCTGCAAAAGGTTTATTTCCCATGTGAGGGTGCAACGTGTGTTACATGTCCTCTGCTTTTGCATAAATATGCACATGTATTTAAAAGTTGTATTCTTTTGGTAGTACTAGTACTGAATCAAATATTCGTCAGATTACTGCGTTACCTAGAACACTTGCTTTGTAGTAGTATTTTCAGAGCAAATATTTTATGCAGTGGTAGGCTCACTTTACCTTCTCTTCATGATAAAGATGAAATTTTTAACTATGAAAATTATAGGGATTTTCATTCAAAATTGAGGGAAAGAACAGAATTCCTTTTATCCTAATTTTTTTCCTCTGTGGTCAAGATGACAGAATGGGTATACTTCCCCATTCATTTGGAACACAGAAAATTGAAAAAAAAACAAAAACAAACTTTTTTTTTTAAGCAGAGTTTCACTAAAAGCAGAATTTAAAATAAAAATCTCTGATGAACAAAAATAGAAGGAAAATCCACATGGTGAGCAGAAGCTGAAGTACCCAGGACACTGAAACTGGAAAGTGGGAGCAGGCCCAGTAGTCCAAGCCCCATGAGGTACTAAAAAATGTACCCACCATGGTGAGTCACAGGGGCCCATGCGCTCCATGATGTCAGGGGCTGAATTAGAAATGACATGCAAGGAGAGGAAGCAGAGCTAGTTGCTCATTCCAGTGGATTTTCCAATAATGACTTCATTTGCTACTACACAGACTGGGACTGTCAGCTCCCCATTGGGCAATGTCCCAAGCTTCTAGAATAAGACCTAGTTCTGAGCTGTGGACTCTCAGGTCAGGCTGAGGCAGTGGTGAAACTGCCCACTATACGAATGTGAGTTTAGGATAGGATAAAAGCAAAGAAACAAAACAAATAAAATTTCCCTGGCAAGAAGAACTCACAAAGCCCAAATTTAAGACTATGTGGAAATTCAAGATTATGAAAGATAGCAAGTGTACCCAACGAGTGGGAGAAATTACACTTGAGGAATAAGAAATAATCAAGCATTTGTCAAATGATTTCAATAAAATTATTTTATATATCTTTGAAAGAATAAAAAAGGACTAGTATCCAAATTAAACAGTAATTCAAAATTGTGAATAAAAAAATCAAAAAATTTGAAACTAGTGTGGATAAATGCATCTAAGAACCCATTAGAAATCTTGAAAATGAATTTTTTGTATAGATTAAAAACTGAAAAAAAAAAGACTCCAATGAAGAGAGTAAATAGATTGGACACAGTAGAAGCAATGGTTAATGAAATGGGAAATAGAACTGAGTAGGTTACATAGAATATTGAGGAAGGAAGGAAGGGAAGATAGAAAAGAAAAGAAAGAAGGAATAAATGAAAAATATGAAAGAGAAGAGTCGGGATGAATGGAGACATTGAAATATATTTTTAATAGGAGTTCCAGAAGGATAGGATGAAGAAAAGACAATATACAACAGATGATAATAGCTAAGAATTTTCTAGAATTGAAGAAAGCCATGAGTTCATAGCTAGAAAAAGCACAGAGTGCCAATCAGGTTAAATTAACACAAAACAACAAAAGTCTACTTGTAAACACATTTTATGGAAGCTTTAAGTTGAAGTAATATTTTGAAACGTTAATTTTTTTCTTTTAGCCATGTTGTTGCCAGGCAGGACAGAGTTTGTTTGTATTATCTCTCTTTCTGCCACCACGATCATCTATTAACCTGTTTTTGTCAACAGTATTTATTAAGTTAAGGGACATGTGATTAAAATAGCCAAAATCTGAATTTTGTTTTCTTATCAAGGAGAAATATACTTTGATTTTGCCAGTGGATTAGTTTTCTATCCACTGTTTTCTCTCATCGTTGATGTTTTCTCTCATAATTATATGTATTCATCAATAATATGAATATATCTAATGCTCAGTTAAGTATTTTCTAATTTTCTCCCAAGGTTTGAATATTACTAGCTATTGTGCAGATACTCAGGTATCGCTAGTTCATTCAAGACTGTTGATTCCTTCCTTCCTTAACTTCGGTCTAAGTTACTATGAACTCATGTAATTGAACATTCCGAAGCCATCTTGTCTCCAAGAGTTCCTGGAGTGAGTTTCTGATTTTTTTGCTTGATCTATTTTATGGGAGACTTAGAGGACTGATATTCAGCTGATATACACCTATGTGATGTTACTGGCCAGCACTGACCCTGATTGCTTGGTGTTTCAATTATCTATTGCTGCATGACAAACTACCTCAAAATTTAGTGACATAGAATGATTAAAACATTTATCTTTCTCATGAATCTGAAGTTTGGGGAGGGTTTGAAGAGGCCAGCTTATCTCTGTTTCACTTGGTGTCAGCTGGGGTGGCTCCAAAGCTGGGGGCTGGAATTATCTAAAGACTCGCTCACATGTCTGGTGGTTGATGATGGCTATTGGCTGGGACTTCAGCTGGGGCCATGGCCAGAATACCTATACTTGATCTTTTCATGTGGCTGCTTGGCTTCTTTGGAGGATGGCAGCTGGATTCCAAGGGTAAGAGACAGAGAGGAAGCCAGGTGGAAACTGCATGGTCTTTGTGACTTAGCCTTGAAGTCACCCAAGGCCACTTTTATTTATTTATTTAAATTTTTATTGGAGTATGGTTGATGTACAATGCTGTGTTAGTTTCAGGTGTACAGCAAAGTTAATCAGTTATACATATACATATATCCACTCTTTTTTTTTAGATTCTTTTCCCATATAGGCCATTACAGAGTATTCAGTAGAGTTCCCTGTGCTATACAGTAGGTTCTTATTAGTTATCTATTTTATGTATAGTACTGTGTATATGTCAATCACGATCTCCCAAATTATCCCTCCCCCCCCTTTATCCCCTGTTAACCATAAGTTTGTTTGCTACATCTGTGACTCTGCTTATGTTTTGTAAATAAGTTCATTTGCACCCTTTTTTTAGATTACACATATAACTGATATCATATGATATTTGTCTTTCTGTGTCTCACCTACTTCCCTCAGTATGACAATCTCTAGGTCCATCCATGTTGCTGCAAATGGCATTCTTTTTTTCTGTTTTTATGGCTGAGTAGTATTCCATTGTATATATGTGCCACATCTTCTTTATCCATTCATCTGTTGATGGACACTTAGGGTGTGTCCATGTCCTGGCTATTGTGAATAATGCTGCAGTGAACATTGGGATGCACGTATCGTTTCGAATTATGGTTTCCTCAAGGCCACTTTTGACTCATTCTGTTAATTAGAAGTGAGTCACTAAGGCAGATCCATATTCAAGTTAGACTCACCTTTTGATGAGCAGCAGTATCAAAGAATGATAAGACATTAAAACCCCTATCGTCCTTATAGGAGGTACATTGAGTAGGCAAATTCGTAGAGATACAAAATAAAGTAGAGATTACCAGGGGCTGGGAGTGAGGGGAGAATGGGGAGTTTTTGTATAAGAGCTATAGAGTTTCTTTCGGGGATGCTAAAAAAGTTCTGGAAATAATAGTAGTGATAGTTGCACAACATTGTGAATGTACTTAATGCCCCTGAATTGTACACTTAAAATGGTTAAAAGGGTAAATATTACGTTATGTATATTTTACCACCACAGTAACATAGTCTGCACCCATTCTAATTAATCAGTGCCTGACTTTTGGTCTTAATGTATTTTAAATATTCCTTCTGAATGCATGTATGTCCCCAAAGTATTCATGAAAGGTACGAACTCCTAACCCCTCCTTTTCCTGGCAGGGGCTTCACAAAGGCAAATACTACTAATGAAAGGAGTGCTGACTTTTGCTAGCACTGGGCTGTAAGATCTAGAAAAGTTTGGAATAAGCTATTTCCAATTTTATTTGGTGAGCAACCCAACAGGGGAGCTACTTATAATAGGTAAGGATGCCTGATGAAGCACACGTTTTTCCATTTATGTTTGATGAGTGAAATTTTGTTTCACTCCAGGGAGAACTCACTAACAGGGAAGTTATAATGGAGATTTTCAACTTTTTTTTTTTTTTTTTGCGGTACGCGGGCCTCTCACTGCTGTGGCCTCTCCCGTTGCGGAGCACAGGCTCCGGACGCGCAGGCTCAGCCGCCATGGCTCATGGGCCCAGCCGCTCCGCGGCATGTGGGATCCTCCCGGACCGGGGCACGAACCCGTGTCCCCTGCATTGGCAGGCGGACTCCCAACCACTGCGCCACCAGGGAAGCCCGAGATTTTCAACATTTTAAACCCAGCTTCCTCTTTCTATTCATCAAGGGCAGGAAAAGCCAAGTAGACTCAATGACTCACAAAGTTGCACTGGGACTCCGCGAACACTGTGTTAGGACTGACCACGCAGTGAGCAGCAGGCCCAGAACCTTTCTGGCTTGTGGCACCTGGCACCTCCACTGAGACATTTCAGTTCAGTGTCTGGTATCAAGGAGAAGCGTGGCTGAGATATAGGAACCAGCATCTCTGAAAAGTAATAGAAGAAAGTATTTAATAGTGAATGGAGGTGGGCAGTCAGCCCTGGGATCTTTTGTATGGCTCTAGACCCTAGGCCATTCCCAGAAACAGAAATGACTTTCTGGTATATTTGTGGTTCATTCCTTAATGTCAGACCTTAGTTAGTAAGCTACCGCAGCACATGGCTCACTACCCTTAGAAAAGTGGCTGTCCCCATTTCAGTGGGATGGTTCTTTATTAGGAATGCCAGAGCTTGGTTTCTTCCTGTTTTGAGGACCTCAACAAATGTTCTAATATGTTACCTCTGTGGTTTCTTAGTTTTACAACAGTGATAACATCCTCCTGCTAACTAATTGATTATTATGCTAACAGCATGAAATGTACTCCTTTGAGAATGCAGTATAGTGGTCGGAAGATTCTTTAAAAGGAAAGGTTTAGTAGATGTAAAATTGAACACAATCAGCCAATGTGGAAAGGAGAACTTTGGGCTGTTTCATAGTATTCCTCCTTCTGACTGTTTTGGAGTTTTTGGAAGTATTTGATAGCATTATTGTTATTTGTGGTGATACTGCTTGAATTTCTCAGAAAATGCTACGGGGTAAATACTTGCACACATGTGTTATATTTTATCAGACCTACTTGTGCCTTCAGATCATGTGCCATAAAAAAAGCTGATGTGTGTCTTTATTTTGGAAGTTTACCTCTATCATATAGTAAATTTCCTTAAAAGTAAGTCAGTTGCCTTTAGAAGGCAAGGTAACTAGTCCTTGTCTTCAAACCTTTTGCAATTATTTTTGGTGGCAGGTTTGTAACCACGACGCCTTAGTTGTAAGGTGTGTTGTAAGCATAGATAATTGTTACTACTAGTTAAGTGAAATTTTAGAGTGGTTTATTTAAAAAAGCAGATTCAAGGTTTTCCCTTTAATAACATTCCTCACATGCATTCTGCAGTGCTTTCCCGACACAAGACAGTAGGAGAAGCTGTGACTGGATCACTCCCATGTGATTGATCATCCATCACGTGCATGTCGAAGAACTCTGGTTAGTTTGGCACTTTACTGGTGCCTGCTTTTGAAGACTCTTAAGACCAAAATGACTGAGCACATGTCCCAAAGTGGTGAAAGCTGCATTAGAGTGCTTCCAGAAAAGTTCTTTTCTGCTTCAAGTGAGGCAAGGACCGAATACCAGAGAATTATATGAGTTTGTCCTTTCTGCCTTTGTGAGTTGTTCAATCCTAGTGTGCAGAGGTGCTCTAGAGCTCAGTAAGGGAGGAGGGGAAATGGGGTGTGTATTAGGAAGAGGATGGAGTAGGGATGCAGTTCCTGGGGTGTAAGAGAACCTTGGAGAAGGGTGATGGAGATAAAAGTGTCATGGCTGGGTGAAGGGAGAGGGAGTAACAGATTGCTTTGGCGATAGAGGTAGGACGTGTGCTAGAGAGGAGGGCATTAGAAAAACTTGAAATCCAAGGAAAGAAAAGTCAGTTATTCTTTTCTTTGCATTTAAGAGCTCTTCCAGTACCTCTCACCTTATTAACATGCTGAAATCACAGTCAACCAGAGAAAACTGATTGCATGGTATCCTATTTAAATAGAAATGTCAAGATATAAAGATTGAATTGAGTGAACAGTGGGCTGACTTAAAGTTCTGGGGATGAATGTGATTACTCAGCACGTTTTTTTCTGAATGTTCTGGTGCAGTTTACAGAATTGGCACCATTTGGCCAGGTTTAGCTTGCGTTCCCTGGCATGCTCTACTCCTCCTTAATAACCCGTTTCCCTTGTTAGTACTCCTTGTATGTATGTCTTCCTGGCAAGATTGTAAACTGTGAGGGCGGGACCACATCTACTCTACTAACTACTCCATTTCCAGTACAATGCCTGGCAAAAAGTCAGTGCTAACTAAACGTTGGCAAAAGAAGCAGCATGATACAGATTCTGTAAGAGTTAAAGACAGTGTTTATAAAGGACTTCATTCCGTTTCTGGTTCTTAGTAGGTGCTGAATAAATGCTTTTATTATTTGTAATAATAACATGAAAATCTTCTTTCTCTGGTTCTTGTTTTATTGGTTAGAAGAGACCACTGCAGTGAAAAAGCTATAACGATTCAACATCACTATGTTTGAACAAGTATGTGAGAATATGTAAACTCTCCTTAAGATGCTTGCTAGAAAGTCCTCATTTCAGAAGAATATAAAGCAATGTGTGCACCTTCTTTTTTCTTTTTATAAATTTATTTATTTTATTTATTTATTTTTGGCTGCGTTGGGTCTTCATTGCTGTGCGCCGCTTTCTCTAGTTGTGGCGAGCGGGGGATACTCTTCGTTGCGGTGCATGGGCTTCTCATCACGGTGGCTTCTCTTGTTGCAGAGCACGGGCTCTAGGCACGCGGGCTTCAGTAGTTGTGGTACACGGGCTCAGTAGTTGTGGCTTGTAGGCTCTAGACCACAGGCTCAGTAGTTGTGGCACATGGGCTTAGTTGCTCCAGGGCATGTGGGATCTTCCCGGACCAGGGCTCGAACCCGTGTCCCCTGCATTGGCAGGCGGATTCTGAACCGCTATGCCACCAGGGCAGCCCTGCACCTTCTTAATGAACCCTTCCTTCCAACTTCTGGTGGCTGTCTTTTTCCATTATACCTAGTAAGTCAGAAAATCAAACAGTGAAACCAAAAAAGCTAAAACTAACCATGGGAAGTGAAATAAATATTTACACATGGCTTCCATAAGCATGATATATGTTTATACCTTTAGTATGTTTTGATTTGTGTATCCTACCACCTCAAGATGTAAGCTTTTAGCAGCTGGGATCCTTATCCTGGACATATTTTGTATGTTCTTTATTGTATCTAATGACTATCAGAGTCCACCAGTAAATACACCAGACTTAGTAGAGATGCATGCATGGCTAATTCAGCAAGCATTCTTATCTACAAATTTTGTGTTTTTGCTCAGCTGCTGTATCAGTAGACTCGAAGACTTGGCTACAGCTGTCCTGAGAGGCTATCTATAAAAATGCAGGTGTTCAGCATTAGCAAATAGTTCTTATTATATGGATTGACTTTTGGCAGTTAGTAACGATGTTTCCTGAGATTGAAAAATGATTTTCTACCTTAAACAGTGGTTTCACATTACTGGAATGCCGAATTAAAAAAAAAAAAAAAAAAAAACCCACACAAAATTCCTCTCATCAAGTAGTGCTGAGACTGTTTTTGTTAGTTGTATACATTTCATGATTTGTATATTTTATAGTAGAATGTAAGCCTTTCTTTTTAACTGTTGTGGTTAGGTTTAGGCCCTTTGCCAAATGAAGCAGACTATGAAGAATTAGGAAGGGTAATGCATCCTGGGGTTCTGTTTCCTTGGCCCGAAGCCAAGGAAAGACCTGGGGCTGGAGATGTTTTCAAGGTTTTAAAAATATTAGGGCATCTTTGTGTTTTACTGTTGTTTTGCATCATCACCTACTAGCAGATCGCCTTTCATTCCTGTTTACAAGGAGTTCAAATGCTCTTTGTGATATATCTGTTAACCCTTCCTTTACCTTAACCTGAAGGTCATGACTGGGCAGAATTTAGGACCTTGCTTAAAATGATTTATGGGAAGTTAAGACATCCTCTGTCTGTATTTCCTCTGTTTCCTATGTATGTACCTATTGATTAAGCCAGAGGATGTGCTATATGGCTTGGTATCTGTTAACCTCTAGGTCAAAAATACAACACTAGTAAAACACTTAAAGTACAAGGCAGAGATGTGTTCCTTTTGGAATACTGTAGAAAAAATACAGAGATCATTGGCAGAGGGTTAGTGAAGCTTGCATACAGTATATGAGCTCTTCACTGCTTGCTTGGGGGTTTGCTGAGGCAACACTGTAGAAACCAGTTTAACTAAACAAATAAACGAGAAGATGGTACTATTGGGTGGGTGGCACTCAGGGACTATAACTGAATTGATCTTAAGGAAGGCTGGTTCTGTTAAATAATTTTCCTTACTTTGGCCACACATCACTGACTTTTTGGAATCTTTTCAAGGCAGGTAAGCCTTGATATTGAGGAAAACCAAACAAACCAACGTCAATTATCTGAACTAAGCTCTACATTAGCAGACTTGAGTTACGGCCCATGGCAGGAGAATTCAGAAATGTTTCATGTGTAAAGGTTTCCCCTTTATCATCTTACCTTCTCTCTCCTTCAGGTCTTTGCAGCAGAGTGCGTTTCAGGTTTTTGTTCGACATATGAAAGGCTCAGTTTCAAAGGCTTGGGTTTTCACATCCATGTCAATATCACAGATTGAAATGTGACACGCGTACCTGGCTGCATACTTTCTTTAAACCTGAGCCAGTAATACTGCAAATGTGAGGGGAGGCACTCTTTCATCTCACACTTTAAAGTGAAAGGTTTGTTGATGTAACCCAATTTCCAGTCTGCCGAGGTCACCCTGTAATGTAGCGCAATGACGATAAGCCCATCAATCCTGTTTGATGTTCGAAGTTCCCTTCCCCTGGTTTTTACCCCCACTTTGTTTTGTAAAGTAAGTTTAGTAATAGTGATATTCTGGCTTGCTAACATGTGATGATGTGATTTCCCCTGACGCTCACAGCGTGGCTTGTTAAACCGTGCATGTGCCTTGCAGGGATTATGCCCTGGATATAATTAAGAGAGGGATAATAGAAATAAGTATGTTCTTACATACTTTTGAGAATGTTCTTGGGTAGGGTAAGTGATCAAATGCAGAGATTCTAACCCTGGTTCCTGGCTCTTCTGTGACCTCTAACAGTAGGGAAAGTTGCTCTGCATTGTAAGCATTCAGTAATCAGTATGAAATCAGTTGGTGGTCTCTGTGCAGTCTCTGATGCAGGTGTGTGGGCATGAACTAGGGTCAGGGGAAAGGGGGGGATGGACAGGAGCCAGTGTTAGGGAGAGGAAGGGCATGAGAGAATGCCTCTGACATGCACAGTTGTCCTTGGTAGAACACACGTAACCTAACATCAAAGGCCACACCATTGTTTCTGGTCCTGGTGCTAAGTTAAGAAGTAGAATCAGGAATGAACATGGACCAGAGCCTATTGCCTGGAATACTGGGAGGTCCAGGTTGGTTGGGGATCCGGCCAGTGAAATACAGGTTGAAACACATAAAAGAGCCAATATTTAGCCATTTATAATTTATAAAAGCGTATATGATTCAATGTTTTCATTTCACTTGATTTCATGATTCAACCTAATTCTGTCTTCGCTAGCCAAATAGGTTTTATCCTTCTGGTTTGGAAATACCCCCTTCACCACCCCTTTCTCATGGAGGGCCAGGGTTACAGTGGGGACAGTCAGTTCTAACCAGCAGCTGTCTATTGTGACAAACATGTTATCTTCGTTGACTGGTCCCTTCTGGGAAGGAGAGACAGAAAGGCACATTCAAGCTGTAGTGCTGGAGGTCACCCCAGAAGCTCCTTTTATCCTTTTTCCTTCAGTTGAATCATCCTGATGATGATTCTTTACCCTTTGGTAAAGATCTCTATCAGCAGCAATGGTGGTGTTCAGTGTGAACTCTGCTGAGTATAGCCTCTGCTAAGACCAGTGGACATTCGTAGATGAGATGTATGGTAGTAGAAAAAGAAATGAGACCAGTACTAATAAGGATCGCTTCCACATGAGTTGAAACTCTCTGTGTTATTTTCAAGCCCTTGTCGAGGTGCAGGATACCATGATGGATTCTAGTAGCTCCATCTCCACCATTGACTCAGCTGCACAGTTCGGGCAGTCATGTAACTTCTCTGGTTAGCATTTTCCTAGCATAGTAAACCATTTCAGAGGTTTAGAAACTATAGCGGGAAGTCCTAGGGATCCTCTTGAGTTACCTTTGGATGGCTGCTGGGGAGGGTGAGCCATCCTCATTGGTCCAGCCTGGGTTTTCCACACCTCTTACCTCTCAGCCAGAGTAGCTCTGTCTTTTGTGTTTTATATTCAAAGAAAGAATTCAGCAACTAAAAGAAAAAAAAATTTGAAGACCACTGGACCAAATGATCTTTAGGCCCTCTTCTAGCTCACTGAGGAATTAGAATTTTTCCCCTAAATATCAAAATGTACAATCTGACAGTATATGCCAGTACGTTGCAGGGAGAGTAATTTTCTTCCTTTTCCAGGAATCCCTACTGAGGCCCATAAAATAGAAACATCTGTCCTTCTGGAAATACTGGGAAGGGAGGAAACTTTCAGCCTTCCTTCCAGACCCTTCCCAAAGGAGAGGGGGACTTATTTAATTGCCTGATTGGGGGAGAGTCACTGACTTCGTGTGGCTCAGCCCCCCTGGGTTTTCTTATGTCAGCCCAGTCTGCTTACAGGCGAGGCTTGTTCTTTGCCCCTTGTGGCAACCGGATGGGGTAGGCTGTTACCCTGCGTTGGGGAAAACCTGCAGTTTGGGATGGGTGCCTGACTGTGACCTCAGGTACTAGCCACGGTTTCTGACGCAGCTTTACTGGTAATAAAGCTGACAGACCGATCCTGGTGTGACTCCTGTATCCATTTCTCTGAAACTGTAGGAGTGATGGGAGATGGAGGAAATTTCCTTGGAGAAACTCCAGCAAACTAAGTCCTGTTCCTTGGCCATTAATTCTAGATTTCCCCGGTAGATAGCCCATCTCCCCACTGCCCCACCAATCTCTTGACCTGTAGAGCAGTGGCTTCCGTGTCTAGATTAAGAATCTGTCCTGCTTTGTGCCTCTTCCCTCCTTACTTACTGCCTCTTTTGTTCTGGGCTGTGCCTACACCTGGTGCACAATAATTGCACATTGGATTAATAAGCAAATCTCATTACTGATTGCACTCTTCTGTCCTGGTGCCTTGCTTTTCTTCACATTGCCTGCAGTTCAGTTTAATTCACAGCCTGGTGAACTGTCATAGGTGGATCTGGTCTTTACCAGAAAGCAGGGAGTTCAGTCTTGGTTGACAAGAGCAACTGGCTCAAGCACAGTGTTTTGTGCTCAGACATGCGGAACCCTTTCATCTCAGGATCCCTTTCTCCGTTCCGTCACGAGCAGATGTGCCTGCCAGTTGCAAGCTGTCAGGGAACTGTGCCTACTGGCATGAAGTTTGCAGCTCCCGGAGGAAGCCCCTGCCTTCGTTCCTTTGTCTCTTTACTTCCCTCTGGGGCAGACTCCGTGCGGCACTTGCCCTCACCGCGATGTGCCCTTCTCAGACTGGTTCGTGGTGTCCACCAGGGTCCCTTTGTGGGTCCATCTTCATCTCTGCACCTGGGTCCAGGGGGAAGGCAGATCCTACGCCTTTCCTCAGCTGCACTGCTGCGCTGCTGTCTTAGCTTGTCTCCCCTGCTTGCGGCATGATACATTTCAGAATGCTTCCCCTGCCCATCTCCTCTTCCCGCCTCCTTCCAGTATCCCATTCCCACTGGCATGTGAAACTTACTCCAGCTGAGAGAGCCAGTGGACGCAGGGCTTTTTTTTTTTTTTTTTAACATCTTTATTGGAGTATAATTGCTTCACAATGGTGTGTTAGTTTCTGCTGTATAACAAAGTGAATCAGCTATACATATTCATATATCCCTATATCTCCTCCCTCTTGCGTCTCCCTCCCACCCTCCCTATCCCACCCCTCTAGGTGGTCACAAAGCACCAAGCTGATCTCCCTGTGCTATGTGGCTGCTTCCCACTAGCTATCTACCTTACGTTTGGTAGTGTATATATGTCCATGCCTCTCTATCACTTCATCGCAGCTTACCCTTCCCCCTCCCCGTGTTCTCAAGTCCATTCTCTACATCTGCATCTCTATTCCTGACCTGCTCCTGGGTTCTTCAGAACCTTTTTTTTTTTAGATTCCATATATATGTGTTAGCGTACGGTATTTGTTTTTCTCTTTCTGACTTAACTTTACTGTGTATGACAGTCTCTAGGTCCATCCACCTCACTACAAATAGCTCAATTTCATTTCATTTTATGGCTGAGTAATATTCCATCGTATATATGTGCCACATCTTCTCTATCCATTCATCTGTCGATGGACACTTAGGTTGCTTCCATGTCCTGGCTATTGTGAACAGAGCTGCAGTGGACATTGTGGTACATGACACTTTTTGAATTATGATTTTCTCAGGGTATATGCCCAGTAGTGGGATTGCTGGGTTGTATGGTAGTTCTATTGTTAGTTTTTTAAGGAACCTCCATACTGTTCTCCATAGTGGCTGTGTCCATTTATATTCCCACCTACAGCGCAAGAGGGTTCCCTTTTCTCCACACCCTCTCCAGCATTTATTGTTGGTAGCTACAGTAATCCAGACAGTATGGTACTGGCACAAAAACAGAAATATAGATCAATGGAACAGAATAGAAAGCCCAGAGATAAACCCACGCACATATGGTCACCTTATCTTTGATAAAGGAGGCAAGAATATACAGTGGAGAAAAGACAGCCTCTTCAATAAGTGGTGCTGGGAACACTGGACAGGTACATGTAAAAGAATGAAATTAGAACACTCCCTAACACCATATACAAAAATAAACTCAAAATGGATTAAAGACCTAAATGTAAGACCAGACACTATAAAACTCTTAGAGGAAAACATAGGCAGAACACTCTGTGACATAAATCACAGCAAGATCCTTTTTGACCCACCTCCTAGAGTAATGGAAATAAAAACAAAAATAAACAAATGGGACCTAATGAAACTTAAAGGCTTTTGCACAGCAGAGGAGACCATAAACAAGACAAAAAGACGACCGTCAGAATGGGAGAAAATATTTGCAAATGGAGCAACTGACAAAGGATTAATCTCCAAAATTTACAAGCAGCTCATGCAGCTCAATAACAAAAAAACAGCCCAATCCAAAACTGGGCAGAAGACCTAAATAGACATTTCTCCAAAGAAGACATACAGATTGCCAACAAACACATGAAAGGATGCTCAACATCACTAATCATTAGAGAAATGCAAATCAAAACTACAATGAGGTATCACCTCACACCAGTCAGAATGACACAGGGCTCTTTAATGCATTGGAACCGATGTGAGTCAACCTTGTTCTGGCCGCAGTTGCTGCCACAAGCTAGGTCCTGCTCCTTTCTGTCTCAGTCACCAAGTCAGCACATACTTTAGTATGAGGCTCCCACACAGGCTGTGTCTGAACTCTGTGCCTTCCCTCCTAGGGGCTCTGCCTCAAATGCCCTTCCCACCCTCAGGGATCTGGTCAGCAAGACAGGGAGTCGTTGATCTAGAGGGCAAGGGAGAGGATGGTCCTAAAGGAACTCCAGGGCCTGGTGCTGTTGACCGTGGCTCTCTTCTCTCTCCTGGTTGCTGTGTGGTGTGGCAGGGCCAGCTGTGCACAAAGGGCCAGGGACTATGTGGGCAAGAAAGAAATACTCTCAGGACTACGTTTCTAAAATACCCCTCCATTCACACTGCGTGAGCGTACATCTGTTCAGTGGAACACAAAGGAGACCATCCGTCCCAAGATTTTTCCCACCCTCACGTCCCTCAAACGCTGTGATTTATCTCCTGCGGAGAGGCACTGCCTTTCCACCATCTCATTTAAAATGCAAGCCCCTGATAAAGTGCAGGCATGTGGTCCGGTCCAGGCTGGATCCAGATCAGAGGAGGCAGATCTGGGGTCTGGAATCCTGGCAGGGTGTCTCTAGGTCAGTTCAGTCTGCATGAGGGGAAACCCAGCGGGATCCAAGGGTAGACCTCAGTTGGCTGAAAGGCCGCCACCTCGGTGAGGAGCGTTGGGTGGGAGGTCAGTCCCCCAGGCCACCAAGCTGGCATTCAGGCCAAGGCTCTCGTCGAGGTGGGAACTGTCGCACAAGGTATGGGCAGTTCTGACATGGACCAGCTTTCACGTTTTCATCTTGAGCTCAGACCCCACATCTCAGTTCTAGATGTGTATGTCTAACTGCCTCCTTCATTTCCCTGTGGATACTAGGTTTCCAGGTATTTCAAATATCACATTTGGAAAACTTAGCTGTCATTCCTGTTTTCAACTCCATCACCACCAGCCCCTCAAGAAGATTTTCTCCAAGTCTGTCCTCCCCTCAGTCAGTGGCCCTACCATCCAGCCACTTTGCTCAAGCAAGAATCCAGCAGTGACCATTGGTTCCTTCCTTTTCCCAATATACAAAGGAGTAGCAAGCTCTGTCATTTTTTGCCCAGCCTAAAGCTCAAATGCATCCATTTCTTTGCCACCACACTAGTTGAAGGCTTAATTACACTTCATACGGAACTTAGTCTCCTTATTGGTCCCCTCATTTCCACTCCTTTCTGTTTTCTCTCTATATTCCGGAAAGCAGTCAATCCTATAAAAATATAATTTGAATAACCGTTTAACTGTTGTTCCTTTGCTTAAAACCTATCACTGCCTTCTTCTTAGTGTCAAAACAGAATCAAAATGTATTTCTTACTGTGCCCCACGAGACCAAACTCTGCTAGATCTGGCCTCTGTTTATCTAACCCATACCCATATCTTTCCTCCTTCCCCTGCACCGCTACGCTGATTTCATTTCTATTATTTGAACTCGTCTGTTGCTTTCCCATTCAGGACCCTGATCCAACATTCCCTAACCTCTCCCGACCCCAACACTTCGCCTAGCTTGTTCCTCTCATCATTGAGGTTTTTATTTCATTGTCACCTCCTTCAAGAGGCCTTCCCTCTTCCCCAGTCTAACTGGGTCACCTCTTTCTGTTCTTTTTTCCCTTTCTTTGCACCCTGTTATTTCCTTCGTGCTGCTAATCACCATGCATAATTCTGTATTCGTTTAGCGCTTTAATTCACTCAGCTCCGGGAGGGCAGGTGCTATTTTGTTCAGTATCTAGTACAGGTCCTTGTATTCCGTGAATGTTTGTTACATGATTGACTTACTTAACCCGGTGTGGGTCAGGGTGAGGGAGGTGGTGGTGCTGAGTCAGAAACTGAGCATCTCTGCGGCTGCTAGTGCAGTGGGCAAATGCCAGACTGCCCTGCTCTTGCGGAGAGTGCTCTGAACACACCGCTCAGCAGGCCGGGCGGGGCCGAGGTCCCAGGCCTTCAGCACCTGCAGTTTGACAGGGCAAGGCAGGAACAGATAGGAACTGGTAATATCAGGGCCTTCAAGCACCTTCTGTGGCCTGTTTCGCTGGGGGCTGGACAAGTAACTGAAAGTCTGTAACATTAAATCATAAGATCAAGGCACTTGAAGGATATCAAATAATACTGGGAAGCGTATCCGACTTAACCTGTGTGTTTGCTAGGGGAGGGGCAGGGGGAACTGTACAATCACTTTAGGACCTCTATGTCTTGTGTGTCATTAAAGTCATCATACTGCATTTTAGGGAAATACACTCAATTAGGTTATACCCGTGGACTGTTTAGAAGATTCAGTATTACTACCACCACTTCTATTCCTACTAACACTATCAGATATACCTTATGAAACTGCTGGCCAGATTGTAGATAGAAAGCCACTGACCTGTCATTTTTGTTGAATATATTAGGAAAAACTTTGCTAAAATAATGTTCTGATGTCCTAAATAACATCCTATTATATTTCCAGCTTAGAGGTCAGGACTCTGAGACGCAGAGAGGTTAGGTTATTTGCCCAAGTTCATACTGTCAGGAAGCACCATATTCTGACTGTAAACCCAGGTTATTTGCTGTGTGATCTTAACATTGCTTGTAGATTTACAACCACTCCACATCCCATCCAGTCCTGGAGGTTCATTAAATTCCTTCAAAAAACACGCAGGCATATCCACAACCATCTGAAGATGGTTATGAGAAATATACTTTACTTTTCCTGTTAAAAAGAAAAACAGATTATGAAAGTCTAAAAAAAATATTCTAACTGTAAGAAAATATTGAAAGTATAGCAAATTATGAAGGTGATAAAAAAATTACCTCTCATCCTACCAGCCTATGTTGACCACTATTAATATTTTAGTGCATTCCCTCTAAGGTATTTTTCTGTGTGTATATATATATATATATATATGTACATAGATGATTTGAAGTTATTATATCTCTTTACCTACTTAACTATCTATTTATATTTTAATATACTTTATATCATATCACTAACATTTTCTCACATATTAATTATTCTTCCATAATCTGATTTTTAGTAGGTTTTTTTTTTAACTTTTAATTTTATATTGGAGTATAGTTGATTAACAATGTTGTGTTAGTTTCAGATGTACATACAGCAAAGTGATTTGGTTGTACATATACATGTATCTATTCTTTTTCAAATTCTTCTCCCATTTAGGTTGTTACATAATATTGAGCAGAGTTCCCTGTGCTGTACAGTAGGTCCTTGTCGGTTATCCATTTTAAATATAGCCGTGTGTACCTGTCAATCCCAGACTCCCTAACTATCCCTCCTCCTCCAGCCTTACCCCCTGGTAACCATAAATTCCTTCTCTAAGTCTGTGAGTCTGTTTATGTTTTGTAACTAAGACAACCCCCAGAATGGGAGAAAATATTTGCATATTTAGTAGGTTTTAAATATTTTATTATATGAATATACGCTAATTTGACTATCTCCTTATTGTCACATATTCTAATTGTTTCTGATTACTTTTAGGTGTGCTTTTGTAAATAGCACATAGCTGCTCTGGGTTGAACTGTCCCCTAAAAGATATGTTGAATTCCTAACACTTGGTACCTGTGAATGTGACCTCCTTTGGAAATAAGATCTTTAGACATACTAGAGTTAAGATGAAGTCGTACTAGATTAGGGTTGGCCCTAAATCTAATGATTAGTGTCCTTATAAGGAGAGAGAGATTTAGAAACAGAGTCACATGCACAGAGGAAAGATGCCCACCTGGAGATGGGAGCAGGGATCAGGGAGCTGCAACTACAAGACGGGGAGGCCGAGGAGTGCAGGCAACCACCAGAAGCTAGAGAGACGCAAGGGTGGACTCTTTCTAGACAGTGCTCACCCTGTGCTGGCCTCCAGAACTGTGATGGAATGCACTTCTGTTGTTGTAAGGCACCCAGTTTGTGGGAATTTACTTCAGCAGCCCTAGGAAATGAATACAGTAGAAATATTTTGTTTTTTGACTGAATTTGAAAAACATTTTCCTTAAAAAAAGTTGGAGGGCTTAATCTAATTTTCATTTGTTACTATCATTAATGTATTTAGTCTCATGTCTTTGATTTATTTGATGTTTTTATATGCTTCCTGTCCTACATTTTTTGGGGGGGGTCTTTTTATTTGCTTATATCTCCTCCAGTGTTTTGAAATATCTATATTCTGTTACCTTTACATTTTTCCAAACCATTCTTGACCTACATTTTTCAAATTGTCAGAATTCAGATTGAAACAACAGTATTTGAGTTGCCTATACTTGAGATTAGGAGTTGAGCAAATTTACTTTTTCCCTTTTCCATTGTTAGCCCTTAACATATAGTGATAATACCTCACATTTACTGAGTAAGTAATATGCTCTAGTGCTATACATGTAATAGCATATCTCTGCTTTACAGGTGAGGAGACTGAAGCATTGAGAGATTATGGAATTTTCCCAAGGTTATTAGGTATCCTTCCTGGAGCCATCACTCAAACAAGTGTCTTCTACTCCCGGAGCTATGTTCTCTACCACTGTACTATCAGGCCTTCCAAATAAATTCTGAGGTTTTAGACCTAATTAGATTTAGACCTAGATTAGACCTAGATTATGATGTTCTACATTAATTATATCTTCTATTTTAAGATTTTATTGTACATTTTATTTTAGTATCAAAGATAGGTTGATTGATGTATTAATTGATGGATTAGTCTGTGTAGCCCATGGTCAGAGACTTGATGGGCTTGTATTAAGTGCTTGCTGAGATCAGAGGTGACTCCTGTCTCAAGAGTAAGACTCATTTTCTGTTACTTAAAACCAGGCCATATGGTAGAAATTTCAGAACATGAAGTGACCCAGAGACCAGTCAAAGATTTACTTTCTATCTCCTTATTCTTTACTCAGTGTCAACTTGTTATATATTGGTTATCTACTGCTGCATAACAAATTACCCAACACTTTGTGTTTTAACACGTTATTGACCAGGGGACTTTTGCAGAAACTAACGTCTGTGGCCATAATACATCTCTGGTGAAAAATGTGTTAAAACAACAATCATTTCTTATTTCAGTTCTTGTGTCAGGAATCTGGGCATGGTTTAATTGGTGCCTCTAGCTGAAGGACTTTCACAAGACTGCAGTTGATATGCTAGTCAGGGTTGCATTCTCATCTGAAGGCTACTGGGGAGCTGAGTTTTGTTGTCAGGGTTGATTTCCTCATAAATTGTTGGATTGAAGGTCTGAACTTCTCACAGGCTCTTGGATGGTGGCCTGTCTCAGTTCCTTGCCAGTGGTCCTCTCAACTGCGCAGGTTACAACGTCGCAGCAGGAATCCTCAGGGAGGGAGAAAATGAGAGATTCCCAAGACAGAAGCCAAGTCTTTTGTAACTTAATCTTGGAGGTATCATTCTGCTACCTCTGTCACATTTAATGCTTTGGAAAGGCATAACTAAATTCAATCTATGTTCAAGGAGAGGCCATTCCACAAAAGCACATATACCAGGAGTTGGGGATCAGGAGATGGGGATCATCAGAGGCCATCTTAGAGGTTTCCTACCACATCTTGGTTTTAGCTCTCTGCTCATAGATAATGTTTTAAAATTATACTTCTGAGGAAGTCTGAATCACCTGAGATCTTTTACAGGAAGCTGAGGGTTTAGACTGCTGTTGGGCATATGCTTCTGGGGGAAATGTTCCGCTTCCTCTTATAACCTGTTTCTGGCAGAAATGGTTAGCAGGGATTACATGGACATGTTTTAACCAAATATTAGCAATAAATTAGATGTTCCTCCAGTGTCATTTGGTATTTAACATCACAAAGGATATTGCTAAGAGTGATCAAAATTTGTTGCTTTGTATTCCTGAACTTGGAGTTTTCGTCACCTAATTTTTACTTTAAAAATGTTATCAGGATGTGCCTAGACATGCAATTTTTCATCTGTTTTCCTGTGAACTATAAACTGTCACCCATTGCAGTCTGGTTACACAGGTCTTTCTTCATCTCAAGGAAACCTTATCTTCTTATATCTTTGATTATTGCTGCTTTTCTTTCATTTCATCCTTTTTTTCAAAAACACCTTTCAGCCTCAACTTGGCTTGATAATTTTGATCATCTTAGCTCTCATTTCCTTCTTTCTGCTTGGTTTTTTCCTTTGTACTAAGAAAACTTCAATGCCCACCACCACATAATTTATTTGAGCTTTTTGTGTCATTGCTTCTGCCCTACCCTCAGTGCAAATTTAAATATTATTTTAATTTTAGTATGTGATTTTAGTGTCCTTGCAATATTTTTTCATTTTGTTATTACCCTTTTAATTTTGTCCTTTTATCTTTTTATTTTAGCCTGTTGTTTCCTTAAGATTATTTGTTCCTATTCATAGTTGTCTTCTTGTCTTTCATTGAGGAAATCAAACATTTTCTTGAAATTTCTTCTCAGCCTAGAAATCAGTGTTATGAAGTGTTTTTTTTTCTTTCTTATCTCGTGGGTACTGTTGTTTTCCTCCCTTTTTCTGAAAATTATTTTCTCCATATTGGTTTTCCTCTCACTTATTTTCAAACAAGGGTCATGACTCAGTATTTTTCAGTGAACAAGACAACTAGAATTTCCTTTATATACCCTGAGACCAAGTTGATTTCTTAGTTCTGCACATGGAGGGCAGGTTTATGTATTTGTCTCCCATTTCATAACAGGCTTAATTTATAATGAACCTCTGTCCCATTGAAGGAACAACTGACTTCTTCCCTGCCTTCTTTTTCTGGTTTTATGAATTGATTAAATACATGAAACACTATGACATTTGTGATCCCAGAGTTGTGTTCCAAAATTTACTATTCTACCTCTAGACCTTCTCCCCCTATGTTTACTACCATGGCTTTCTGGTTTTCAGTCTCTGGCTGCAGTAGAATATTGGGGAGATGTTAGGGAGATAGGCATATCTCACTCTAGCTCGACTATCTTCTAATTATTGCCTGTTTTCTTAGATTTGGACATTGTCTCTTGATACTGGTTTTAGGTGTATTTTTACTTTTGCTGTGTTTTCATGGAAATAAGTTAGGGGAATTGCACTAGTGGCTGCTACCAAACATTGTTTTGAAAGAAAAATCTGTATTGATATAATAATACTAGCCTCTTCAATGCGTTTGCTACAGTGCTGCCTAAAGCTCTTAATAAAAGGCATAGATCATGTCATCCCCTTCTTAAAGCCCCTGAATGTTCTTTCTGTCCAAACTCCTTGTTGTGGAATATTTGATCTTCTTCAAAATCTCACATCTGCCTGAGTCTCCAGCCTCATTCCTCACGCTGTACTCCAACCCTCTTTGCTTTGACTGGTGTTTTTCCCTCTGCTTATTATGTCCTTTCATTCAAGTTTGTCTTAAAAATGCTTGTTCAAGACTCAGCTCCAGATTCGTTTCCATGAAGAGGAGACATGATAATTCCATCTCTGTGCATGAGTTGGTTTCGGCACCTCTATCTCCTCATTACTTTTACTTGATCATGGCTGGGCAGAGGAGGTTTCTAGTTTACCTCTGTAATCCCAGAAACTAGTATAGCACCCGGTACATATTAAATGCATTAAAAAATTGTTGCTGATTCAAAGAAATATTGGATGTGTAAATAAATTTCCTCTCACTCCCAGTAAAATAAAAAGAGTGATAAATATGTGGGCTAGTTCCTCTCTTTAGTTCTTCTTATCTCTTAAGGATTTACTATCCAGTTCTTGAGGTTTTATTATTGTTGTTGACTAAAATTGAAACCTCTGATCCTGTTAAAAAAAAAAAACATAAACTGCATTGTGACTTTATTGTCCATTACCTCCTCTTTCGTTTTTTTTTTTTTAATAAATTTTTATTGGAGTATAGTTGCTTAACAATGTTGTGTCAGTTTCTACTGTACAGGAAAGTGAATCAGCTATACGTATACATATATCCCCTCCTTTTTGGACTTCCTTCCCATTTTGGTCACCACAGAGCACTGAGTAGAGTTCCCTGTGCTATATAGTAGGTTCTCATTAGTTTATCTATTTTATACATAGTATCAGTAGTGTATACATGTCAATCCCAATCTCCCAATTCATCCTACCCCCACTGCCCCCCACTTGGTGTCCGTACATTTGTTCTCTACATCTCCTCTTTGTAACAGTTGGATACATCAACCTTCCTGTTGTGCTCAATGGCTTAAGATGGTAGCTGACTCATGAATGGACAGTCCTTGAGTCTATTTAAAAGGCTGAATTCAATCACTTCTCTCCTTTCCCCTCACCTTCAGCTCCTATTCCACTCCTTTCCAGGATTGTTTATGGTTTCAACAACCAGGATAATCTGAGAGTCGCCTGATCAGTTGCATGTATTCCTAATGTTGGCCCAGCTAGGCTGTAAATCTTGGGGGAAACACTTTACCACTTTGGGTGTCCCACTTTTAACCTCTGAAAAACAGGTTGACCTGGTTCACTCGGTTGTTTCACATGAAATCTGACTATTAAGTGGCAGAAAATTAGTGTTGCTTTTCCCTTCCCGAATGCTATAATTAGCTTCTGTGGAAATGATTTAGTTGTCACTAACAGTATTATGGACTCCGGTGTGACACAGTAGCAAGTACACATCAGCTGTTAAGAAACAAAGATCTTGCTTTCCTACTGGAGACATATGGTTAAAACCACCACCACCACAATTACAAAAAGTACCAAAAGGATATTTTGCACCCACAGAAAAAATTCAAGAGAATTAGTTTAAGCAGTATATCCCTGACTTTTCCTTGAAGTATCACAGTCTCTTAAACACTGAAGAACACTGATTTGATGTTTTAAAATTTGATGCTAAGATACCAGTCACTTCAGCAACACGGAGATGGATAGAGTACATTAGGCAGTGAGAAGTAGTCTTTTGCTGTTGTCACTTATGAGAATGAAAAGTATAAGAAGAGCTCAGGCAAAGAAGAAAAAAATTCATTTCTAATTGCAGTGCAACCCACAAGCTTGCACGTCCTATAACGAGAAAGCTCCCTGTTAGCTGCCAAAATCTGCCATCCAATCTGTCTGGTAGTTGATTTCGTTATTACATTTTGATGTGCCCTTGACAAGCTTTAGCACACAAAAACTCAACACCTCCTCCGGAGCCCCTTCAGTACCAGAAAGATCATGGAGGGATGACAAAGGCCTGGGCTTGGCTCTTTATTATTCACATAGCTGGAATGTTTATAAACAGAACAGAGTGTAAGGAGAGCAAATGCTCAACCACATCAAGCGGCTCCCTTCTCTCGCATGTCATTTAAGTATCGACTCTATCTCGTCCTGCACTCTGTGCATCATACACACAAAGACCGAGTCTTAAGTGCCTGAGAACTGTCCTTAGGGGTTTAAAAATGTGGACAAACATCTCTCTTTTCTTTTGATAATTCGGATGCATTGTTCCACCACTTTGGGTCGGTAGCATCTGGTGTTTTTGATACCATCTTTACTTGTCACCCTGATCTCCTTGGTCCCAGCAGCAGCACCGGGCCACTCTCAGTCCCCGAACTCATCCTCGTTGCTCCTGCACCTGGACTCAAGTGGGGAAAATAGAAAGGATTAAAGATTACTATTAATTTCATGAAATGTATGATCAACCTCAGAAAAACGTAAGGGAAAGGCAATAAAAACGACCCATGCCACGAGGCCTTCACAAATATGTTTATATCCTTGACCTTTCTCTCTTTTCCATTCACTGGTGTTAATGTGATATAAATGTTCTGGCTGAGTTTCTTTTGAAAGGTCATAACCTGCTCCTCGGGAGTAAAACGTTGCTTTTCAGCTTCTTTCTTAGCTACACTAAACTTCTTCATTGCAAGGCAGAATTTTGTCCTCCACGCTGGGCAAAGTATTCGTTTGCCAACTTGTCCACTGGTAACCCCGAATGTTCGAAAGAGATGGATTACAAAGGCAGTTCCAAGATGTATTGTAACCCCAGGGCCCTGTGATTGCCTTGATTTTGGTGAATCAAAAATTGTAATATGCCGCTGTGGACAATTTTTGGTGGGTTGGGGGTAGGCAGCGGAGAAAGCATAAAGGTACAGTTTGCTACAGTCATAAAAATACATGTCAGGAGATACATTCCATGAAATGCCTTTCACTACAGTGATAAACTTTTCTGAGATATCCAAAGGCAAACACTTTGAAATCTATGTGTGTATTTCATTTCTTATTCTTTTGTGCTATGCTACTGAAATTTTAAGTCATAGGGAACATGTAACCTCCTGTCTCACTGTATTTGCCAAAAATGTATTGCTTTTAGAAAAATAAATTAATAAAGGATAGAGGAAAGAGAGAAAGGGAGAGTCAAGAGAATTAACTTTTGTAGAATACTTTTTATAGCCACATAGTCCCATAATCATTAGGTATTTTACATATGCTATATGATTTAATGTAATAACCAGAACAGAGATCTATTCAAGATAGGAATTATTCCCATTTCCCAGATAAGGAAAAGATAAAGATAGATTAAGTAACATTCCCAAAGTCACACAGCTAATAAAATTAAAATCTAGGTCAGTCTGATGCCAAAACCATGCTTCTGCTCACAGCATCTTTTCATTTTTAAAAGAGACAAGATGTCTGAACACCTAGATTTGACCCTAATACACAAAAACTCCCAGACAAATTGTGCACCTCAAAGGGCCATTTGAAAATTTGTCTTTGTTGATCAACAACTGATAGAATCCTCTTATGGATAGAGTACTAATGATTCTCGTTGAAATGATAAAACAAATATATTCACTCGCTCGAGGAGACCTGTTTGCATTTGAGATGAGCTGGCATTCCTAGGTTACTCTCTCTTGTTTTAAAAATATAATTAAACCAACTGTCCTAAGAAAACTCTTCCTTCTGTTCCACGTATAACCAGTTCCAGATGTGAAACTGCTTCCCTACGATAATTGGTTAGTGTTTTACTTTGACTGGTTTGACTTTTCTTAAAACCTCCTCCTCTCTCAAACTCATTTAGATGCTCGTTTCCAGCCTGAAATCAAATTTGGACCCTCAAGTGAGGAATGTCTGCAAACTGAAAATTCCAATTTAACTCACACACTGCCCTCAAAACATTAGAACGTGAAGGTAAGGGAAGTAATGATGATCTCCCAGGGACCAAAGATCCAACCCTACTCTGGTGTGTTCCTGTGGCTTAGCCCCTCTTCCAGGCGAGACCCTCGACGGGGGCTTTCTTGGCTTGGAGTCATTTTGCTGCAGTTAACATTTAGTTCACACATCATTAGGCAAAGCCCCGGTTACAAAGATACACTGCTCTTGTCATTGCAGAAGTATGCTGCATGCACCTGCAGGTTGAACTTTTTGTTGAGGGAATAGACTAAAATGAATGAAAAGATTGAAACCATTTACTTCTTTGTGACTCCACCTGCTGTGGTATATTTTTGTTGGACGGGATAACCAGAGGTGTGTTTATGGCTTTAGGGAAAGGATGCATTAGGGGTTACATGGTTTTAAGGCTGTTTTTTTCTTTAAAGCTATAAATCAATTTTCCATGAAAATAGTTATATGTATACGTGTAACTGTTACAGACTTTTGTGTGTGTGTGTGTGTGTGTGTGTGTGTGTGTGTGTGTATCATGCTTTTTCTCCCCTTTGATGAGTCAGGAAGGGACCATTTCTTTTGTTGTTGTCAGCGCAGGAATAATTTGGTCATGGTAGTACTCTGTCAGTACTGTATCTGTGCTGTATTTGACATTGACAACAAGGTCAGAATAAAAACTATCCTACCATTTATATAAATGTCCAGTTATCAAATTCTGATTTAAGTGTCTCTCAGGACTGCATATTCTATATCAAGTGTTAAGTTAGGCCCTAGTGCATTTTAATTAGTAATCTCATGAAGTAGATTTTCATAATCCCTATTTTCCAGAGGAAGGAACTAAGGTCAAAGAGGATAGGTGACTTGTAAAGCTCTTAAGTGATAGAGCTGGGATGCGATCCTCGGTCTATTAACAACAAACCCAGTGACTTAACTGCACAACAACACCACTATTCAAAACTCTAAAGCCCCAAGCAGTCAACCACATTGTCCCTCTATTAGTATGTATCAGGTCTTCAGTTAACCCATACATTTCTATCTATTGACTTCTACATATTTCTTCTATATGGTATTTCTGTATTAACCTCTGAATAGTTACAAGTCAGAATGACTATATGATGTATCACCCCTATATTGAGGAATCTCAACTCATTGAGATGGAAACAGAAAATGGTCTTGATTTTTACCAGCTGTTATGTTGGACCCCTCTCCTACTTTCCCATCTCTTAACATCATATTGGAATGACTCCAAATATTTCCAGTTTTTTAAATATTAGTCTAACGCGATACTCAATTTAAAGCCTTGTCTTTCTCCTGTCACAGGCTAGACTTCTCCTTTAGAGTGGAAGGGTGTGATTTACCTTCTTCCCACCCTCTTCTAGACTTCGATCCTTATCTGTTGGGGTCAGGCAGGAGGAATAGCAGAGGCAGATATCTTATATTTTTTTAAGCTTTATTGGGGTATAATTGACAAATAAATAAATAACTTTGTAATATATTTAAAGTGTACAGCATGACAATTTGAGATATATATATACACACACACATTGTGAAAGGATTCCCACCGTTGAATTAATTCACACATCCATCACCTCACATATTTACTTTTTTCTCGCTTGGCTTTGGGTGTGCGGCATACCTGTCTCTCCTTCTCCGTACATATGCTGTACTCCTCATAAAACCAGCATTCACCTCCCGCCTTTTCTTAGTCCTCTCCTTACATGAGCTAGGGAGGGGGTATGGGGTCATAGTTGGTGCGTGGTAGGGACACTGCATCTTAGTAAATTTTTGAAGAGGTCTCTGGGTCCAATTATGAGACACATGATAGATACATATTGGTCAAAGTAACGATAGCTGCTGCAGTAAATAAACCCTGAAATTTTAGGGGCTTATTCAACATAAGTTTATATTGTTCTCACATAAAGTCTCCTGATCAGAAGACTTGCTGTGTATAGTCCTTCAGGCTGAGAAAGGCTCTGCCGTATTTAATAGGAGGCCTGCAGTGTCACCATGACCTTTACATTCAGCCAGTGAATGGGATAAGACTGAAAGCATGGGAAAGAAGTATTTGTGGGTCAGGCCTGTGGTGACATGCATCACTCCTGTTCATATTGTCCAGAACTTAGCTGCACCTATTTCATGCCTCCATCTAATTTCACAGGGTTGGGGTGAGGGGAGGTATCTGGGACATGTAGTCCCAGGTTAGGAAGCTGCTTCTCATCCTACAGTAAGAAAGGAGAGTATGAACCTTTGGTAGACAGCTAGTCATTGCTGTCATAGGACGGCATTCACAAATCTAACATGGCACACATGTGAAGCGGGATACCCATGAGGAGAGCATAGCCAGATGTTCTGGGAAAGAGCCCCTCCCTGTAGGTATTGGACCACATTCCCTGGGTTGTAGTATCTAGCAGCCACAAGGCCTCCCAGGCTTGCCTGTCACTGAGTGCACACACCCAAGACCGGTCCCATCAGCCCTCACGTCCTCAGTCTCCTTCAGAACTCCCCACCTTCCACCTCTGCCACTGCTCTGTGACGTCTCAGTCTCGTCCCACTTGCCACGCTCTGCTCCCTCACTCTCCTGACTTCCCCATCGTGATCTCTCATCATCAACTTCCCCACAGTCTCAGCCTTTGCTTGGAAAGTGCTCTGACTATAACCCAACCTGGCTGTCTCCTGAGCACACTGCCTCTCTTCCAAGACCTGTCCAATGATAGCTCTGATTTCAGCCTACTCCACATATATCCGGGCTAGAAGTCCAGGTAGGTATCACCTTTCTCTGTCTTCTGCTTCTAAATTGTCTTTCCCTCTTCTGTCTTTGACATGCGTGTCATCAGACTTTATTACTCTTAGCCCTTTCTGTTGTCATCTGTTGGCCTCCTGGCCCCTCTTATCTATTGAATATGTCAGCATTTGGGTCATTATCTCGCTCGTGACCACTTTTCCTTTTATTTTTAGCAGTTTCCACATCCAAGCAGATAATTCGAACAACACGCAGGGTTCTCTGTTCTTTGATCTCCTTGGCTTCCATGATCTCTACCACCACCTGTTGGCAGCTCACTCAGGCAGTGATATCCTAGAGGTTGTACCACTTCAGAAAACTTGATTTCATAAAAACAGCCCAGAATGGCCATCACCTCCTGTGTTTCTAGCTCTCACTCCCTCAGCTCTACCTGAGGACTCTCCCACTAAAATCTCTGCTGTGTCTCTTTTCAGCTGTTCCTTATGCTCCTTGTGCCTTCACTTCTCCGCCTACTGGCGGGATTCCATTGCCCAGCAGTATGACATTTCTTGCAATCTCATGTTCCTTACTTCTCTCTCCTTTCTTTGTATTTGACTGGCAAAACCCCAAGTCTGGTTAAGTCCAACTGTCTACTTATGTCACACCTGTATCTGTGAAGCTGAACATGGCTAGTGAAAAAACATGCAACTTCACTGACCAGACTCCCTTCAAATTTATGCCCCAAAATCTCACATGAGCAGTAGTCTCGGTTTCCATACATAGAAAACAGGAAGACTTTAGTACTTTAAGTGACATTAATAAAACTTCAGCATCATGTCCAAACAATCGCAAAACATTAGCATACCAGGGTCTCTCAGATACTGCAGCAAAGAATCACTGCCCTGTTTCATAAAGATACAGACCCGGTCGATGTTATTGCTTCCGTTTGTTTACTTTTTAATTAAGGATAATTCTTTTAAAAATAACATTTCTTTCCACTTATTAATATAATACATACATATTTCAAAAATATTGAAAACATTGTGAAAAAAGAAAGTTATGTAAAAGTATTATTTTTAAAGTCATCAAGAGAAAATTATTTCTGACCTTTTGGTACAGTGAATTTGTATGTGTTTGGTTACTTAAAGGTCCTCCTCCCAACTAGCTCTCTTAGAGGAGACCCTCTGTGAGTGGGGTGGTCTCTTGTACATGTGTTCTTAAATTAATCCATACCACATCCATGACCAGTAGTCCATTTCTAGCATTCTGCCCACTAGCTGGTTATGCCTCAGGTAGATGCAAGGCCATTCATCTTGGAATATAGCAGGGCTTCAATTCCTCTCAGTCTTAAGCATAAGAAACATATCAGGTAGGACCTTGCTAATTCAAAGTGTGATCCATGGGCCAGCAGTATGGCCATCAGTTGGAGGTTCATTAGAAATGCAAATAATCAATCCCCACCCATTTTGGATGAAAACTGTGTCTCACCAAAATTCTTATATGAAATCCTAACCTCCAGAACATCAGACTGTGACCTTATTTGGAATAGAGTCTTTACAGAGGTAATCAAGTCCAAATGAGGTAATTAAGGTAGGTCCTAATCTAATATGACTGGTATCCTAATAATAGGGGAGATTTGGACACAGAGAGACATACATAGAGCAAAGATGCTGTCTACAAGCCAAGCAGAGAGGCCTGGAACAGATCCTTTCCTCAGAGTCCTTGGAAGGAACCAACCCTACCAATACCTTGATTTTTGACTTCTAGATACCGGAATTTGAATACATTTCTTTTTTAAAGCCACTCAGCTGTGGTACTTTGTTATAGTAGCCCTAGCAAACTAATACTAACTGTAGAGCCATGAATAAGAATCTGCATTTTAAGAAAATCATCAAGTGATTTTTTTATGCATGTTAAATTTTGGAAATATGGAGTTAGAATGCTTTCAAGCGCAAGTAAGGGAAAACCTAACTCAGTAGTCGTCAACAATAAAGCGGATTGATTGCAGTGCTTCTCAGCCTTGGAGGAGTGTTAGAATCATCTGGGGAGCTTTTAAAAAATATAAATGCCAGGGACTTAGCTCAGAACACTTAAACAGGATGGGTCTCAGGTATCCATAAGCTTCCCAGAGGAATCTAATGGACAGCCAGGGATGAGAACTACTGATTTATTGACTTAAGTAACTGAAAATCCTGCATAGTGTGGGCCCTGGGTGTGGTGAATCAGGGCTCGGACTTTGAGTCTCTGTTCTCCATATGTTTGTTTTGTCCTCAGAAGACTTTCTACAAGGTCACAGAGCTGCTGCCGGCAGCAGTTATGGCTGCATGTTTCCTAAGTCACCTTCAGAGGAGAAGGAGGGTGCTTTGCTTTAGTTTGACTGGGCCAATTAGGACATTTCTAATAAACTATAGCTAAGGCCTGAGAGTCACTAGGTGCTGAAAGGTTTGAGCCTGGCTTATGTGCCTGTTCCCAAATCTTTAATGCTGATGCGGGCAGAGGGGCACCTGAAAATGGCTTAGGCTAAAGGAGGCTAACCGCTGAAGCCAAAGGTGGGATTATTCCCCTCCAAACTGCTGGGATTTTGCAGAGTAGGAGAGGGTTATGTGAAATGTCTTGGACTTAATAATTCAATCCATTTTAATGTTCCATGTGCCAATAAATACATAAATACAGTAAAAAGGAAAGAAGGAAGGGAGGGAGGAGAGGAAAGGGTTTTGCTGAAAGAGAGTAAATAAAGCCAACTAACACAGAAGGGTTAAATAAGATCCAGAATTTCATAACATAATACTCAAATTGCACAGGTTTTAATTACTCATCATACCAAGAACTAGGGATATCTCAAGGTTAATGAAAAAAGACAATCAGTAGATGCCCAAACTGAGATGACAGGGATGCTGGAACTACCTGACAAATATTTTAAAGCAGCCATAATTAATATGCTTGAACTAGCTATTATGAAATGCTTGAAACAAAAGAAAAAAATAGAAAGTCTAAGCAAAGAAATGGAAAGTCTCAGCAAAGATATAGAAGATATTAAAAAAAAACCCAGTGGACATTTTGGAACTAAAAATAATAAAATATTTTTTTAAAGAAACCCTCAGTGGATGGAGTCAACAGCAGAGTGGAGGGGCCAGAGAAAAAAAATCAATAAACTTTAAGATGGAATGTTAGAAATCACCTCATATGAAAAACAGAGAGAAAATAGACTGGAAAAAAAAAAGTGAACAGAGCCTCAGGGACCTGTGGGATTTAATACTCCTGTTATTGGCATCCTGGAAGGACAGAATAAAAAGGGTGAGGCTGAAAAAGTACTGGAAGAAATAATAACTAAAAACTTCCCAAATTTGGCGAGAGACATAAATGTAGAGATTTAAGAAGTTAAGCAAATCTTGAAGGAAAAAAACCAAAGAAATCCATGCCAAACACATCATAATTCCGAAAACTAAAGACATAGAAAAAAATCTTTAAAGCAACCATAAAATAATGACACCTCACCTATAGAGAAAAAACAATTCAAATGTCAGAAGATTTCTCATCAGAAGTCATAGACGCCAAGAAAGAATTGGCACAATAATTTTCAAGTGCTAAAAGAAAAGAATTGTCAACCCAGAACCTCCTATAAATCCTTCAGGAATGAAGGGAAAATAGAGACATTTTTCAGCTGAAAAAACCTAAGAGAAATTTGTCACTAACAGACCTACCCTAAAATAATAACTAAAGGCAACTCTGTAAATAAAAATGAAAGTTGGAGGAGGGAGGAGGAGAAATCTTGGAACATAAGGAAGGAAGAAAGAACATGGTAAGTAAAACTATGGGTAAATACACGAGATTTCTCTGGAATTTTCTGAATTATGGTTAAGTGTTAAAGCAAAAATTCAGACACTGAGCTGGTTCTAAATGTATCAATATGTAGAGGAACTAAGTAAGACCATTATAAACAAAAGAGGGTAAAGAGATGTAAAAGGGTAGTAAGTTTCTACATTTAAACCGGCAAAATGACAATACCTGTGGACAGTTAAAAATAGGCATATATAATACCTAGAGCAACCACTTAAATATCTATATAAAGAGATACAGTTCAGAAATACTATAGCTAAGCTATATAAAGAGATACAATAAAAACACCATATCTAAACCAAAATAGAATTTTAAAAAATATACAAGTAACACACAGGAAGGCAGGAAAAAGAAATAGAGAAAAACAGAACACAAAACAAAAGGGTAGACTCAAGTCCTAAAATATAAAAAAACTACATTGTAAATAAATGGTTGAAATATACCAATTAAAAAATAAAGACTGGCAGAGCAGATTATAAAACATGACTACAAGAAACTCACTTCAAATATAATAAAATTTGTAAGTTGAAAGTAAAAGGATGGGAAAAGGTATTTTGAAAACATTAATCGAAAGAAAGCAAGAGTGACTATATTAATATCCAAATAAAGTCAACTTAAGAGCGAAACAAATTATCAGGGCACAGTGGGGTATTATATAATGATAAAAGGGTATATACATCAAGAAGAGATAGCAAATTTAAATGGGTAAGCAGCAGGTAACAGAGTGCAGAATACGTGAGTTAAAACTGATAGAACTGAAAAGAGAAATACTCAAATTTATAATTATAGTAGGAGATTTCAACACTCCTTTCTCAGTAACCTGTAGAACAACTGGACAGAAAATCAGCAAGTAAATAGAAGAACTCAACAACACCGTCAACCAATAGTATGTAACTGACATCCAACAGTAGCAGAATACATATTTTTTCCAAGTGTCCTCAGAACGTATACCAATATAGGCTATTCCCTGGACCACAAGAAAAACCTCAACAAATTTAAAAGAATTGAAATCGTAGAGTGTACTTTCTGACCACAATGAAATTAAACTAGAAATCAGTAGCAGGAAGATAATAGAAAACTCTCCAAACACTGGAAGACTAAGCAACACTCTTGTAAATAAGTAAATCATCCATGGATAAAAGAGGAAATCTCAAGAGAAGTAAAGAACAAACAAACAAAAAACTGAACACAATGAAAATGAAAATACAGTGTATCAAAATTTGCAGGATGCTGCTAAAGCAGCACTGAGAGGGAAATTTTTAGCACTAAATGCAAACATCAGAAAAAAAAAAAAAGTCTCACATCAATAAGGTAAGCTCCCACCTCAAGAACCTAGGAAAAAAGCAAAATAAAACAGATGCAGAAAGAAGGAATTAATAAAGGTAAGTGCAGAAATCAATGAAATTAAAAATAGAAAAGGCAATAGAGAAAATCATTGAAACAAAGAGCTGGTTCTTTAAAAGACTAATAAAATTGATAAACCTCAACAAAACAGACAAAGATAAAAAGAAAGAAGACAGAAATGAGTAATATCAAGAATGGATATTACTGCAGACCCTGCAGACATCACCAAAAGGATAATAAAGGAATACTATGGACAACTGTATGAATATAAACTTGACAGTTAGATGGAATGGACCACTTCTTCAATAAGCACAAACTATCACAACTCACCCAGTATAAAATAATTAAATAATCAAATAGATAATTTGAATAGCCCTATAACTATTAATGAAACTGAAGTCATAATTTTAAAACTCCCCCAAGGAAGTGTTTAAAAAAGAACCCTAATTTTACACAATCTCTCTCAGAAATTAAAAGAAGATAGTGTACACTGCAGTTCATTTTATGATGCTAGTTTTACTCAGATACCAAAACCAGACAAGACAGTACAGAAAAGAAAACTACAGATCAATATTCCTCATGAATATAGAAGTAAATATATCTTAAAAAAATTTGTAAATAGAATTCAGCAATATGTAGAAAGAGTTATACACTGTGACAAAGTGGGGTTTATTCCAGAGATGCAAGGTACAGTATTTGAAAATACAAGCTTATATGTGTCTTGCTGAAGTTTTGAAAGGAATTGGGTCAAACCTATACATCAATTTGGGGAGAGCTGACGTGTTTCCTATGTTGAGTCCTCCAATCTATGGATTACCATGGATCCACCATATTAACTGGCTAAAGAAGAACAGTCATGTGATCATATCAGTCAACGAAGAAAGAACACTTGGCAAAAATTTAAAACGCATTCATAATTAAACTCTCAGAAATATAGGAATAGAGGAGAAATTTACCAACTTAATGAAGAGTGTCTGCAAAGCTCTGCATGTACTAGCCACTGCAATAAAGCAACAAAAGGAAATAGAAAGCATAAGTGTTGGAAAGAAGAAAATAAAATGGTCTTTGTTTGCAGGTGACATAATTGACTACATAGAAAATCATCAGAAATCTACAGAAAACTAGAACTAGTAAGTGAGCTCAGTAAGATCATAGGATGCATGTTAACCATACTAAAATCAATTGTATTTCTATATACTGACAATGAACCTTTGGACAGTAAAATTAAAAATATAGTACCATTTACAATCTCTCAAAAATAACAGTAGGGCTTCCCTGGTGGCGCAGTGGTTGAGAGTCCGCCTGCCGATGCAGGGGACACGGGTTCGTGCCTCGGTCCGGGAAGATCCCGCATGCCGCAGAGCGGCTAGGCCCATGAGCCATGGCCGCTGAGCCTGCGCGTCCAGAGCCTGTGCTCCGCAACGGGAGAGGCCACAACAGTGAGAGGCCCGCGTACCGCAAATAAATAAATAAATGAATAAAATACTTAAGTGTGAATCTAACAAAGCGCGTATAGGACTTGTATGCTAAAACTACAAATTGCTGAAGGAAATCAAAGAAGATTTAACTAAATGGAGAGACATGCCGTGTCCATGGATTAGAAGACTGAACATAGAAAAGATGTCACTTGTCTCAATACTGATACATAGTCGACGCTTTGTATCTGTGGGTTCCATCCATGGATACGGAGGGCCAATTGTACTATGACATTTTATATAAGGGATTCGAGCATCCTTGGATTTTGGTATCTGCGAGGGGTCCTAAAACCAATCCCATGCAGATACCGACGGACGACTGTATAGGTTGAATGCAATTCCTATCAAAATCCCAGCAAGATACAGACAAACTTCTTTTAAATTTTAAGTTTAAAGGCACAGGATATAGATTAGCTAAAACAGTTTTGAAAAAGAATAATACAGTGGGGGAAGTTAATCTACTCAATTTCAAGACGTATATAGCTACAGTATACTGTGTGTATACAGTAGACTGTGTGGAATTGGAAGAGGGACAACATACATCAATAGAACAGAAGAAAGAACCCAGAAATAGACCCCCATAAATATGCCGAACTAATTTTTGACAAAGATGCAAAATCAATTCATAGAAGAAAGATGACCTTTTCAACAAATGGTTCTGGATAAATTGGACATCCATAGGCAAATAAACAAAATAAACCTGTCTATCTTATACAACAATTTAACTCGAAATGTATCAGGATTTAAATGTAAGACATTAAACTATAAGACTTTTAGGAAAACAGGAGACAATCTTCGGGATCTAGGACTCGGCAAAGAGTTCTTAGACTTGACATAAAAGCAAATCCATAAAGGGAGAAAATGGTAAGATGAATTTCATCAAAATTAGGAACTTTACTCTCTGAAGTACCCCGTTGAGAGGATGAAAGACAAGCTACAGAATGGGAGAAAATATTTGCAATCCACATAACTGACAAAGGACTAATACTCTAGTAACAAGCAAACAAACAAAAATTCTCAATACCACAGTAAAAAAATCTGATTAGAAAATGGGCAAAAGACATGAACAGATACTTCAGCTAAGATGATATACAAATGACATGGAAAAATGTTCATTTTTAGCTCCTACAACTCAACAGCAAAAACCCGAGTAACCCAATAACCAAATAATGGGCAATGGACTTGAATAGACCTTTCCCCAAGAAGATATACAGATGTCAACACACATGAAAGATGCTCAACATCAGGGAAGTGCAAATCAAACCCACAGCTGGTATCACCTCACACCCAGGAGGATGGCTACTATCAAAACACCAGAAAATAACCAGTTTTGGTAAGGATGTGGAGAAATTATAACCCTCAGGCACTGCTGCTGGGAATGTAAAATGGTGCAGCTGTTTTGGAAAATAATATGGCAGTTCCTCAAAATATTAAAAATAGGATATGATCCAGCAATCCCACTTCTGGGTATATATTCAAGATAATTGAAAACAGTTATCTCAATGAAATATTTGCAAACATAGATTCATTGCAATATTATTAACAGTAGCTGGCCTTTGAAACAAAATTACCTGTGCTTTGGAGCCAATTTTATGTTTCAGTGCCAAAAATTGTATGCATTTTGATTTTATTAATCCTGTTGGAGATAATTCCTCCCCCAATTTTGCACAAGTTTTTGCTACCTTAGAAGATATTACAGATATCTTTCTAGATACCTTTTCTACTCCCCAAACTGATTTCCTGCCAAAGTCACTTAAAACAACAACAGATGAGCCAGTTTGCAGGGCAGAAATAGACACCAAGGGGGGAAAGTGGCGGGGGAGGGGTGGTGGTGGGATGAATTGGGAGATTGGGATTGACATGTATACACTGATGTGTATAAAATTGATCACTAATAAGGACCTGCTGCCGTACAAAAGAATAAATAAAATTCAAAAAAATAACCCAACAATAACAAAACAACCACAATAGTAACGACAATGAAAACCAGTCACAGATTTTAAACTTCAAAAGTTCTACTGAAATTAGTTTGGAGAGGAAGAGTAGTTAA
Organism: Monodon monoceros; assembly: GCF_005190385.1. NCBI lineage: Eukaryota > Metazoa > Chordata > Mammalia > Artiodactyla > Monodontidae > Monodon > Monodon monoceros. The sequence continues at coordinate 12,221,267 of NW_021703776.1, read as the reverse complement.
AAATTAAACTGTATTATCAAGGGAAGAAATGTAAAAGGCTTAAAATGTGAGGCTGTTCTTTCTTTTTCTGAAAGAACAAGTTTGTTACTAAAGTACTGAATGCTATTTCTTCCTAGGAGGAGTGAATGTTCTATACAGAGTGACTGCATAAAATGGAGACTTTGACCACAGGAGTTAGTCTGTGGAAACTTTGTTTACCTTGCCGTGCCAAGTGCCCTGTTGCCTAATTTGTCACTTCTCTTCCAAGAAATACAGCTGGTTAGTGCCACCTACGGCAGAAGGAGAGATCCTTGAAGGACAGGCAGGGCCTTTCATTTCAAAATGGCATCATATTTACATTTTGTGATATGCCCTTTCCTAACTCAAATACTCACGAAGACATAAGAAAAGACAAACACTTACGAAAACCAAAGATAATAGTGAACCATTTGATAGCCACAGAGGGTGTCCATCAAGCACAGAAGGAAAGAAGTTGGATGGAGACCCAAAATTCTGGCCTCTGTGGACATGCTTGAATTTCTGAGAAAGAATAGCTTCATCCAATGGGAAATAAAAAATTAAAATAAATCTTAAACAGGGAAATTTTTAAAAATGACTATCATTAAAAAATAGATAAGGGGAGATCCAGGTTAATTTTTTTTGAGTGTGTTGATACAGGGGTAGTTTTCAAGAAATATTTAAGTACATAGCAGTATTAGAATCTGTATTGGTGATAGTAAGAGGTATAGAAAATTAAATTGGTGATTTCTTAGACAAAGAGGAGGTGTTCTCTCACCCATGGAGTAGAAGGTGGCAGTGGGATGCTAAACATTGGGAAAGCAAGTTTTGATTGAATCTGGTCTACTCAGAGAGTTTAGGAAGGTGATAGAGGACATGAATTAGGCTGACATAACTCTTAACATTGAAAGGGAATCTGTTCTGTTAGATAATTATAATGAATTATATAGAGAGACTATATAATTATATATATAGAATATTCTAATGTGTAATTCCATATGTTCCATAATACATGTATAAAATGTACATTGGCTATATACACATACATTCTCCTGTGTAGAAAATTTGGTATATTTTACAAGGAGAATGACTAGTTAAATGTGCAAGTTCAGTTAGGCCAGGTGCCTGGGATCTTTGTTGTATCTGTGAAACTAGCAGAATGTTGTCTATATGTGTGGGTAGCACGCAGTGTGCCAACAAAGCTTTACTTTGATAAGATGGTGCTAGTTGTAATATAAATTAATGGGTGGAGTACAGCTTCACTTTTGTTCCTTAGCAATTGTTCACTCTTTAGAATGGGCTGTGTCTTGGTCAATTTTTATTTAAATGAGGGTACAAGCGTTTTTTTTTTTTTTTAAAGAATGAATGACTTGAACCTATATTGAACACCGGGAGCACGGTGGTGAAAATTATTTATACATTCAAGCTAAGAGAGAGACAAGCCAGTGAGGACTGAAAGTTATAGAAGCATACGGTGCTTCAGAAGTGATGTCTAAGAGGAAAAGCCTGTGAGAGTTCAGACCAAAAGAGTCAGAGGAAGTGCTCCAGGCAGAGGCGGCATTGACTGCAAAAGTCTGGGACAGAAAAAGCTTAGGTAAGTGGGAGAAACCCAGCATGGATAGGACATCAAATGAGTATTAAGAGGAGGTATAAAGAGGTGTCAAAACAGGGAGGAATGCAGAGTAGAGGCTGGGGGGCAAGTAAAGGGTGAGTGACACAGAACTCAGAAGTGCCCTGTCAAGGAGCTTTGACTTAATTCTTTAAACGACAGTGTGTAAACATGAGCAAGTATAGACTCGAGAAAGACATCTGTGGCTGCAGTCAGGTTGGAGGAGAGCCAGGGAGACCAGTGAGGAGGTGGAGGCCATCAGGGAAGGAGACAGCCTTGAGAAATATTCAAGCAATAGAATTAACAGTAATAGAAACATTAGGAGGAATTAGAGCATAATGATAAGAGCAGAAGTCTGGAGCCACACAATGGCTGGGCTTACTTTGTAAGCATCCTCAGTTTTCTCATTTGGCAAAAAGGACTGTTAAAACTTATAGAGTTGTTGTGAAGATTGGATAAAATAATGCATATAATGTGCTTTAAAACAGTACAGGATTGATATATGGTTACTATTACTTTTCTTCGTTGCTGTGCGTGGGCTTTCTCTAGTTGTGGCGAATGGGGGCTACTCTTCGTTGCAAGTGCACGGGCTTCTCATTGCAGTAGCTTCTCTCGTTGCAGAGCGCGGACTCTAGGCACGCGGGCTTCTGTAGTTGTGGCTTGCAGGCTCTAGAGCACAGGCTCAGTAGTTGTGGCTCATGGGCTTAGTTGCTCCGCGGCATGTGGGATCTTCCCGGACCAGGGCTCGAACCCACGTCCCCTGCACTGTGCCACCAGGGAAGCCCACTATTACTCTTCTAATGATTGTTATTTTATTGTAGATCAAAAAGTGAAATAAGTTTTATGAGCTCTTATGCCTGCCAGTTTTTATTTCCCATTCATGGGCTAAATGGGAAAAGTATAAATCAGAATTTACAGAAAGTTTACTTGACTGGTATTTATCAAAACAGAGGAAAGCCAAAAGGAAAAAAAATACCTCATGTTTTAAAGTTGCCTGTTTAGTTTCATACAAAGATTGTATGTAAACCAAGCATACAAACCCAAAGCCATCAGAAGGACCTGACCACTCAGTGTGTGTGTGTGTGTGTGTGTGTATGTGTGTATGTGTGTAAAAGTTCTTACTATTTGACATGCCGTGCCGTAAAGTGCCCAGAAAAGTTACTCACCTCCCCATGTGAGTTTTCTAAACATTCTGAAATATGAAGAAATAGGGTGCTTGGAAAAATAAGCTATTACAACCAGCTTTTCTACATTTTCCCCTAATACTACATCTTTTCTTCAGTATGCATCCCAACAGGCAACAGTTAAAACAAATGCTTCATCACTGTATAACCAAGGTAATCCTCTTTCCAAACAGGAATACTTGGAATCTCATAGCCTGTTGTCCTTTCCCTTCTCATCAGCCAATTCAACATTTTAGGGTCTGTTATTTAAAGCCCTCCCTCTTCGATTCAGAGTCTGCATCAATTAGGAATGCTGTCAGCTGCAAGTAATAGAAACCCCAGCTAGTAGTGCTATAAAAATAGGGTTTATTTTAATCACCTACCAAGGTGATAGGATGTAGCCAGCACTAGTTCACCTGGACAGCAGTGTTATCGGGAACCTAAGCTCTCTCCTGTTTGCCCCACAGTCCTTTGCTGTTAGTTTTTCATTCTCATGCCTACTGCAGCCCAGCTATAAGAAAGCTGCCTCAGCTTCAAGACATTATTTTCAAAGCAGAAACATGGGGACGGAAGCTGTGTAAGTGAACTCTCCTTTGTAACAGTTCCTTTTATAAGAAAACTACCTTAGTAGACTTCTCCTTATGTCTCATTGGTCAAAATTGGTTCCTGGGCTGCTTGTAGCTACAAGGGAGGCTAATAAGAAAATGAGCATCTTGCTTTTTAAAATCTCTACAGTATATGACAGTCAAAAGAAAATAGAGTTAAAAATGCTGTTGGGTTAGCAGCTGTGTTAGTTATCTGTTGCTACGTAACAAATTACTCCAAAATATAGTGACTTTAAACAAAATAAATGGTTTCTGTAGGTCAGGAATTCAGGAGCAGCTTAGATGGGCGATTTTGCCTTGGAGTCTCTCATGAGTTTGTGGTTACTTGTTGGCCTGGGCTCTAGTCATCTGAAAGTTTGACTGGGGTTGCATGGTCTGCTTTCAAGATGATCCAGAAACACGGCCAGCAAATTGGTGCAGGCTATTCGTGGTAGCTTTCTGTTCCTCTCCAGTAGGCCTCTCCCCAGGGCATGGCAACTGGCTTCCCAGAGAAGAAGCTTCAAGAGGTCAAAGCAGAAGCTGCAGTGTCTTTTATGATCTGCTCTCAGTTCACACACCATTATTTCTATAATGTTCTACTGATGATGCAGGTCAGCCCTCAAAATATGGGAGGAGACCACACAAGTGCATGAATACCACAAGGCAAGGATCATTGGTTGCCATCTTGGAGACAGACTGCCACAGCAGCAAAAATATAAGGTACTGCTCCTATTTCATCTCCTGCTTCACACTGTTTTATTGGCAAAGACCTTTTTTTTTTTTTTTTTTTTTACCACTTTCTTTGCTCCCTATCCATGAGCAGGAATGAATGAATGTGTGATGAAGTAAACAAAAGGCTTGATCTAGAGTTACATTTAGCTGTCAAGAAAAAATTTCCATACCTCCTTACTTCACCAGGAAAATCCTTCTGAACTACCAGTCACCAAATGAAAGAAAACAATCTACAAACAGGGTATCGATGGGAAATCCTTCTTTCCCTTCCTGAGTAAATACACTGAAAAAAGCCAGACATCACTGGGTGATTTTTAACAAAATAATAAGAAAAATTTCCACTGCAATAGCACAGAGTGAGCGGTGTGAATTATTTTTATTTTTTCCAGGGGTGATCTGCTCATATGGTATATCTATATGAGACACAGGGGAGGACAAATGTTTTTTCTGACATGAAGAAAATATAGGTATTTTGATCCAATTAATCCTACACTAACCAGTTTGGTTTACTTGCCCCAGGTTTTTAGGAAGATCTCTTGACCACTGTTGTTAAAGGACCTTAGCCAGTTTGGTTATTCATAAATTATAGGTGATTTCTGGTTGACCTGGTAGCTGCCTGTGGTTCCAGAAGGTGGTGACCAATGCTTTTTCAAATCAGAGGCTGGACACAAGACTTCTTTGGAGAGCCAAGGCCACCATTCTAAAGAGTTTAGACAATTGAGCTTTTACCAAATTCCTAAACCTCATTTATGGGAAGGTAGAAATGCCATTACAATATTTCTATCACACATCTTGCCTCTAATTTCATTGATTAAAGAATATTTCTATTTTAAAAAAAAATATCCGTCATGCTAATGAACAAAGCCCCTGGTATTGATCAGATCTGGAGATAGCTGAGGACTCTCTTGTGATAATTGTATCTGGAGTTGTCTTTTGATTAAGATGTTTCCCATGCTAGCTAACCAGCCTGGAGTGTGTACTCCTGATTAGCACAGATGACCAGCCCAAGGGTATAGATGAAAATGAACCCACATGGATACATCACCTGTCCATGCTGGAATACTTTAAAAGAAAGTTATAATATCAGAGCAGCAACTCATTGGAAAACTGGACAAGTCTGCATCCCACTTCACCAACCAGCCTTTATCATGCCAGTCCCTTCAATGACGCCAAGGTCCTTTTTAACAATGAGTAGCACTCCAGGCACCTGTTCCTATTTTGTTGTCTTAGTCCCTATTTTGGTGACTGAAGGCAGAGAACACTTTGGCCTAGACAGCGGAAGACAGCCAGTTGGTAAAATAGCAAAAACATTGACAAATTTATGATAAAAAAACAAAAAAGCCCAGATGTTAGGGTAGAGTCCTGAGTCCAAGGTCAAACCTTTCACGAATTAAAACTTAGTTTGTCTTTGTTAATTTTCCCCTCCTTTTTCCAAATCTCATTTGCTCTCCTGTGATTGATCCCTTCTTACTGCAGTGTTCTCCCATGCTGGGAATTTCACATCCAGTCTAGACAATGCCTTAACTTAAAGCCACTTGCCATGCCATAGCATTTCGTGCCATTATAGAAAGATATACTATTTCATTTTTAAGCCAGTATTGCTGATTTGTGTCCCTCCATCCTGAATTAAAGGGTTAGAGAAAAGAAAATGTAATGTCACATTTTGGACCCTTCAGTTTTTTAAGGAGTAAGTCCACATGAGCTCATGTCTTAATCTTCACGGAAAGTTTATTTTTACAGAGAAATGCAATCGTTTTCCTAGGACAGACTAGAGAGGAAGGATTTACTGTCAAAATAACCTAAATAAATAGAGCTAATTTTTTTTGGTTTGGTAATAGATGGATTTGGTTCTTTAAAAAATTAAAGTCAGCTGCTTAACACCTGCCAAAGATGCAGGATATATTATGTTCAATAAGTGTTAACTTTCTAAAAGGGAAAAAGATCTGCAAACAGAAGAGAAGTTCTTAGTACGATAAATGTTAGCATCTGAGACTCTCTCTTTGGCTTATACATGAGTGTTACTTAGAAGTCTGTCTGAGGCTCATTAGGCCATTTAAAATCACAGGTCTATCCATCTGTAGACCAAATGTTTAAGAGAGGATTGCACACACACACACACACACACACACACAAAAAGTAAAAGAAAAGTAAAAAGCATAATAGTTTTGCTTTGAAAGCCCCAGGATACATCCTATTGTCAAAGGTAATTATATTCCCCACCTCCAAGAAAGGATATAACCACTCCTTGTTTCATGAGGTTTTATAGGGAAAAAATTCCATATTTCACATTGGTAAACTGATCTGGAGGGCATTTTGACATTTATGATCGGGAATCACGTATCTCCCATTCTGCATTTTGTATGCTCTCTTTGGTTATGGAGGCCATGGTGCCCAGATCCAAATCTGGGATGCGTGGCAGTGTAGTCAAGGTCATTCTATCTGGGGGTGACAGTCTGGTACTAAAGTAGTAGTACAGTAAGTGAGGCTCTAGAGACAGTAATGACTAATGAGATGAAGAACCATGTCCAGTTTATTACCATGACCCATTCAACATGAGGTAACAGTCACACTTACATTAGAAAAGTCCTTGCATTTTCTTTAAACTTAAGCAAAACTTTAAGTGTGTGCACCTTTCCACTAGCAAAGGACAACTGAAGACTTCCTCTGAGACATTAACCTCAAAACATCTGATCCCTCTCTATAGTACACCCCACGTACTGGGGACCTTGAGGGAGTTACATAGAAAACTGAGGCAGGGACTCCCCTGGTGGTCCAATGGTTAAGACTCCACGCTTCCACTGCAGGGGGCACAGGTTAGATCCCTTGTCAGGGAACGAAGATCCCACATGCCATGTGGAGTGGCCAAAAGATAAATAAATAAAAAAAATAAAAAATTCTCTTAAAAAAAAAAAAGAAAACTGAGGTAAAAGAGAAAAATTAAAAAAAAATCCCTTTACTCTCCCTGGGAGGAGGAAGGGAAGTTTTTTTTTTGTTTGTTTGTTTGTATGTTTTTTAATCTGGCTTGAAATAGTTTTTATTCTTTGTTCATTTTGTGAATGTAGACCTCGTATTATTTCATTCTGATTTTTTGATGTCTCCAAAAGGAGAAGATCTGAAAATGAAGAGTCAATATATAGTGTGGAAATTGAAAGAATCAATTCCATTTCTGTTACCGTTATTATTTCAGCAGAGTTTAGACCTTGTAACATGTCAGGGGTGGAAATAGGATTCTTTTTTATTTTGTAGTTTGTCAGTAGTTTATATCAATGATTTATTCTTTCAGAATTTACTGTAGATGATTTTTCTGCTCGAGAAAAAATCCTGGACTTTTTCAGTGATTGGAAATTTTAACAAGAGCAATTTCCCAGTTACTCCGTGTAAATTCCAAATGGTTTTGATGTTCTAGTTAAGAACGAGGTCATGAAAAGATGCTCAATATTACTCATCCTCAGGGAAATGTAAATCAAAACCATGATGAAATATCACCTCACACCTGTTAGGATGGCTATCATCAAGAATATGAGAGAGAACAAGTGTTGGTGAGGATGTGGTGAAAAGGGAGCCCTTGTGCATGGTTAGTGGGAATGTAAATTGGTGCGGTGCAGCCACTATGAAAAGCAGTATGGAGGGTCCTCAAAAAATTAAAAGTAGAACTACCATATGATCCAGCAATTTTACTTCTGGGTATATATCTAAAGGAAGTGAAAGAAGATATTGGAAAGATATATGCATTCCCATGTTGTTCTTTTTTAATGCTTCATTTATTTATTTATTTTAGTTGAAGTATAGTTGATTTACAGTACTGTATTAGTTTCAGGTGTATAGCTCTGTGATTCAATATGTTTATAGTTTATACTCCATCTAACCTTATTACAAAACAATGGCTGTGTTTCCCTGTGCTATACAATATAGCCTTGTTCCTTATCTATTTTATACATAGCAGTTTGTATCTCTTCATCCCACAGCCCTATCTGCCCCTCTGCACTTCCCTCTTTCACTGGTTTGTTCTCTCTATCTGTAAGTCTGTTTCATTATATATATTCGTTTCATTTTTTAGATTCCACAAAAAGTGATAATACAGAGTATTTTTCTTTCTCTGACTTATTGCACTAACTTAATACTCTCTAGGTCCATCCATGTTGTTGCGAATGGCAGAATTTCATTTTTTTATGGCTGAGTAATATTCCACTGTATATATATACCACATTTTCTTCGTCCATTTATCTATTGATGGACATTTAGGTTGCTTCCATATCTTGGCTATTATAAGTAGTGCTGCAGTGATATATGCATTCCAGATTGAATGAGTTCGTGAATATCCAACTAGCATAATGAATATAAAGGATTAATATATCTTTTTGAGTTAGTGTTTTTATTTTCTTCAGATATATACTCAGAAGTGGAATTTCTAGATCATCTGGTAGTTCTATTTTTAGTTGTTTGGGGAACCTCCATACTGTTCTCCATAGTGGCTGCACCAAGTTACATTCCCAGCTACAGTGTAGGAGGGTCCTCTCTTCTCCGCATCCTCTCCAACATTTGTTATTTGTAGACATTTTGATAATAGCCATTCTGACAGGTATGAGGTATAGCTCATTGTGGTTTTGATTTGCATTTCTCTGATGATTAGTGATGTTGAGTATCTTTCCATGTGCCTGTTGGCCATCTGTATATCTTCTTTGGAAAAATGTCTGTTCATTTCTTCTGCTCATTTTTAAATCAGGTTCTTTGTTTTTTTGATAATGAGTTGTATGAGCTGTTTATATATTTTGGGTATTAACCTGTTATCACCCATGTCATTTGCAAGTATTTTCTCCCATTCAGTAGGTTGTCTTTTTAGTGATATTTCTTAATGTGAATCCTTTATCATTGATTAAGCTAGTTGGATATTCATGAACTCATTCAATCAGGAAGTTTTCTTATATATTTCTTTGATAACTATATCACCACAGTTTTTTTCTAGATAGATTGTCTTCGTTTTCTCTCCTGTTTTCTGTTTTTGTCTTTTAATGCTACAATTCTTTTACATGTATTGAATCTTCTGCTCCCACATTCTCTTGTTCATTGAAGAGAACATCTTGGTTTTCTGGTTTTTGTTTTCTTTTGTTTTTTAATGTATGCAATGAGTAAATTGAGTAAGTGTGTTATAACTGATTTACCCTTTTCTTCTGGTCCCTGGTTGCCTGTTTGCATTGTTTCCCTTTTTTCCTTTTTCCTTGACTTTGTCTCTACTTTTGTTTGGGGGCAGTATGTTGTAGAGATTGGAAGCATGGGCCCTGGGTCCATATTGAAAGTTTGTGAAACTGGCCATACTACCTTGTAGCTTGTAACCTTGAGCAAGTTACTTTAGTCTTTATATACCTCAGTTTCCTACTTGAAAAAATGAGGGTGATAATGGTACTTACCTTATAGTTTTTATGATGATTAAATAAATTTATCTGTATATGTGCAAAACATTAAATGCGTACAACATTAAATGAAATAATTTGCGTAAAAAATTAAAATGTGCTTGGAATGATGTTTGGTGCATAGAAAGACAGCATTGGCTATCTATTTTTTTAAAAATTTTTATTGGAGTACAGTTGATTTACAATATTGTGTTAGTTTCAGGTGTACAGCAAAGTGAATCAGTTATACATATACATATATCCCCTCTTTTTTTTTTTTTTAAAGATTCTTTTCCTATATGGGCCATTACAGAGTACTGAGCAGAGTTCCCTGTGTTATACAGCAGGTTCTTATTAGTTATCTATTTTATATAAAGTAGTATGTATATGTCAATCCCAGTCTCCCAGTTTATCACTTCTCCCCCTTATCCCCTGGTAACCATAAGTTTGAAGAATGTGACAGTAAAAAGCTGACTGGAAGCCTTGTTGACGGGTAGCTTCTTGAGCATAGGCTGATAAGGCTTTTTCATTGAGGGGCTCCACATATCAACATCTACAGATCTAGATCCTTGGTCTGTTCAGTTCTCTAGAGAGAAATCTTAAAAATCTCTGCCTATGAGGTTTAAGCCTGGGTGTCCGTGTTCTATGAGCAAAGCGGGGGAAGGAGGCTGGGGAGTCTCATGATGGCCGTGCAGACCTTTTACTGAATTGCCTAGTTTGCTGCATGGATTATCTCTTTTGTCCTCAGCTGTGGATGGTGCTCAGCCTTTCCAGAAAGCACAAGGAGGGGCAGCCAAGAGTCAACCACCTACAAATGCTCTTGCTTTCAGCTTTACCCCACAGCCCCACTCTTTGGAGGTTGCTGGTGCCTTGAGTTCCAGGATTTGGATGTTTTCAGCTTAACCTGGCTTGTTTCTCACTGTACCCCACCCTCTAATCCACAGTTTTAGCTTTTTCCCATCTCTAAGTTAATGACCACTCATCCACTGCATTTTCAGCTTACTCAGTGTTGCTACCATCTCTTACTTTATGTCCCTTTTCTCCTTTTCTCTTTGTTCTTCTAAGTCTATCCTTTAAAAAATTCCTTTACGATCATTTTTGTGGAGAATTAGAAGGGAGTAATAGTAAGCATGTGTGTGTTCCACCTACCATGTCTCATTGTCCCTCTCCAGGCAAGGCCTGGCTCCATTGGTGAAGGAGGAGAGATGGGAAAGCAGAGATATGACATCAGTGGACACTTGTTGGTTGTGAGCAGGTATTCTTATATCTGGTTCTGTCTTACTTTCACTGACCGATGGACTCTGCTCATGTAGTGGTTGTGATATCTTGTGGTGACTTTCAACTTTACTCCAGCTCCCCCTCACAGTGGCAAATTCATTTCCCTCCAGCTGTACCAGTAGTTGATGTCACCCCAATCCTTTTTCTACCTGCATTGCCTCCTAGTTTCTCTTTTGGTGTCCTCTTGGGAGCCCCAGAGCTCTCACAGCTCCTCTAACCTCTGTGTTCCTTCTTGAGCAGCTCAGCAACAACTGAGTTCCTCTTCCACAGCTTCAGAGTCCCATGGGGAACTGGAATGGGGGTGCCTACACTTTCTTCTTCCAGCCAACACCATACTAGACTGCAATTGCTTCATGTTCTGTTGATATGGGCCACTGCAACAGACCTCCCTCCTTCAGTAATCACTAGATGATAGGCAAGCATCAGCCTCTACTTTCAATTATTTTTAGCCACACATACTTCACAAGACTTTTGTCAAGCTCTTTGGCACTCTCCCATGAGGATCCTCTGAGGGCCTTCGCAGAGGATCTTCCAGATTCTACAAGTCAACAAGTCTCAGGCAGAGGGGAGGTGGCTGTACTTGGAAGTGGAGAAGATAAATTATCCATTTCTTTCGTGTATGTTTGGAGTTACAGGCCCAGAAGTGTTTTTGTTTGTTTTGTTTTGTTTTGTTTCATTTTTGTCCATCAACTTACTGAGGAACTGATTTGGTAATATGGAGCTATTTGTCCCTCAGTAAAGTTTATTAAATATTTGAGATGTTAAGACTTAACCCAGAAGGTGTCATAGAAATGCAAAAATTTTAGAAGAATTCTTAAGGCTATGGTGGGTATATATTACTGCTATGTAAGTAAAGACCTTTGGAGTTCCATGGTACAATGAATCTTGGTCCCATAGACTGAGCCTTCTTGCTTATGTCTGTATTGCAATAGATGGCATTAGAGACCCAATCTCCCTCTTTTACCAAAATTTCAGCTGAATCTGCAGGGTCCAAAAAGGGTCACTGTGGCCAGACATCTAAAGTGAGATGATTTAAGACCTACTGGCCATTTTGCTTCTGAGTTCCGATTTGCCCCAATAAATTAAAAAACAGCAACAACTATCCCAATCACTGGAATAGTTGCTATGGAACTTCTATTTATCTTGAAATTATGTTTGTCTCCAAGATACCATTAATAATAAAAAATTTAAAATAACTCCCAAAGCCCCAAAATAGTTGTATTAAATAATAGATTATCATCAAAGCATTAAAGTATATAATATTTAAGAGGAGATAGTAAGATACAAAGTTTCTAGCACACTTTGACCACAATTATAGTAAAGTTAATATGCAAAATAAAAAAGTTTGGAAGGAAATATACTCAAATATTAACACTCTGTGTTTGGGAAAGAGATTATGAGTAGCTATTCCCTTTTTTAAAAAAATTTTATGCATTTTCCAAATCTCCTATAATGAAATTTTATTCTTTTTTAGTTAAAAAAATAATTTATATGTAACACATAGTATATAATATACATTATATTATCATATAATAATTTATATTATATAAATAAATTAAAATGATATATTTGTGGATGAGATTATTTAAATTCTCTACTCATATTTTAACGAAACTTTGGGGGGGCATAAACGTTCTGAAGTCCCACTATGGAATTTTGAAATTAAATAGATTTATTTAAAGGCTGACTTATAGGACTGTGGGGCCTGAGTATATAATTTGTCAGCGAATGAAGGAAAGGAAGAAACTTACGTAATTCCATGAAGCAAAGACTCAACTTGGTGTTTCTTTGAAAACATAACTAAGACTTGCTCAGAAAGCCACAAATCAATCAATATGTATTCCAGTTTCCACTGCCCTGCATTTTTCTCTCTGTTTACTCATTTTAGGCCTATCAAGTAATTGAAAAAGAAGTCTTTGCTAGAGCAGACATCTCATTGTTCTAGAGAAGATTTAACTGTCCAATTAATGGCAAGTGATGAACCTTCAAGTTCTGGGGAAAATGAAGATAATGGGGAGGCAGTATTTTATCTTTGACATCTGAATTTTTTAAAAAAAAATCATACATTTCCAAGCAAAGAGAGAGCAGCATAGTTTGTTTAGAATGTCACTCTCAAAGGACAAGGAAGATTATTATGAGTGATTTCCTAATGAGATAATTTAACAAACTTAATGGAATACCTGTCTTAGATTTCAGATGGAGCCTTTCTGCTACTGGCCTGCTGGCTTTCATAAAGACAAAATTTTCCCTTGTTCCATAGGTCTTTCCTTCTCACTCTGTGAAGGGCCTCATATAGCAAAGGCAGGGATCTTTCTCGGAGACCATGGCAGAAGGCTCATTTCTTATAAATAGACCAAGTCTGTTGGTGCAACTCAAATTCTTGTAGCAAACTTCACCAGGCATTTCTCATTTAATTGAGTAGTCAGGGAATCAGATGGATGGAGTGGAAGGTGAAGAAGTGGATGGGGAATTGGATGGGGGAGAATGGTACAGAATGAATGATGAGGATTAGCTGTGCATATTATTTTACTCACGGCACTCTCTTCCTTAATTCCCATGATTTACCCCTGTGGATTTCCCACATTTAAGCAGTAAGTAGCCACTGTAAATTACCACTTAATAGGATCAGTTCCTCCTGTCAGAAACCTCAAGTGTTCCAACAGAAAGGGAAATTAATATTTTGCTTTTACTTTCTAAGGATTGGTGCATATGGCCACCACACTCCAAAGAGTTTCAAATTCATATTTAGATAAATGGATTTGTTCTCTTATGCATTTGGAATAGCAACAAAATATTCACGTTTGTGCCCTTATTGTTGAGTCAAAAAAACGATGCCGAAAACATGTAGCGGTTGGGACTTAGGCTAACATGGTAAACATAATGGTTACAATTTGGTTGTCTGCAACTATTGCCTTACAGCTCTTTTTAAAACTTGTATTTACAGTATCATCATATATATGAACATGAACATTTTTGTGACATGAGTTGACTTCTGTTCAAAAAAGTTTAGAACAAGAAAATGTTTTAGACTTTAGACTTTCTTCCTAGTCACCTTTATATGCACTCTATAAATCAAATATTCTCTTTCTTAAGTGCTGACTTCTAATGGCTGATTAGGTTATACATTAATTGTTGAAAAGCTACATTTTCATAGGTCTTGCTGTAAGTCACATTAATGGACGAGTAAGAGAGATTCATTCATATAAATGTTTAAGCTGGAGTCTTTAGGAGGACCTAAACATTTTGACCATAAGTCACTGACAAGGTCTGTTTCTCCTCCAGTGGCAAAGGCAAGAGTCCGTAAAGACCAAATATACTTGGGTCTTTTGCATTTGGCTCTCCGACTTTTCCTCTTGGGGGCAGAAGACGAGGACCTAGGAAAAACAGAGCTTGGGGCTCTCTTCTGTTGGAGTGCTAAGGATCTCAACGAATACACATGGAGTCCATAGGAACAGGAGAAATAAAACAAAGTTTAATGAAGTCCTAGAGTGATCTAGACTCTCCTTGAAGATGTAAGAAGTCATTTTTGTGTTTAAGGTCAATCAGTATTGTCTCATGCTGAGATGCACTGTATATGCGTCTGTGGTAGACTCCAGAAAACGGATTAATTTATGCGAAAGACTTTTTTTCTTGTCTCTAGGATTGAAATAGGACCAGAGATTTTCTCCTCACAGCCAGATCATAATCAGAAGCCATGCTGCTTTCTGATGGTGAAATATCACAGCCATAGGAAAGAGGCAAAGTCATTATGATCCATAATTCTCCCCAGAAGGCAGGTCCAGGTTTCTGGTGAGTGTGGAGTCAGAATAACCATGTTAGATGCATTACATTTAATGGAGCCCAACCAAGATATCCTGCTATGTCTGCTCCATAATGGTGATGATTTTGATTTTGTCAGTGGGGCCAGAAATCATTAAAGTCCACTGGCTTAAGAATACTACATTCATCTTCATACTAGGACCATCCCTGATATCAGGTTTGTGGTAGTCAAGTCAGATGGATCTCTCCCTTCTGGACTCTGTTTGGAGGGACTCTCCTATAACATGTCATTATAATTCCCCTTTATCCAAACTTTTAACAGTGGCATTCCTCTGTTCTAAGAAGAAGAAATGGGGTGGGGGCGGGGATGGGAGGAGGATTACAAAGGGAAGATAATGTGCGCAAAAGCCAAGAGAGACACAAAAATTTGAGTGGGCACCATGCAGCAAAAATGTTTATATCCCTTTCTTATTTAATTCTACTGTCTGTTTCATAGATGAAGAAACAGAGGTTCATAGAGGTAGGTCTTGCCATCACATAGCTATGAGGTGGTAGAACCAGAATTTAAACCTATATCTCTCTGATATCAAAAATTATACTCTTTCTCACTATACCATCTCTGCCTCATGTATCTTAGTCACACTTTAAGGGTCTTTTTCAATAAACCCTACGGAGTGTTTATTATATCTCAAGACTATACCAGGTGCTAAACAGAGAAAGGTTATGAAACAGTGTGTTAATGCTATAGGATTGTGAGTAATTGAAGAATGCAGAGAAGGTCACAGTTTTGCCTTGCAGGGGACACAGATGTTCACGTGGTCTAGGAAAACTGCGGTGACAGCATGGCGTTTGTCTTCCCCTTACAGTAGGGGTAGGAGTTTGCCAAGTTAAGAAGGCAAAGAGGTGGAGGATAGGGTAGGGAAAAAAAGATATTTCAGGTCTAGGAAATAAGAACAGCAAAAGCAAAAATTTGAAAGCTTGAAGGTCCTGATTTATGGACTTCCACGGCACAGTCACGGAAAATGCCAAAGGTCTCTTTTAACTTGTACTAAGAATGGGAGCCTTCACTGAGGGGAAACTGGATGAGAAAAATAGAGCTGAAAAATTTGTCGATGTTGTGATTATGCTACCACAATGGACACTTTCGTTAACCCAAGAACAATTCATAGAGCTTGTATTGGGGATGGGTGTTGTGTATTGGGGATGGGTGTTGTGTATAGGGGATGGGTGTTGTGTATTGGGGATGGGTGTTGTGTATTGGGGAGGGAGGAGGTGTGGAAGGGAGACTGATAGAGGAGAGAGGGTTCCAGAAGAAGGGCAGGTACAAATAGGGCTCAGGCACCAACACTAACCTTCCTTTAAAAATTCTGCAAGAGCCTGCTAGGCCTCTTTGCCTTCACCCAGAAGTCAGCTGAAGTTGACTCAGTCGGCAGAATTCTACCGACAACAGACTTAATTGTGACAAGAAGTTTGTTGGGGAAGGAGAGGAGAATGGTGTTCAGATATTCATGCTTTTGCTGAGTGTTAAGAAATGACCTGGTTAAATGGAAGGAAGAAGAGTTTTGATAGGGTTTGTCTTCATAATCAAACCTTTTCAATCCTATTATAGGTGCTTTGGGGAGAGGAAAGGCATCGTAGATGCCCCTGGAGGGTTATGGAGAGCTACTTTCTGAACTAAGAACGTTCCTAATCTCTGCCTTAGCAGCTGTTATTTCCTTTAGAAGGAAAGACCAACCCTTGCTCTTCACAGTTACTTTCCCAAATATATTATAGAGTGAGTGCTTGCAAGCTTGAGCTTTGAGAGAGAGATTTCAAGCACTGGCTCTACCCCTTGTGAGCTGTCTGACCTTGGGCAGCTATATTTACCTCTCAAATCCTCGCTTTCATCATCTGTGAGATGAGAGTGGTGGAGAGCGCTGACCTCATGAAATCTGCGTGAAGATGACGTTAGATAACGAGGGCTAGAGCTGACAGAACTCTTAAAACGCATCAGGTCCTGCTCTTTCAAAATGCTTTACATGAATTCACTCCTTTAATTTTTAAAACAATGACCACATAAGGCAGATACCATTATCATCCCCATTTAGCCAACGAGGAAGCTGAGGGCCAGAGAGGTTAGATAAGCTTCCCAAAGTCACACAAGTATCAGAGCTGGGATTTGAACACAGACCTTTGGATTTCAGTAGTCATACTCTTTGATTACCAAGGAGTGTAGAGCATTGGGCACATTTGCTGGAAGGTATAATCATGGAATAAAGATTAGCTAGCTAAAGAAAACCTTTTTAATGTTCAGCGTATTCCTCAGTATTAGAATTTTGAAACCCTCATCTTAACCTTGATGCCACTTTAACTGATATTCACTTCTTCACAAATCCCAGTTACACGTACGCAGTTAAAAGTTACTCTTCCCATCACCTGGAAGGTTCTAAGGAGTGGTACTTCTTTCAGTTAGCTGTTTTAAAATGATTTTATCCCAACCTGTGGGAAATAGAAGTCAGTATATCAAACCATCACAAAAACATCACCCTGCTGTGTTCTCATCATACTTTTGGAAAACGTTCCCACAGCTCAAACAAATCAGAGGTGTCAGTATCCATCGTACAACCAACACGGATCTGGATATTTCTTGGGGCGCATATTTATATAAGTTCAAGTCCATTCTGGTTGTATCAGCCATTGTCCTCAAAAGGGATCTCCAGATGTTGTAAGAATTAAAATCTTGAATTTGACAAGCTGCCACTGTTGTTTTGCATTTTTGAAAGTTTCTCTCAGAGGCCCCGAGTGTGAATGAGGAAGATTGCCTTTCATCCAAAACCTACCAACTTGTTTCCATGCTGCAAAAATCTGACGTGGGGGAAGTTCAGCGAGGGTGTCAGGGCTGCCCTACATATCTGTCGTGGTTTGTAAAGCATGTGATCAGGCTCTTGGCAAAACCCTGCAGAGGAGAACTTCTCCAGCTGTGGCTGTAGCCTGCCATCCCTCTCTTGAACTTGGCACTTAATGAATCGGCCTTTGGCTTGCTTGCATCTCAGAGTCAGGCTGGAATAAGCTTCACTTCTCAATGTAGGGCTTTTCAGTTTTGTTTCTAGTATTTCCTTTGCAATAGAAATTTTATTAACATTCATAAATAAAGTTTTCCACATACTGTCATCTATCTCTCTTACACCTAACTTATCCCAGATTTTCTGGGAATTGTCTGAAAATGATTCACAGTATGAGTGAACAATTTCCACATTGTTCTTGCTGGTCTCTATCTAGAGCCTTGCCCTTGGTTAAGTCAGTGAGAAAGATGAGAATCTGTCCTCTTTTGGTCTTGTTAAACAAACAAACCAAAGAAGACATAAAACAATTCTTGACCAGAATTGTTCAGTGGCCAGATCTCTCCTTTCAGAAGATATCACTGCCTAGGAAATGGTGCTGTACTTTCTAAGATAAAATTAGCACCTGGCCTCAAGCAGTAGCAGGAAGAATCTGGACCATATGCCTAGAAATATTTTGTGGGGTAGGATGGTCCAACGCTAATGAGTCACGTGGTCAGTTCTAGTGGCTTTGGCTTGAAAATCAGCACACATTTGTGCTGACCACCCCTTTGTTTCGTGATCTAAGTCTTGGTTTCACGAGAGATTAAGGTCGACATTGGCCATAAGGTGAGTACGTATGAGGTATTACTGAAGGGGGTTGAAATTGCCATCTGCACTCAAATGGCCCCCGCAAAACTGCCCCCAGGTAAGAAGCATTGCATTAAGGACATGATGAAACTAAGGCCTGGAGAGGTTGAGTAGATTTCCAAAGGTCAGCCAGCTAGTAAGTGGCAGAGCTAGGACTACAAATCTTTTCCAAGTACGAAGTATTTATCTACCACCCTATACCACCACTACTCCATCAAACCATTCTTATTCTTCTTTTCTTTTTTCTGTCTAATATCATACGTCTCATGAACATCCGCTTAGTACACTGTGTGTGCACACCTGGATGCACCCGTGTCCAGCAAATATCGGTTAATATTTCAAAGCTCTCTTAAACGAACTCTGCATTAATCTTCACACACCATCAGACAGGAATCGTAGAAACAGAAACGTACACTTGTGTCCCTACAATAGCTGTCTCTGAGCCAGTAGGTGCCTTTGAGTGGAGGTCTGAGGTCAGAGGTATGGGTCTGAGTTCAAACTAGGAGTCCGCATTGCAGGCAACTCCTCATTTCCTAGGAGGACTCTAGTTCTCACAACCCAGACTATATCTTGTGTTTGGGGTAAGTAGACCATCTCAGTCTCCAAAGGATAAATTAAATAAGGTGAAAAGACTTCCTACCCATTTCCTATTGTGAAATAGAAATGACACCCAGAGCATTAACTAGCCAACTGTAACTTTTATTTTTCTTCCCATCCTGTAGTCATTATCAAAGCCTCCAAACTTTCGGCCTCTTGTCTGAAGCAACTGAGTCTCTAGGAAGGTGTGAGAATGCTAATCGATCTAATGTTGTGTTTCATTCGCTGCTGACTTGACATCAACTCTTCATTACTTCATAAATACATGAATATTTATTACTGTGGGGAAAACACTACTGTCCACAGTGACTGCAGCTGAAAAAATGATAATAAACATGAGAGATTAACAGGGCTCTGGAGAGGAAGCAGTTCAGGGATGGTGAACCAGGGTCTGTGGAATGTAAAACAACTGTCATCTGAAGAACAGCTAAAATGTTAGACATGCAAAAGGACATTGTGTTGGCAGAAGATAAACAAGGGGAGTTTTAGATTATAGCGTGTAATTAACATTTGCATAAATATTCATACCAGGGTACTTTGCGGATGGTAGTAGCAGATATCCAAAATACACGCGTGTGCGCACACACACTCACACACACACACACACACACACACACACACAGCTAAAAGGCTCAGAAAAAGTGTATATTCCTGTACTCATCATCTGAGATCTGCCTCAAAACTCATCTCTGTAGCTAAATCATCCTTATTTCCCCTGCAGAGAATACTTGGCATTTCACTTCGACCTCTATGACTTCTCTATGAATCCATCACACCTCTAGACCCTTGGCTGACCTGGCTGTTGCTTCCACGGTGCCTAGTGAAATACATGTATTTAGTAGGTGATCAGTAATGATGGTCGAATGAATAAAGAAGGCAAGGCAAGAATTATGTGGTTTAGTTTCATTTAACTAACGGATAACGTGCACCAGGCTCTGTGTTAGGCACTGAGGAAGAGGAACATCTCAAACAACTTTCGGCCGTTTCTTCCCGGTGGTCTGAGGTGATGGCTGAGACTGCACCTTATTGCTGTCAATTCATTCGATTAATCAGTCAGCCAACGAGTTCTTTCCTTGGTGCTCACAATGTGCCGGACCCTTGCAGGATCTCCGAGGACACAAGGTAGAGAACTTAAGAGGAAGTACTAGTCAGCGTCATAAATGCTGTGCTTGGTATATGTCCAGGATTTTCAGAAAACAGAGAGGAAGGGATTCCAACTCAGCCTTGTGGCGTCAGTAGAGACTTGCAGGTTGTGTGAGCTGAGCCTTGAAGGAGGAGTGGGAATTGCTGGGGTGGGGGTTCCAGGGGAGGTGCAGCATGAGTGAGTCCTGGAGGTGGAGACAGAGGAGACGCCGGCCAGTGCGGCACGGCTGGGGCACGGGTGCTGGTGGCTCAGAGGCCGCTGCGATGAGAGTCGCAGGTTCTGGCGGCCTGAACCAAGGCTGCTGGAGGTGCCAGGGAGGAGGTGCCAGGGGCAGGATGGATGGCTCAGAGTGTAAGCAGAAAGGCTGAGGCTAGAGGGTGGACTTGCCTTGATCTGAGTCTTGGGAATCTTCAGGATGGTATGCAGACACCTTAGCGAGTCCATTTGTAACTGGAACACAAGCTCAGGGCTGAGAAGGAGCTCAGGGTGTTGCCTCCTTCAGGACTGGGCCTGTTCACATGGTCCACATCAAAGAGGAAGAAGCATAGGGGCTGCATCAATTTATATTCCCAGCAACAGTACAAGAAGGTTCCCTCTTCTCCACACCCTCTCCAGCATTTATTGTTTGTAGAATTTTTGAGGACAGCCATTGTGACTGGTGTGAGGTGATACCTCATTGTAGTTTTGACTTGCATTTCTCTTATGATTAGTGATGTTGAGCATCCTTTCATGTGTTTGTTGGCAATCTGTATGTCTTCTTTGGAGAAATGTCTGTTTAGGTCTTCTGCCCAGTTTTGGATTGGGTTGTTTGTTTTGTTGATGTTGTATGGAGATTCCTTAAAAAACTAAAAATAGAACTACCATACGACCCAGCAATCCCACTACTGGGCATATACCCTGAGAAAACCATAATTCAAAAAGAGTCATGTACCAAAATGTTCATTGCAGCTCTATTTACAATAGCCAGGACATGGAAGCAACCTAAGTGTCCATCGACAGACGAATGGATAAAGAAGATGTGGCACATGTATACAATGGAATATTACTCAGACATAAAAACGTGGATGGACCTAGAGTCTGTCATACAGAGTGAAGTCAGTCAGAAAGAGAAAAACCAATATCGTGTGCTAACACGGACATGGGGAGGGGGAAGGGTAAGCTGGGATGAAGTGAGAGAGTGGCATGGACATATATACACTACCAAATGTCAAATAGATGGCTAGTGGGAAGCAGCCGCATAGCACAGGGAGATCAGCTCGGTGCTTTGTGTCCAACTAGAGGGGTGGAATAGGGAGGGCGGGAGGGAGACTAGACGCAAGAGGGAGGAGATATGGGGATATATCTATACGTATAGCTGATTCACTTTGTTATACAGCTGAAACTAACACACCATTGTAAAGCAATTATATTCCAATAAAGATGTTAAAAAAAAAAAAAAGAGAAGCAGTTACACCCCATGATTTGTGTGGAGCGTTCACAGATGCTTTGAGTTACACATTTCAGGATATCAACATCATATTTTTAAATAGTTTACTCGTTGTTGCTTGGACTTTTACTTTGATTTCAAAGTCAACTCTGTCTAGTTGGTTGCTGAGATTGGCTCTAGCATTCAGTGAGGGTTGAAGCACTACATTTTACTATCCAAATAATTGGTGAGTTAAAAATACTTCCAACAGTTTGTGACTCATACTTTTCAACTCATAGATGAAGAAAACCAAGGTGGGTGACTGTAGATGCCTGTGATGTTGGCACAGGCTGAATGAAGTGCCACTGTGTTCTCAGTGCGATTTCTGGCCTGCTGGGAAAGCCCTAACACTTCCAAGTCGTCCCTGACTTTGAGGCTATGCCTGGAATTAGTAGAGCCACATCCATTTATATTCAAGTTCATTATCTACAGTGGTGTACAACATTTTAAGTTCTTCTCAGTCACACAGTATTTTTAATGTGTTTGAAAGATCTCTGAGTAGGTTTTGATAGATAGGAGTTGAGGTTGAGAACGAGAGGTTACAGGATATGGGATGCACAAAATTGACCTGTTTTGCAGTTTTATCAGATTGGTTACATTTGGCTCAATTTGCCAAATATATATGGGGCACATGCTGCATACAAGATGTGGTACCACCTCCTCTGACCATCAAAGATGGGCCTCACAGTTTCCTTGTCCTCAACGAAGTCTCCAACCTTTAGGAACACAAGATAAGTACACGAATGACTGAGTGACAGCGCCTGGTGTGGTGAGACCAGCTTCTAGGGGTGCGGAGGGTGGAGAGTGAGTAGGTATGTGTGTGCAGGTGAGAGCAGTAGTGACCTGGGGAGACAGAGAGCTCAGGCCACACGGGACGGACACCCAGCAAGAAGGCTGTGTGTGACAACAGCTCTTCCGAGATAGAAATAGGACCTTCGGCAAGTCATGCAGACCTTGCTCATCTGTCAGCTCGGGATGCCAGAGACTCCCCTTCTCGCTCAGAGGTTTGCTATGAAGGTCACATATGTTGCTTCATGTTATCAAACTGGAAATATATAAAGGGTGCTTACATGCTCTTCATTGTTTAATTGTCAGCACAATCAGGATTGGAACCCAGGCTATTTGATTTAACCCCTGAACCACTAAATTCTGGGAGTGTTCCTGGAATTTTTTTTTTTTTTTTCATTTTTTGCTGGGATTTGCTTCATTGGAGAAATCTTTGTGATTGCTGTGGGCAGCTGCACGTGTCTCTCGATTCACAGAGGAGGGTGGAACAAGGACGAGAAGAAGATAGTGTGGGTGGATGATTCTAAATTTTGTGAGTCCAATACAGTTCCTGGGACTCTGAAGATGCTTGGAGCCTCCTGAAGGGCCTCCTTACACGCTGCGTTTTAAAGTATGCCACGTACGTGCTTTAGCTAAGTGGGCCTGCACTCACGTCTCCGGTCCCATCTTAGGACTGGAGACTCTTAAAGCATTAAGGAGAACTTAGCTTTTTCTTAACTGATGGGTTTTTCAGGCCTTATTTGAGTAGAATCTTATATTGCAGGACTTAAGTGATCTTGAAATGAGAAATGAAGCATTGAATCTATGCAGGGTATTCATTGTGGGAAACCTTCCCAACAGACTAGTGCTTGAGTAAGTTGGAATGCTGAAGGAAATAGGCCAGTCATGCTGTCTGAGGATTTTGGACAATTTTCCAGTTGTTCTGCTTCAAATCAATTATTTGTGTTTTTGTTGTGACTGAGAATTGACAGATCTCAGAGGCAATGCTTCATGACTTTCCCTTGTCCTGGAAATCAAGTGAAAGAAATGTGTTCATTGACTATATTGATGGTTTTATGTCTAAGTTATAGTCTCCGTTTGAATCGGTTTCTTTCCTGATTTGAGATAGCAAGGGATACTTGCTGAGCAGGCAGGACATTTTGTTAGAATCACTAGGAGGTGTGTGAGGCAAAATGAGGTCATTGATTCTTTTTTTTTTTTTTTAAGATTTTTTTTTTTTTTAATGTGGACCGGTTTTAAAGTCTTTATTGAATTTGTTACAATACTGCTTCTGTATTTTGGGTGTTTTTTGGCCGCGAGGCATGTGGGATCTTAGCTCCCCGACCAGGGATCAAACCCACACCCCCTGCATTGGAAGGCAAAACCTTACCTGCTGGACTACCAGGGAAGTCCCCATTGATTCTTATTGAGCTTCTTAAATGGATCTATAGTGGGAGCATGAGAAGACCAGGTACCACTGTAGTCAGTTATTGAGGAAAAGAAGTATCCCAGAAACTAAACTGAACCTCACGTCTCTTCTGAGGAGCTTCCTAGGGCAGACCCTGTCTGAAAATTATAAGCAAAGGTTGGGGTTGAGGGGGAGCCTTCTCTTGCCCCTCTTTGGTTTGGTTGGTAGTGGTCCTGCTAAAACTGTGGTTCTTTTTTTATCATTCTTTCCTTGGATAGTTGCTTCAGGAAAGCCCCAGGCCCCTGAGGCCAGCTTCCTCTTCCCTCAGAGATTTTAAATATGAGGACAGGAAGCATGTGTTCGGATTTTTCAGTTTATGACACAGTTGCCCACTCCCCTACCCACGCACCCTCATTTGGTGCCTCCTGAAAAGTTCTGCCGACATTAAGCAACCACCTTTCAATGTGGCTTTGGCTGAACTTGTCCTAGGACGTGAGTGTGGCAGGGTACTGGTATCTCAGCCACTCCAGCCACTTGTGAAAGCTGAGCTCACCCCCCCCCCCGCCCCCCGCTCACTCCAGTGTTCAGAGGTGTGGGCAGCTTTGAAGAGCACTGCGGGGCAGGCTGGCTGCTCCGGAGAGAGGAACTGCACTTTTCAGAGAGGTAGCTGCTACCTGCTTTTGGAAAGACAGGTATCCTGGAAAACACTGATTATATGCCAGCTGTATGCAGAACATTTTCCAGATGAGCATCTGAAAAATGCCACAGTTTATTTAGGGAAATAGAGAGATACATAGAGATTGAAGGAGCTGTTCCAAGCCCTCGAGCCATTTCAGCATCGGTAGAAGGTGAATTTCCAGATCTGCATTCTACCATATTTCATCTCGTGAGCTGCGTTTAGTAGCTGTGTGTTTTCGACTCTTGAGAATCTTTAGAGCAATTCTAAAAATGTAGCATGGTCTGCCACTTCGATTCGTTATATCTCCCCTGAGAAGCTCTGTGAAGTAGGTAAGTGGGAGCTTCCCTCTACCTTGCAGCAGAGGAAACTGACCTGTAGAAGAATTTATGTGTGGCCTGGAGCCAAGCAGTGAGTTAGTGGGAGATGTTCTAGAAACTCAGCCTCGGGTTCAGAGCCCCTACTGTACCTCTGGGCACAGTTATAACCCTTAGCTGACACAGGCTTGCCAAGGTGAAGCAGTCAAAATGCAGAAGAAACTCAGAGATTAGTGTGAGATCCACCTGGGTTACATCATCACAGGATGCGACTCTCTCTTTGTCATTAGCCTTTCTTTAAATCCAGCCAAGGACTAGCTTCCCCAAATAACCCTCACCGCCACCAAAGGCCGGAGGATTCTGCAGGACACAGGGCAGCTAGAAGGCAGCTGGCTTGCCTCTGATTGCCTAGGTGGCGATAAAGAGATAATTATCAATGACCAGATCGGTCTCTTTTGCATCTTACTACTTGGGCTGGATGGGCAGGCAGGCTGTTAGAACAAGTAAGGAGAAATTTAAAATCAAGTTTCTAACCTTTCATTCTGTTGAGGTATTTTTTTCTAATGTGAAAGAAACTTGGCACGGTTTCAGAGGAGGGAAATAATGGAGTAGAAAACACATTTTCATGTGACTTTTTCCATAAAAACATCAAAGTCAAAACAGCCAAGTTAAATCATTATTCATTACCTCTAAGAGCTTCAAATTACCTTCTCAGCTTCTTGGCTGATGGGCGTCCATCCTCATTTTCCTCCTGTGTGATCAGCAGTGTCGAGCGTGTGGTGTTGGTACATTAGATTTATGCGTATTTTAAAGGCACTGAGTCCACCTCACTTTAACCTTCTATTTTAAGGGTCAGCCTACTGTAAAGCTGCTTTCAGTTTCATAGTAATTTATCAAATTTAGTCTTGTTTCCCGCTTTCGGGGTTGAGAGAACTGTGGGGTGAGGTATTCGTTCTTATTAATACCCTGCTAGCTCCAGTGTGGGATTTCCAGCTCAATAAAAGATCACTGAAATGCATTTTTCTGGGCTGCTTTCTTATCCTGCAGGGCCCTCACTTATAAACCAGAGCTGAACATGGAATTCTTTTACAGTCAAAAACCATGCTACTCTTAAATCATCCCACATGCTGTGCAAGAAGATTTTGACTAGAGGTTGGTTCTGTTCTGTGCGCATAACAGCCATTCTAACATTCCTGTACCCAAGGAAAAGCATCTAAATGATATCCACATCGAGTATTGTAACAGAAGTATACATTCTGTATGTGTGTGTGGGGGGGGGAATATGTGTACGTATACCTGTGTCGGCCTGTCTCCTCTATGCGTGGTGGTTATTGCCTGGGTCCAACTGACGTGGTTCTTTCAAATAATTTTGCCCTGGAGAGCTCAGCACAGGTGAAGCTCTACATTGGTCCATAGCATTCCCTCAGAATGTGTTTTTTGAGCCCTCTTCTCCTCCCACCTTCCCCTTTCTCTCTATAGATACTCAAATTTATTTGGCAATTGGAAGGATTGGAGGTACCATCTTATAGAGTAGATTTCCTGCAAAGTGATAGATTCCTTTTACATTGCGGAAAGAGAGATCCAGTAAAGTTTATCCACTTGCCCAAGGTCACACTAAATAGTGATTTTACAAAAGTTTGTTCTTGGTTCCAAGAGCTGGCAATAAAGCAAATCCTCTTCCTCTTTCTTGGTATCAGGCTACCTGACACTCAGGCTTCCATACTCATAATCCCAGGTGGTCATTCATACACACAAGAGTTTCTCAAACAGAAACATGGATCATCTTTTTAAAACACTGTTCCAGATTTGGGGGCCGACGATCTGAAGTTACAGGCCACGGCACTAATTGTTTTGAGTGGGTACCAGATAATGTCAACACGTGGTCCCTGTATTCTGTGAGCCTCCAGTCTGTCTGGGGAGACAGAGCTCTAAAACATCGTAAGAGCACGGAAAGCAATGTGTATTCCTGTATAGAGTGTGACCCAACTATAGGAGCAGCTGACTTGTCCAGATGAGACTTGTATGGTGTGTACTACTGTTTGGAACACTGACAAGAAACAGCAAGAAAAAAATCAGGAGTCAAGAAGGTTGTCCAAAAGCCCATGCTAGAAAAAAGTGGTTTTGAGCTTAGGTGCTACTACTTGCTGGCTGTGTGATCTTGGTCAAATCAGTGGCTTCTGTGAGTTACCATCTTTTCTCTAAATGGAGATAGTAGTAATATCTACCTAAGGACACTGTGAGGGTTAACAGAGCTAATGTATGGGAGTGTGCGGGTTACGACACTGGTTATTGACACCAGGGGCCTCTTACAATTATCCTGTTAACGAAATTACAGTGGACTAGAGGCACAGCACGAGAAGAGAAGTGGGCGCATAACCACAGAGGTGGACACATCGAAGAGAGAAGAGATCCAGCTCACAGGTGACCACAGGGGAGAGGTCACTTAATACAGATCATCAGCTATTGGGATCAATGTCCAGGCCTGACTCAGCCTGAGGATTTCGTTCTGTCAGGACAGTCTGTCCAGTCTTATGCAGAATGAGTTTAGCCAGCCAGATCCTGAATAGCAGAAAGCCTGGCATCACAGAAGGATTTATCTTTTTTTTGTACTGAATTGTATCTATTATAACAACAACAACTAACTCAGCTAATACTGCACGTGTTACTATGTTCCAGATACTATTCAGATACTGTGTTCCAGATACTATTTCACAGATGGTAAAGTTGAAGGGCAGTGAGGATAACTTTCTTAAAGTCACACAGCTATCAAGTGATAAGAGTCATAATTTTAACCCTAGCGGTCTGGCTCCAGAGTCCCCACTTTTAACCACTATACAAATCATATTAATACTTCTAAACTCTCATTTGTCAGCTATGGGGAAAACATCTTAATGTTTGCCTTTCCAGTTCGTATTTTTGGACATTCAGAAATTTCCAATTTTTATATGGTTAAATTTATCAATTAAAAAAATGAATTCTTCCTTGCCCACATCAAGTTCAGCCACTCAGTTTTACCTTATTCTATTTCTTTTATGATTATGTTCAATTTTTATTTTTATTTTTTCTTTTTTGAGACAGAGCTTCACCAGAAGTTTTAAAAATAGTACAGAGGAGTCCTGTGTACCCTTCACCCAATTTCCCCCAAAGGTTACATTTTACATAATTATAGCACACTATTAACATCAGGAATTGGTACAATGTGTGTGCATGATTCTGTGCCACTTTATCACATGTGTAGATTCATGTACTGATCATTCCAGTCAAGATGCAAAATTATTCCATCATCACAAAGCTTTTTATGCTTTCATTTTTATTCAAAATGTTTTGATTCATCTGGAATTTATTTTGGTGTTATTGAGAGGTAGGGAATCTATCTTCTAATTTCAAATTTTCTCAGAACCATTTATTTTATAGATGATCATTTGACACTAATTAGAAATTTCACCCTTATATTCCAGCACTGAATGATTATAAACCCCAGATCTTTCAGAGCTCAGGGCAATTGTTCTTCCAATTTACTACATTACCTCCTACAATTTGGGTCATGGCAGAAGTGGGATTTGATTTTTATGCCATGAGAAACAACAGAGCTTACATCAGGGTCTTGGGCTACTTAACTGTGCTATTGTTGTGAAATGATTGCCTTTATTTCTTTGAATTTATCCATGAGTCTCATTGGTACAGCGGGGAGGGCTGGACCACCTGCTGCACCTACTGGTGTCTCCCTTTTAGGGTAGCACATCTCAGAAACTCAGAAGGGACTGGGCATGAGTTCAGAGTCACAAAACTCAAGGTTCCATCACTTTTCTTAATTTCCTTCATTTTTCTTCAGCCTCAACTTCCTCATCTGTAAAATGAGAAAACTTTTATCTGCCTCAGGGTTATAATTTTTATGAAGGTTAAAGGAGGCAATGTATTTCATTTATTTATTTATCTACATGTAATTCTTTTTATTCTCTCTTTTTATTGAAGCATAAATGACATACAACATTGTATTAGTTTCAGATGTACCCCATAACGATTCAATATCTGTACATTTTGTGAGAGGGTCACCACAATACGTCCAGGTAACATCTGTCACCGTACATAGCTGCAGATTGTTTTTCTTGTGGTGAGAACTGTGAAGATCTATTCTCATAGCAACTGTCAAATATGCAACACAGTATTGTTAACTACAGTCACCATGCTGCACATTACAGCCCCATGACATTTGTTTTATAACCGGAAGTTGGTCCTTTTGAATCCCTTTACCCATTTGTGCCCACCCCACCTCTGGCAACCACCAATCTGTTCTCTGTATCTGTGAGCTTGTTTTTTGTTTGTTCATTTGTTTTCTAAGATTCCACATGTGAGATCGTATGGTATTTGTCTTTCTCTGTTTGACTTATTTCACTTAGCATATGCCCTCAAAGGCCATCTATGTTGTCGCAAATGGCAGGATTTCCTTCTTTCTTATGGCTGAATAACATTCCATTGTATATATACCACAACTTCTTTTTTTTTTTTTTAACATCTTTATTGGAGTATAATTGCTTTACATTGTTGTGTTAGTTTCTGCTTTATAACAAAGTGAATCAGCTGTACATACACATACATCCCCATATCCCCTCCCTCTTGCATCTCCCTCCCACCCTCCCTATCCCACCCCTCCAGGCGGTCACAAAGCACCGAGCTGATCTCCCTGTGCTATGTGGCTGCTTCCCACTAGCTATCTGTTTTACGTTTGGTAGTGTATATATGTCCATGCCACTCTCTCACTTCGTCCCAGCTTACCCTTCCCCCTCCCCATGTCCTCAAGTCCGTTGTCTACATCTGCATCTTTATTCCTGTCCTGCCCCTAGGTTCTTCAGAACCTTTTTTTTTTTTAGATTCCATATATATGTGTTAGCATATGGTATTTGTTCTTCTCTTTCTGACTGACTTCACTCTGTATGACAGACTCTAGGTCCATCCACCTCGCTACAAATAACTCCATTTTGTTCCTTTTATGGCTGAGTAATATTCCATTGTATATACGTGCCACATCTTCTTTATCCATTCGTCTGTCGATGGACACTTAGGTTGCTTCCATGTCCTGGCTATTGTAAATAGTGCTGCAATGAACGTTGTGGTACATGACTCTTTTTGAATTATGGTTTTCTCAGGGTATATGCCCAGTAGTGGGATTGCTGGGTCACATGGTAGTTCTAGTTTTTTAAGGAACCTCATACTGTTCTCCATAGTGGCTGTATCAATTTACATTCCCACCAGCAGTACAAGAGGTATACCACAACTTCTTTAGCCATTTATGCATCAACACTTGTTTGCATATTTTGACTATTGTAAATAATGCTGCAATGAACGTGGAGGTGCATATATCTTTTCAATTTAGTGTTTTCATTTTCTCTGGGTAACTGCCCAGAAGTGAAACTGCTGGATCATATGGTCATTCTATTTTTAATTTTTTAAGGAACTTTCATAATGTTTTCCATAGTGGCTGCACCAATTTACAGTCCCCCCAACAGTGCACAAGGGTTCCCTTTTCTTCACATCCTTGCCAACACTTGTTATTTCTTATCTTTCTGATAATAGCCATTCTAACAGATGTGAAATGATATCTCATTGTGGTTTTGATTTGCATTTCCCTGGTGTTTAGTGATGTTGAGCATCTTTTCACGTACCTGTTGGCCATCTGTATGTCTTCTTTGGCAAAATATCTGTTCAGATCTTTTGCTCATTTTTGAATCAAATTGTTGTTTTCTTTGTTTGTTTTGCTGTTGAGTTGTATGGGTTCTTTATATATTTTGGATATTAACTCCTTATCAGATATGTGACTTGCAAATATTTTCTCCCATTCCATAGGTTGCCTTTTCGTTTTGTTGATAGTTTCCTTTGCTGAACCTTTTTAGTTTGATGTAGCCCCCCCTTGTTTATTTTTTTTTCCTTTTGTTGCCTTTGGATATATAGCCTAGGAAGGGCTCAATGTAGTCTAATATTTTTATGATCATTATGATTTCCAACAATATAATATTTTCTTTATTTATGGCAAATATGTCTTTATTTATTTATATTGGTAAGTGCCTTCAATCTTGATGGTATTTCCTATTCCCTCTTGAAAGGTCAGAATGATAGAGTCTTAGAATTGAGGGAAAATATGGTTGTTATAAGAGTGAGGTTGAAGTTGATGATCAATGTCTTAATCCATTTAGGCTGCTGTAACAAAAATAATATAAACTGGGTATCTTATAAATAACAGAAATTATTTCTCACAGTACTAGAAGCTAAGAAGTCCAAGATCAAGGCACCAGCAGATTCAGTGTCTGGTGAGGGCCCACTTCTTGGTTCATAGACTGCCATGGTTTCACTGTCCTTACAGGGCAGAAGGGGAGAAGAAGCTCTTTAGGCCCTCTTTTATAAGGGCACTAATCCCATTCCTGAGGGCTCCACCCTCATGACTTAACCACCTCCCAAAGGCCCTACCTCTATATACCATCACACTGAGGATTAGGTTTTGAAATGAATTTGGGGGGGGACACATGCATTCAGTCTATAGCAATCAATAATCGGAAACTTCCTCTTTCCTCCCTGGGTGGTGTTTTCATGGCAGTAGCTTCTTCTATTGGTAGTAATATCCGTTCAACAGCAGGACAGCTTGCCTTGTTCCCGAGACCACCCCCAGTGGGCAGCTGTCTGTCGGGACCTTGCTAAGGCTTAATCTAGAGGAAACCACAGCACTGTCAGGGGTTTACAAGATAGCTTTGTATGGTAGCTTTGTGTTCAGAAAGCTAGGCTATGTAACCCTGCTGCCCGCTCTTTTTCCTTTTGTGGGTACAGCCCCAGAGACTCTCACTTAGGTCAGATGAGCAGTCCTATTCCTTAAGAGAGTTGTTACAAAGATTGTGGTCATGACACAGCTCTGACACCTAGAAAACTACTCACCCTCATTGTTCATCTTCACCTTGGAACACACCAGCACCAAGAACAGCCCTGGGTATTCTGTAATTGCCTAAGGTAGAGCTTCTTTGAACCAAACTCTAATAGTGACTCAGATTACATGAATCTGTCTCACACTATAGGAAGAATCTGCCTTTAAATGAAGGGTATAGATTTGAAATCCCAGTGTAAGCTATGAAAATACTGCAATAACTCCTCTTAAAAAAAAAAAAAAAAAGAGGCAGTTTGGGAAAAGAAGAAAATATCTTTATTCTCTTTTTTCCTGCTTCATCCTCATTTTGTTTTGGGAGGTGTTTTGTATATGCACATATGAGTGTTTTGCTTCTGAGTTGCCACTATAAAACACAGGAATGATCCTGTGATTACCATTTCGTAAAGAGGCGCTCCTACAGGAAATTGGGCTGCAAGAAGGGAAACGTGTGTGTTTTCCTGAAGGAAGTGCTTGTAGAAAGCTAAATCTGGGAAACAAATCATGGAGAAGATATAAATAAACCTCTGGTGCTTTGCATTTGAATGGTGTGATAGTACCTTTGGTCTCAAGGAAAGCAATTTCTTTTTGGACACAATCCTTAAGGCATGTGAAAGATTCAGGTTTAATTTTAAAACCAGCACCTTCATTCTTCTCATTTTCCCTAAACCACCTGAGCACAGGCACATACTCCACAACCACCAACACCAGGATGCTTACAAATGGGAAAATTGAATTCCACTTAAAAGAGAAGTATTAGAAATCTCCATGGATGTAAGCCTTAAATATTGTTTCTAAGTAAGCTCTGGTGAGGTTTTGTTCCTTTCTGAAGAATTGACTTCCTCTGTTAAAACTCTCTGAGTTATAAATTGTAAATGAAATCTTTTTTCCATGCATTTAAAAACTGACAGTAAAATTTTAGCAAAGAATAGATGTTATTGGAAGCAAAAAATGAAGTAGAAATTTTTAGCTTTTAGCATAGATGATATCAAATGTCTTCTTTCATGGTATTGTTTAATAATATTTATGTACTTTGAATAAAATGAGATGGAAATAAATTGCTCCTTACATTGTGGCTTTAGAGAATAGGACTTGGTCTCAGTGAAACTTCCCAGAACTTCACAGTATCCACACAACGATAGGAACCAGGGAGCTGTTTTATGAAATATAAGCGAGCTAATGTCATCATGGGGGACCAGGACTGAAACGTTTCCTGGGTCATTAAAGCACAGAAAGCACAGAAAGTACTTTAATGATGTCCTGTTCCTAACTCAGTCTGGATGGCTGAGACTCAATGCCTTCGTAAATCCTTCCTTTCCATTCCAGCTTGTGGTAAAGAAGGAAGGAGATTTGCCTAGAGTGTGCACATCTTGGAGGGCCATTCAGAGCTCTCACTGAATTAAAGAGGTAAATGATTAGGGTCTTCTCTAGTGATCCAGTGGTCCAGTGGTAAAGAATCCGCCTTCCAGTGCAGGGGACACGGGTTCGATCCCTGGTCAGGGAACTAAGATCCCACATGCCGCGGGGCAACTAAGCCCATGTGCCACAACTACTGAGCCTGCGCTCTAGAGCCCGCGAGCCACAACTACTAAGCTTGTGCGCTACAACTAGAGAGAAGCCTGTGTGCTACAACAAAGTCGTGTGCCGCAACTAAGACCCGATGCAGCCAAAAATAAATAAATAATAAATAAATCTTTTAAAAAGGTAAGTAAATGATTAATTAGGTAAGTAAACTTGCCTGGAAGATGTTAAGTCTTCATCTCAGTCTTGTCTAGTCAACACTATATTTAGACTCCTATGGGTATCTCCTATTTAGGCATTCCTCTCCTCACCAAACGATAACTACTCCCACCTGTCATGGCCCTAAGAAAAGCTTTGCAATCACTTCTAATCATTAAAACTATTAATAATGTCTTAGTCTGGTTCCCTAGAAGCGGAATGTGAGAAAGGGATTTGGGTGCACTGATTTAATGAGGGAGTAGTCTTTAGGAAAGCCCTGTGAGAGAGTGAAGAGGTCAGGATAGGGGAGGAGAAGGGGTCTTAGGTAAAGTCTAGCTTTGGCCTGAAGCACAGGACTCACAGGCATGAGCTGTCCTGCCCTTCAAAGGGTCCAGCTTCAGTTTCTTATGTCAGTTGGTCACTGGCTGCCCCAGGGGTGAGGGTGGCGGGTAGGTGGCTTCCCAGCCATCTCTCCTCATTCTGTCAGCCATGGGTAAATCCCTGGAAGAAGTCACAGGAGTAAGTGCTCAGCTTTACTCCTCAAAGCAGCCAGAGGATGGGTGCACTGGCTGGTCAAGGGGGTCTGTATGGGTGGACACCAGTGTCTCCACTACACACGGATCCTCCATAATGGCTACTCGCCCTAGGTTGTAGCAGTAGTTCTCGGACTTCAGCATGCATCTAAATCGTTTGGAGGGCTACTTAACATACATACTGCTGGGCCCCATCCAAGAATTTCTGATACATATCTGGGGTGGGGCCAAGTTCCCAGGTTTTGCTGATGCTAGTCAGGGATGGGAGAACAACTTTGAGAATGTATCACATTGAAGATTTCCTTGAAGTCATCCTGAGACAAAGAAACCCAAATCTTAACTCCAAAAGGCATTGGAAGGCATATAAATCTTTACTGAAATTTTCTTGAAGAAGAAGGGGTAGGGGTGTATGTCCACTACATCACATTCAGCAAACTTTCTACGAAATAGTTTGTAGATATTGTTCCTCTCTTCAGAGTTTTACTTCTCACTGTTAACTGCCATCTCTCCGTGAGTTATAAAACACTCTCTGAGTGTTAGCTGTAAGGAGGGACACCTCTTTCCCATTCCAGAAAGTGTTGTCGAATGCAAGACAGAAACACATTACTACACACATAATCTTAAATTTGCTTTTGTTTATTTATATAGAAACAAGTTATTAGTACATTTTTATTCTACAGGCCTTAGGAACAAATTACTTGTGATCCATCTCACAGTTTATGGGAAGAATAAGATACAGTGCCAGCCTCTATTTTATAGCTGATAAGTAAGGGGCACG
The DNA here is from genome assembly GCF_005190385.1 of Monodon monoceros. Classification (NCBI taxonomy): domain Eukaryota; kingdom Metazoa; phylum Chordata; class Mammalia; order Artiodactyla; family Monodontidae; genus Monodon; species Monodon monoceros. Next base: position 12,186,787 of record NW_021703776.1, on the reverse strand, counting down.
GAAGGGGATGAGGCTTAATGTTTTATGCTACATTCCTCTAGATCTTGATAAAAGGAATGATTTTAGGGATTTGTGTGTGTGTGTTTGTGTGTGAGAGAGAGAGAAAGAGAGAGAGAGAAAGAGAGAGATTAAAAGAGATTTCTAAAATCATGCTTGAAGAAAAAAGGATAAGAAAAACTTTCTAGTCCAGGAAAAAAAAAAAGATTCTGAAACTAGATACTTTTATTGGAGTGGGGAAGCCTAGCTAATAATCATCAATTTATTGAAAATTCAGCCCTACTCCTCCTCAGAGGTTTTATTATCATTTGGTTCTCTTTTTCGGTGGGATCTTAATTTAAGAAAATTTCCTTTAAGAATTTTTGTTTGCAAAGATGCCATCTAAAATAAATTCAAGCTTTGCCTATAGTTTCCCTATGTTCAGAGTGCGGAACGCACCCCTTGAGGTGTTAGAATATGAGTTCCTGCCAGTGGAATGGGGTCCAGAAAGGAAGAGGAAGTAGCTGGTGGTTGCCTGGGTAGGTTGATGTTCAGTCAGGTTAGGATCACTGTTTAACAAGGTCAGTGACATTTCTAACTCAGAGAATAGCAATCCCAGGTACCTACAAGGGCAGTCAGGGACCACTGGTAAGGGGAGGCCGAAGGGTGGGAGAAGCTCAGCCGGAGACTGCTGTGGGGAGCTAGAGGGTGGCACACCTCCTCTCCTGGGGGCAACTCAGACTCAGCCTCTGTGTTTAGAAGAGAAGCTCGAAATCAGATTTTGTTGTGAAATCTTACAACTGAGCCACCAGTTTGCAACGTCCATATTAAACCTTCCCATGCCTGTTCCTCTTTGCCAGTTCAACCCCCTCCCCAAGTTCTGCACCCGCATCGTTTGAAACCCGAACACTTCTGCTCACATCCTTCACTTCCTCCTGTGGAATCCTGGCACTAACTCTTTGAGCCACTCATTGGAATTGACACTGTTTTGTGAATTCAGTTTTTATCTGTATGTTGTTTAAATGTCTCTTTGTATCCCCAACGAGATGGGAAGCTTGTGAACCCTTTGGGCACAATATCCAATCTCGTCTTTCTCACTTACCCTGAAGGGACTCAGACCTTGACGTGTGCAGGGGAGGTTCCTGGTTTACATATAGGTAGTCCTCACCATATGGCGGGGGTCCTTACCATGGTCCTACAGTAAGAGAGGCCCACGTGGAAGGGAGGACACAGCCTCAGCAAGCCTGCCTGACCTCCAAGGTGGCCCATTCTCAAGGGGAGGAGCTGGCACTTGAAATTGACTTTGCCTTTGTTGCCCTCTATGTGAACGTCTTAGCTCAGGCTTCTGTAACAAAAACGCCACAGACTAGGTGGCTTAAACAATGGGCATTTATTTCTCACAGTTCTGGAGGCTGGAAGTCCAAGATCAAGGTACTGGCAGATCCCGTGTCTGGTCGGACTCACTGCCTAGTTTGCAGAGGGTCATCTCTTTGTATCCTCACATGGCAGAGAGAGCAGAGTAAGGAAGCCGCTCTCCCGTATCTCTTCTTATAAGGGCACTAATCTCCCGGGCGCGGGCTCCACTCTCATGACACAGTCATCTCCCAAAGGCCCCACCTCCTAATACCACCACATTGGAGGTTAGGATTTCAACATGGGAATCTTGGGGGTGGGGTGGGGGGACAAACATTCAAGTCCACGCCAATTTTATAGACTATAGCTACTTTGCCTGGTAAATAGGGATTTGACATGATGAATCAATGATTGAGTATTCAAATTATTTTATACTGATTGCTAGACAGTTATCTTGTAACTTTTAGGATATGCTCTTTGGTAAAGGGGGGATATTAAGAGAGAAGGAGGTTAGTGAGGTCTGGTGAAAAATATAACCTACCTCCTTTTAGCCACAAGTAATTTTATAAGAACAGATCAGCTATATTTTCTAGTCAAATAAAGCATATTGCTTTTCCTCAGCCAGAACTGGAAAGCAGTGTGTATCTGACATTATGTAGCCTAAGTCAGTTGATTTCTCCTCCTAATTTGTGGTAGGATGTTATGTAAAAGCCCCCATAGCATAAAGCAGTGTGGAAGGAAAACTACCAATTGCCTATGTAGAGAAAAATAGAGAATTTAGGATCATATAAAACTTGGTTTGAGTATGCAATGCAACTCTTACTTGTAGAGAAATTCTGGCCATATACTAAAATGTAAGTATGTTTGTTTTTCTTCTATTTATTATAACTTCTAGTTATATGGTATCCTTGCAAAAAAGTATGTTGAATCGCAGTTTCAACACTGAGTCTCTGAATGTGCCTCATTCACAGGATGGAGGCTCTGACCCAGTGGAGCCCTTGGCATTTGCAGGCCTCACATCCCCCTAGAGTTAAACTTAGGAGCAGGTGTCACACCTCTGTGCTTTTTAAACCCTTGGGTTTTCCTGCCATTGCATCTTGGGAAGATCCCATCACTTTTTCAGTGATCTGCTAGTAAGAAGTCTCCCACATTGCTTGCAATCACAAGATTCATCTAAAATGTAATTCCTGTGTCAATTACAGTGGAATAATAATATCTCTGAACTTATTTTAAAACGATAACTCTTATATCCCCCCTAGCCCTGGCCCACTTTGATTCAGAAGTCCACTGGGGTGGGGGACAGAAGAGGGACGCATGGCTGGCTTCGGTTGCCTTTCCTCACCTGTCATTTATCCCCTGACCCTCATTCTTGCCAGGAGAGGGACCCAAGGAGAGAGTAGGGCAGAAAAGGCCTCACTTGACTGGTGTTGGATGATCTGGTGTAGACCCTCTGGGCCTGGAGACAGCTCACAGCTGACCCTCTCAAGATGTGCTGTCATGAATTACTCTCAGAGTCTCCCACCCAGACAATCTGACCACGGGTCCCTTAGCTCAGACAGTGCCTTCCCTGCACCTGATCTGTTAGCGCTTCCTCAGCCCCAGCCTCTGAACCCAGCAGGTATAATAAACCTTTCCTCTTTTCTTAGTTGTCTTATTTAAACTTCTCTTATTAAGCTTGAGGGAAAGAGGACTTTTACATGGCCAGAGGGTATTATTACTATAAAGGCCATCATTCGCCAACATTTCATTGGTGGCTGTTAAGAGTTACAAAGCTAATTTTTGCTACCTCCTTGCAGGTCCTACAGAGGTGGTCTAGACCCACAGCAACCTCTTATTTTGTGTTCACCTTTGTTTGGTCTTTAATATCCTGTAGCACACGTGGTCCTGCTCTGGACTTAGGTATCTAGCAGTGGTCAGTTTGAGTATTTTTCTGGGAAGTGTCAGTTGTGTACAGAAATGCTTGAATCATTCTTTCAAACACTTATTCCTTCAAACTCCAGCTCCACACCTTCTCAAACCCCTACCTCTCGCCCGACCCTCATGCCTTATATTTTTCTTCATATTCTCTTTCCTCTTTTGGAAGGGGGGCATTTTGACCACATAAGGGGATGTAATATGGCATCCACCTCCCTTTTGCCAGTAGAAAACTCTCCAAAGTTATTAAACTAAGAAATATTTCAAACTTTATTTCACTTCCCATGGTGAAACTGTTTAGCTAACATTAATTATTGAAAACAAAAGAAAACAAAAAAGAAATACAGCTACTCACTCTCCCCCCACTCCAAAAAGACAAAAGATTTCCTGAGATTTGTCATATACTGTGTTCAGTGTCTCTGAAAACCGAGAGCTATGGCTCTGCTGTAGTTTCTGTTTCATCTCCCAGTTTTGCCCGAAGCCATGAAGTCAGCCTCAGAGCTGAGCCTTTCTCCAGCCCTAACTCCCCAAATGAAAACCATGTGCTTGTGTGGGTTTTCTTTGTTTTTCTTTTTAAAGTTCTTCTCCATTATTTAATGAAACCATTTAGTAATGCATAGGTCTTAAATAATAAGGTTCACATTGGCTGTTATCAATTAAGTGACATTAACACTTGTTCTCAGAAGCAAATTTAACTCTGGACCTGTTTAAAGCCGATTGTAACACCCTGGAGGAAGCGAGAAAATCTTTGAATTTTTACAAGTCAAACTGCGCAGGATAATATATAAAACTAATATGTATGTGAAATACTTAATACTTGCACAGCTCCCATCCATCCTTTCCTCCTTTCGTGAAGGCAACTTATCAATTGAAACTCCCACCCTGGATAGTGTTACTTCTGACTCTTTAACGGGAGAAAAATCGAATTCACAGAGGAGTTATATCATATTCCAGAAATTGGGTCGCAAATCACAGGTCTGTACACCTACTGAGTTGTGAAGATGCCTCCTCCTTCCACCTGCCAGGAGCTAAGATTGTCTTGAAAAAGGAGAATTACAGGGGTGTGACTTGGATTATGAAAATCACACTTTTAATACTATTGAAACAGTATCTTTTAAAAAATCTCTCTCTTGTTCTTAAAACAGACTAACTTAGTACAAACAGGTCATTCTTGAGCACTTACTCATTTCGTTTGTACAGCGAAGAATGAGTAGTTTATGGACAGCACAGCAAACACAACAGAGGTGTTAATGGTTGGGGGGGATGAGATGGGGAAATTTCGCATCCGTGGCCTAATTTGCACAATTGCAAAGAACAGTTGGCTTCCTTTTGTTGCCTTCCTAAAGCCCCTTCTCCTGTTTTCTGACCTCCCCTCTCCTGCCTTTTGGGAACCCAATGTCTACTCCATCCATGGATTCTGCTTCCCACAAAACAAACAAACAAGCAAAAAAGCTCAACTCTCATTTCTCAAGGGTGCTCCCACTAGGAAAGCAAATGAGCTAAAGTAATTTACAGTTGGATGTGATTGACTCTCTCCTGAGCTCCAGATAACCCAACTGTGAGCTGAGCATAGCTACTACGATATATCTGCCTCAGCGGCTCAAACTCAACACGTCTAAAACTGAGTGTACCTTTGCCCCTCCTGTGTTTTCTGTCTCAGTGGATGGGTACAAGCATGTTCTCAAGCATACAAGCTACTAAATGGATAATCTGCCCAGACTTCTCTCTGTCCCTTCCTTTCCATATTCAATCAGTTGTTCAAGTCCTAATTTCACCTCTTCACAGTATCTTCTGATTCTTTTTCAGTTTCCCCCAACTTAACCCTAACCCTCACTGTCATTTCAATGCCCAAGCCCACAGGTCTGCTTGCAGTTTCCTCAACCAAACAGCCTGCTGATACAGACCCCATATCTACATGTTAAGGTGTTCCAAGCTCTCATATCCCCACTCTACATCTTCAGATTTCTCTGATTCTTCAGATTCCTCTTCCATGTGGTTTTTCTGTTCTCCTCCCTTCCTCTTGGACCACTGTTTACTCCTTCGTTCTCCCATTGTACATTAGTAAACTAAGGACTGGATTTTATAGCACTTTGCTGGCTGGTCTCTGAGAAACATTTTCAGACCTATCTGCCTGTCATGAATTCGAGGCACAGAATAGCTGCTCATCAAAGGTTAGTTGAGTGCACTGACTGGATGCAGGCATTGTAAAAGATGAACTTGTGAATGCAGCTGCTGATCAGGGTGAGGGGTGCGTGCCGAGTTTATCGTGCTGCCCTGGTGGGCTCTCGATCCATTCCTGTGGAGTTTTGTTGAGTACTGAAAGCAGAGACTTTCCAGCACTGCACAGTAAGCCCTCCTGACTGACTCCGGTTGGCCAGAAGAATGGATGCCAACAAGGAGGAACACTAGTTTGTGAGTGAAGCAGTGATAGGTCAGGGAGTCAAAATGGCCGATTGGCTTTTTTTTTTTTTTGCGGTACGCGGGCCTCTCACCGCTGTGGCCTCTCCCGTTGAGGAGCACAGGCTCCGGACGCGCAGGCTCAGCGGCCATGGCTCACGTGCCCAGCCGCTCCGCGCCATGTGGGATCTTCCCGGACCGGGGCACGAACCCGCGTCCCCTGCATCGGCAGGCGGACCCTCAACCACTGCGCCACCAGGGCAGACCCCGATTGGCTTTTGACCCCTAAAACCAGAGTCCCTTCAGAAGCCCTAAAATGTGAGTTCAAAACCTGAACCTAGAGCAACCTCTACAAATTGTTTATTAAACAAGTTTATTAAAGATTTAAATGCAAAATATAATAACAGGAGGAAACACAGGTGACTGTTACACAAAATCAGAGAAATCATGAGCGTGACAGCTAATGAAGACACTATTGGACTATATAAAAACTAAAATCTTCTGTGTATCTGTTAAACCTAGCCACACATATGAAGGCAAATACTAAATTTTGTGACACTTAAGACATTGATAATATGATAGAACACTGTAAGTATCACCAGAAAGGGAAAAAATAAAAAACAGAATTAACAAATATGATATGCCATCAATTGTAAAATGTGACTTGTTTTTAAGGATGAGAAAATGTGCCTCTTGGGATCAAGAAAGTATGGTAGCAAACTAGAAAAAAAACAACATGACAGAAAAATGTCATTTACTCACCTCCAGTGGGAAGGTAACAGTACAATCTTTCTGGCTGCAATTTAGCAGTTATGTACCAAAGTTTTTAAAACATGCATCCTTTTGACCTACAGATTTTACTTCTTGGAATTTACGCTGAGGAAATAATCAAGAATGTGTAGAAAGATTAAGCTACATATTTGTTCATTGCCATAATGTTTATAAAACCAAAACACTGGAATGATTTGTGTTCAGGAATCAGTGATTAGTTAAACAAACTATAGCATATCTACATCAGGGCACTGTTTCAGTCATTAAAAATGATGCTGTTGATGAAGATTAATTGGCATCGAAAGATCTTTGCTGGTTTGATTCCATTTCTCCAAGAAAAAAAAATATATATGTGAATGAAGAGAAAAAAACTCTGAAACTAACTTTGTATTTGAGGTGGTTACTGAGGGTGGTGCCATAAGGAGAATTCTATTTTCCTCTTTTTTATATATTTTGATTTTATTTATATATTTTGATTTTATTTATATATTTTGATTTTATTTATATATTTTGATTATATCCTCTTATTTATATATTTTGAAAACTCATCTATAGCTATATAATAATGAAAAGTTATTTTCTGTTTAAAATGAGAGTCATGCCTTTAATAATCTAAAATTATTTGAAATATTAAGGGGAGAATACAAATGAAAGTTATAGAACTAAAAATATAAACTATGCCCTTGATTTCAGTCATTTGTTTAAAATCATATTGCATGCAAAGTAGTGAGCCTTCTGGTATAAAAACTAGTTTCTCCCTGTTTTATTGCTACTTTGATTAATAACAAGTCAGGTTCGTATTTGTGTCTTTTGTACGTATTAAGACTCTAACCCCTGCAACCAAATCCAACAAACTCTTGTGAAAATTTTCAGAAACAATTCTTGGGAAGTAACCAGGCACTTAAAAATTAACAAGTATTTGATGTAACCTGACTTTGAGTGTCACATTTTAACATCTGTTTTTCATGTTGTGATACTTATTTGAGATTTGGTATTATTAAGTAATGAGGAAAATATCTGTTACCATAGGTAACCGGGTAGTAACTTGAGGCCGATGGGTCAGCGTGCTTTGTCTATATAATGTAATTCAAATAAAGTCATAACATTATGGCTATTGCCTTCATCTGTCAAGCATTTATACACTTTTTTTCTCTGATAAATGAACTGCTAGGATTTCTGGCTGGTTAATAATAGTACAGCTTTTGGTCTTCTATTTAAAATTGCTATCTGCAGTTTGGAGATTTAGGTATATACGTAAACTTTTTTTTTTTTTTTTTGCGGTACGCAGGCCTCTCACTGTCGTGGCCTCTCCTGTTGTGGAGCACAGGCTCCGGACGCGCAGGCTCAGCGGCCATGGCTCACGGGCCCAGCCGCTCCGTGGCATGTGGGATCCTCCCAGACCCGGGCACGAACCCGTGTCCCCTGCATCGGCAGGCGGACTCTCAACCACTGCGCCACCAGGGAAGCCCTACGTAAACACTTTTAAGTGATCCTGCAGTGACATTTTTTTTCGGTGAAAGAACTTTGAGTATTTTAAGTAATACTTATTGAAATGGATTCCACATACTTGTGTTTGAGCCACTGTCCACGCTATTGCCACAAACTCTGGGAATAAATTCTTATAATATTAGAGACTACAAAAATATTCCTTCCTTCTCAAAGACTATATAATATAGAATTTTAAAGAAAAAAACAACCCATTGATGTGAAAGGAGACCACTTTGAAAAGGTGATTGAATATGGTTCCTTCAGCAATTAAGGTTGATCTTGAGAATTCCTAGGCAGCATTCCTAAAATGCAAATTTTACTGAGTTACTGCATGTTTAAACTTTTTAGTATCCCTTCATCGTCCTTAGGATAATGTCCAAGCTCCCTAACACAGCCTACAAAGCCATACATGATCTGGCACTTGTCAGCCTCCTAAGCTCGTCTTGCCCCACTGACTCCATCCCATTCTGCCTTCTACCAGGCAGGGCTTCCATTAGGGCATTGGCTGTACCCTGCTCTCTGGCATGTGGGCCTTTGCTCATGCTATTCTTTCTGAGACTGTCTGGCAATCCTTTCCCTTCCCTGTTCTGCAGTCCTCTGTATCCCAGTCTATTTCCCAGTCTGTTCCAGGCTCTTTGCTTCATCTGTCACCGTCATCATTATCATCATGAACTCTTCTGCTGCTCTAGCTGTCCGGTGTTCGCATCCAGGCGATTTCTCCACTTCTGATCTCCCTTGGGAGCTTTTGGTTCCTCTTGTTCTTCTCGCTTTGGTCCCTTTGTTAACATACCCAGCTGGAGCTAGCCCTGAAGAGGCATGTGTCAGGGGGCCTCGAGATGTATGGGACCTCTACAAGCCACCGATCCAAGAACAGCAAAGCTGAAAACTGGGTCAGGCAAAGAGTTACCAAAGACCACAACAGAAAACCTGAAAGCAGAATGAGATTGAGAATTGGGTGAATACAGAGGGAGAATTGGGATAAATAAGAGAACCTGATGGGTAAGTTGAGGCAAGAGGCAATCAAGCTCCTGAAATAGGAAGGCATGGAGTTCTAGTGCAAGGACACGCAAGCTCAGATGAAATGTCCGAGGCAGTCTTTGGTTACCACACAAGGCACATGCAATGCTGGTGTGACAGTCGTAAATCTAGATTCCAGTCTCTCCACTGCTGTGTGTGACCTTGGGCAAGTCACTTAATCTCATGTGATTTTTGAGTCATGTGACTTGGTTAAGTCACAAACTCTTGGGGCCCAAGTATTATCTATCAACTGAGCAACTTGGGTTAGATCTCTGTTTGTCAAAGTTTGGCACAGAAATATCCAGAGGTACAAGAGGATGTGGCAGGGGTTCACAAGGCTATAGGATAAAGATGTCACAGCTGCTTGGAGCATTAATTTTATGTAGTGAGGCAATGTTAAATAGTATTTTTTTAATCCATAGAAAAATGGATATGCAGTAGAGTCAAATGCAAAATTTGAATACAGTTGTAGGGTAAGGTGTGAGATTACAAAGAAATTTTATCCATGGTCAGCCGCTGTAGGGTTTTCCCCCAAATCTTTGAGGGATCCCTGTTTATTCCTCTCTACCATTTGGGGCCTTTCAGTGGACACGTGTGAGAACAGAGACTATAGCATTTATTACTCAGGCTTCTTCCAGCTAAACAAGAAGGTTTTTTTTTTGTTTTTGTTTTTTTTAATAAAAGGATTAGGGTAATATGTTAAGTATAAGCTTTGTTAATAGTATTCTCTTTCTTTGAAACAAGTAAAACGTAACCTTACTGTGACCAAATACCACTTATCTATTTTACATTTTGCTTCTTGAAGGCATATATCTTATATTAAAGCTCTTCTTTTACCTGTCATCTTTGAAATAGAACAAGAAGCTACATGGTGTTTTGACAACACAAAGAAAGGTCTATCACATGTTACATAAAAGATTTTAAAACAGACCTGTATTTTCTCTGTGTCTTTCTAGGTTCTACCTGGATTTATAGCAATAGAAATTTTTTCCCTCCTGGTCTTTATGAACTTGAGCTTCCGAAAGCACAGCTAAGGTTCATTTTCCCAAATACTCCAACAGTGAGTCTGGTGACAGTAATTGGGGCTTTTGATGTGCCCACTTGAGTGACTGTTTATGCAAGAGCCCTAAATAGGCAGGTCCTGGAGCCGGTCTGCAGCAGCTTTCTTCACTCTGAGGATGTGTTGATGGGTGAAAGCAGAACCTAAACAGTCACTACCTGTCAGTTGCTGTATAATTGAGAACACTTTGATTAAGAAAAAAAAAGCTGAGGGGTAAATCTTGGTGCTGGGAGGTAACAAACCAGATTAGCACAAAACGGTGCTTTCATTTTATCCTGTACCTCGCTCAAGTGGCACTCATTCAAGCTGCATTTTTTTCTCCATCTCTTGAGAGGCATTATGGACTTTCTTTACTGAGTGTTACATGGAAGCCATTTGAATAGTTTGCTGTCTGCAACAGCGGTGGCAGATAAGGAATGCTATCAGTGCATCTCACTGTGAGACATAATGGTGAAATGCTGCAATGCAGGGAATTTATTTGGGACTACAATTTAATAAATGATGGACTATCTCTAGGTCACATCTAGTCCAGATCAGTCACTACCATCTGTCACCAAGCTACAGCCAACTGGCAGCTGCTTGGTAGCCATTATGAAATCCATTAGTAATTTCAGTTCATTTCTTAGTTAATGGACATACTTATGCACAGAACATTCCATAACTGACCATTTTCTTCAACGGCTTCATTCCATTCCTATAACCTGGACATTCTTTGCCTCAGAGGAGTGTCCTCTGGTTTGCAGTTGCTACAGTGGGGATCAAGTTTCTTATCACTGTTTAGGCATATGTGTACAATCTGTGAAGGGGTGGAAGCTTTTGAAATTTTGTTTTGCGTAGCTTGAAGTAGAAAATACGATTCCCAATGAGACTTCCAGAGTTGGAAGCATTTCAAGACTGCCCCTTCATGAGAGATTTTAGAACTGCATATATAATTCTGTTCCAGGATGAAAGCAGGCCTTGTAGAAGCCTATGACCGAGAAAACCTATCCACTTAAATACAAAGAAAGCTGGCCTGTGTTTAGGGTCATTTTCCCAGTCAATTTTTATTTTATATGAACAATTCCATCCACCACAAATTAACAGAGTAGAGGACTTCCTCTTTTTGGGTTGCCAACAAGCACATTTTGCTACCAGTAAATTCTCCTAAATATTAACCACAATGAATAACACCAATTGGGAAAAAAATTAAACAGAAAGAAGGCTGACAGCTGTGAAAACAAGCATGCAGCTCTTCAATTTAAAGAAATCGTAGCTCACTCTTATACTATAATGTAGGAGAGTCTCTTGGCAGAATCATACTTTTGCTCTATTTTTGTATAATAAGTACACATATAATCAAGTGAAAATAGACCTTGGTGCAGGGCTCAGCCATTCCCATGCTGTGACGACAGAGCTCATTTAAATGCTCCTTGGGAATGTTGGCTCATTCAATGAGAAAACAGTCAGTTTTAGACCAAATATAGTCAATTCCAACCAAGCAGTCAAACCAATTGCATGAAAATGAAATTTTCACTTTTCCACTGGTTGTTTTGGAGTCACATCCACAGAGACAGAAGATGGAAGGACCATTCTAACACCACGTGTTTCTCCACTCCAGATATAGTGGCCCTGAAAGAGCTCTGATGAATCTGCATTTTCTTAAGATGCTCACGGTCCCCTTCTGGAGGCAGGATCAGAGCAGGTCTCTCTTGGATCTGATGAGTTGTAGTATGGGTGCTGTGAAGGTCCTGGGCCAGGGTGTGGCAAAGGGCCAGAGAGTGTTCTGTTCCCCACAACCCTGGGCACAGATGTTTCACCCCTTGTACAGCTGGTGAGTCTGGAACGCAGGCTATGTGCAACTGTCCTGCCAAGGCAAGAGTTTTTCCTTACAAGGAATTAACTTCATGAGGAAAGTAAGTCAGATTTGGGGAGGGCTCACCCTTTATTTTGTATATAAACCTTGACGATGGCTTCATTTCAGCCAGTAGCATTAGAGGAGAGACACCTGGGCTCACAATGTCACTCTTAGTGACCAACCACATAGAGTTGCTCCTTCCTGGATTGACAGCCAATGAATGATGGGCAAGACTCAGTGATTTATTTATTGATTCCTTCATCTGATGAATGAGACAAATGAAAGTTAAGGAAAAAGTGAATCCGAGTCTTCATGCGGTTTTCAGCATACTAGAATGCACAGGCTTGGGCATGAGAACAATGCAGCAGAGTACAAGTGTGAATCAAACGTGTAAGATTCCTGGCGGATGAGTGCAGACAGAGACAGCTAGTGTGTCTGTTCCTGAGGGGCTTTGGTGTTAGCCTTACTTAAACCAGTGGTGATTAGGTTGGCCATGCTTAAACCAGCTGTGATTAGGTTGGCCCTCGACACAAAAAGCAAAACAAAACAATCAAAAATCCTCTTAGCAGTTTTAAAGCCTCCTCAAGCTGACCTAAAACAAATCGCGAATCCCTGCAAGGTACTACTTTACATCTATCACTTGGGAAACTGGTCCAAACAGACCAAATGGATAATTTAATCCTCTTTCCTAGAAGGTCAACATTTTGAAGTTTCTTGGCTCAGAGAGGGAACTACAAAGATCATGCGCATGTTCATTTTAATAGTTTTGTGCACTTTATAAAAATGGTGCTCAATGATCTATCATGCCAATGAAGACAGAGAAAATTAGGTGTTCCTAAAAGACGCTTGGCTTCTAGTTCTAAAAATCTCACATGTGGAAGTCTACATTTATTTTACCGTGTTCCTTCAGACAAATAATATAATAACTGATTTTCCTTTTATTGAATAACACACTATATCCCATTACTTGAGACATACATTGAGGATATCGATCCCTTAACCACTACACATTGCAATCGTCTATTTTCTCTTTGCATTTTCATGATAGGAGATCTTCCCCCTCTTCATTCCCAGTACCTATCGCTTAATAGACACTTAGCAGCTGTTGGTGAATGAATAAATGCATCAATATTTATGTATTTCCATTCTATTTCCTTAAAGGATTCAAGGCAGTTGGTAACAAAACACATGGGCAACAAAACAAAATTAAAATAAGAAAAAGACCAGACACCATGCAAAGAAAATGAAAAGATATTTATTCCAAGGGCCAGGGCCTGGGATGAGATCACTTGAGCACTAGACTTAACTCTCAGCTGAGGCAAAAAAATGAGCACATGATTGACTATGTTGTTCTCTTAACCTGAGAAATCAAAACATACAAGGAGGATTTGTTCACGTGGGAGCGCTAGCAAGTGGGAGGACATGACACAGATGGCTTTTGCCACATCTGAGCCTATTTGTGTCTATGTGGCATACTTGGTCCTTCCTCTCTCCTATTAAGAAGATCTGGGGCTGGCTGAATGCAGTGGCTTGGAATCTGAGATCCAAGTACAGCAAGTAGTTTACTAATCTCTCCTCTGAAGTCAGTACAATGCAGTTTGAATATGTATTGGATGTGTAATATATATGTTTATTATGCATGTGACATGTTATACAGAGTATATGTATATATATGTATATATAAATTTATACATACAAAACATATGTATGTTTCTCTCATATGCATGAAAGCCAGACTTCTATTGGAATCAACTCGATATCCTTTATTTATAAAAAACACAAATTGGAAACATAAAACATTAGCAAACTCATTTTATTTAAGGTTTGAGAAAAACAAAAGGAAAATCCTTTTAAACATCTATTCTGCCATGATAAAAACGCCTTTGGCTGCATTTGCCAGTAGCCCATTTTTACAGCCCTGTTAAAACTCTAAAAGGACTTAGAGTGGTTGAGAGAAGTGCTTGACTAGAGCAGTGCCTTCTCGGATGGGAGCTGTTGTGAACTCCTTCCAGCTCCGGTTTCCCCCAATCACTGCAGCCTGGCCTTGTTTCCCCTCCCAGGATGTGCACATCCAGTGGTCTTCTCATGCAGTTATATAGAGTTTTGCTACTCAAGGTGTGTTCTGGCAACAACAGCATCACCTGGGAGCGTGTTGGGAAGGTAGTCTCAGAAATGTAAATCTTCTAAACCAGCTCTCCAGGGGATCTTATGCATGCTAGGGTTTGAAGCACTGGTTAAGAGCACACTTCAGCCTAAGTAGATGAAGGAGTAAATGAGTAAATGAATGAATGGATGATCGAAAAATGGGAGACCTTTCTTTAGAGTATTCTGTTACAGCTATGTATTATCTGAAACTTTCTTCTTAGAATGCTAATATCTAAATGATACAATTCATTTTCTGTCCTGGTAGAGAGGGACCAGCTTAGAAGTCTTACCCATTTTTAATCTTTTAATCTTTTGAGTTCCTGCTTGCTCACTTTTTTCTTTTCTTTTTAAAAAAAATCTGATCTTGTTTTATTTATTTTCATTTTTAATTGAAATATATTTGACATATAACATTTATTTAAGATGTACTACATGTTGATTTGGTGCATTTATATATGACACTATGATTGCCATTGTAGTGTTAGCTAACACCTCTAACACGTCACATAATTATCATTTCTTTTTGTGTGTGTGGTGAGAATAATTAAGATCTAGTCTCTTTAGACTTTTCTTTGTAAAAGTATTTTCTTCTAGATTAAAATCCTACCTATTAAGTAGGTGACCAGTATGACACACTAAGAGTCATGGAAGACGATGGGGTAGAGACGTGTCCTTTCCCACAGCCTTTCCAAGCCTTTCCATTTGTTTCTTCTCTCTCTTTTAACTATTAGAATTTACCAAAACTTTCTGTCCTAGCGCTTGGCTGATATGGTCTCTCCTAGAGATAATCGCTTGAATCCTATAATTAATCGTTCATACCTACCTTACAATCCTATTTCTCCACAGACTTAATCCAAGTCTCTGGTTCCCAGAATTGCTGTGCTCTTGATGGGAGTCCCAGACTCTTTCCATGGAGAAATTGGATTTTCCTCCATTTTCTACTACCTCAAACCCTTTGACAGTGTTGATTTGTGACAATAAATTTTTTAGGCAAGGAACCCACCAGAGGGAGCAAGGAGAGTATAGAACTTTACAGAGAGGGGCAGCAAGCAACTCCTGGTGAAAAATAATAGCTAACTTTATAGTCAGGAAGGCAGTAAGTGGAAGACAGTATAGAACAGAGGTTGGCAGCTTTGGCTCTGGCACCAGGCGTGCTCAATTCATATCCCAGCTCTGCCATTTAAACTGGCTGGGTGACATTCACAAATTACATAGACTCTGTACCTCAGTTTCTTGGTCTGTAAAATGGGGCTAACAGACAGTGAAAGGAAATAATCCATGCAAAATGCATGGCACACAGTAAGCACTTATTAAATACCGGCAATTGTTACCTAATACAGACTAACCTGCACGCCCCAGTTACTAAACTCGTTTTTAGATGTCTGTAAAGGTCAACATCTTATATTCCAGCATAATAGTTCGTGGAGTGAGATTACCTTTAGAGCGGGGTAAAAGAGAAGCTGAGGCTCCACAACCATGCAGTAATCTACCAGCTGAGTTGCCAGGGTCTTTTTCTGGAGGACCTTGGCGTTGGGTTGGCTCGCCACCACCATGGTGGTACACACTATGATGGACTCCACAGGTGCTGCTTGGAATAGGCATTTCCATGCGAGGAACAAGTTTGATCATCAGGGGAGGGTTTCATGCTTACAGCCAAAAGCCTGTGCACTAAGAAAACAAAGAATGATATATAAACAAGGCACAACACTTGCATGGCAGGTGAAAGATGGATGAGGTGCTTACGCAAAGCTCTTGAGACAGAGCAGTATGTGTGATTGAAGGGCTGCACTGACTGTGTATATTGTGTTTGGAGAAACAGGTGAGGCCCCCGTGGGCTGTCAAATACTGAATAATAGATTAGTAGGATGGTATCATGTTATTGTTAGTGACTCCTTTGCTCACTGTTAGCTAAGGCAGTAACTTTCCATACAAGGATTTCGTGACCTTTGAGATTCTTTTTGCCTTTCGCAAGTATACTTTTCCATGCCATGATTTCTTTAGTAGGAAATTTATTATTGCTGTCCCCTGGAAGTTATTCTTTGGCTTATCCAAGAGATATGAATTCATTTTTGAATGCAAAATCTAGTTCCCAGAATGCAAAGTCTCAGTGGATATAAAGCTGCAACATTCTGGAAACTATTTTCCAGGCAGCCTTCTTCATCTTCAGCAATAGAATCTGGCCCACTGGACTGCTCTCCTCTTTCGTAAGCACTTTTCATTTAGGTGAGTCCCAAGGGCCTTTAGAGTTCTTTTTCATCCTACACTCGTACTTTGACAAATGTAGACCATTCCATTGAAAACATTCAGTTATGCCTTTCATATCTGATAGCTATGCTGGGGCTCAGCAAGAAATACCATATTCTTCCACATAGGTGCGGTTTCTTCCAAATTAGTCTGTTCAGGTGAGGACTGAGGTTTTCAAACTTTGATTCTTGACAGTGTCACTATAAATTTAATATAACCTTTTTATCTAGTTCTGCATGAGTCATAAAGATGAAATATTTCATTACAATAGGCAGAGAGATAATTTTGCATACCCTAGGAATGCTGAGGTTCTAGACACTTGTGTACAAAATAAGTGAGGTATATTTCCTTTCATTCTTTTTTTTCCCTTAATATTTGGGACTCTCTTCATACAAATTTGTATCCTGAATTTTTAGCTTTCCTGTGTCATTAAACAATTTTGTGAACATAATTTTAATAGCTGCCTATATATTTGTATTGTTATTTATTATTCTGTATTTGAAGATTTAGGTTATTGCCAATTTGATAATGCTACAATGTGCTGAGGTGAACATTTTTACGTGTAAGGTTTTTTTCCTTTTAAAAAACTGTTTCTTTGGAACAGGCACAGAATTTAGGATTACTTGGTCAAATGGTGTATTTTTTTAAGTTCTTATATATATATATATATATATATATATACTAAAACCTTCTCAAAAAGATACATACATTTAGATCTTTACCTTCAAGGTAAAAATTATGTGTCTCCTTTCACCCTTGAAAGGTACCTCCTTGTTTAAGAATATACATATTTACAAAGGTTGCCAATAAAATATGGTATTTCATTGTTGCTTTAGGCATATAGTATCTTATTGCTTATGTTTAACTAGCATGGCTTTTCTCCTATTAAGTATATTTGTTTAGGATTAAATGCAGCTTAAAGAAAAGAGGAGTTTCCTGAAGGCCTCACCTATGGGAAAAAAGGGGGCTTTACAACTTCTTTGAATATATATATTTTTTTACCTTATGTAAGTAAAATACGACACCTCAGAATATAGCTGTTTCACTAGAGTGCAGTTCTGTACGTCTAATTCGTGGGTTTCTTACCCAAGGGAGACGGCTTCATTAAGAAGGCTTTATATAGCAAAATACTAGCAACAATAATAATAATTACAGTTAAGTGTATTTAATGCTTACTGTGTGCCAGAAGCTGTCTAAGACTTTATAAATATCTTATACAGTCATCTCAAATCATGCCTTCACACACTGAGGAAAAACTTGAGGAAGTCAATATTTGCGAGTCATCAGAAAATAACTGCGTCCTACAAATGAACCAAAATAGTGAGGATAGTAAGTATCTTCGTTTATACGGTGCACATTCCCCCACGAAGCACCAGCCTGTACCTGAGGTCAGGTAATTTGCATAAGCAAATCACTGAAGTGGAAGAAAGAAATATTTGATGTGGAACTAGTATGTAGATTTAAGTTTCTCCCAGGTTATTGAAAGTGGCAAAGCTAGCACCAAAAGTGTGCAAAAATAGGATTAAGAACTACTCCTTCATGAAAATAATTTCAGTCAAATACCATCTAGTTGATTGAAGCATGGCTGCATGCTGCTCACAATATTCCTGTCTCCTTTATGTAGAAACTCTGAGTCCCATTTGGCTTTATAAATGAGATTTATAAAGATCAGGCAGAATTTTGATGTTTAGATTGGGGTGCATGAACTAAACTGAGAATTCTAGCTCCTGACGGTATATCTGGATTAACTCAAGAGATAGGTACTGTGTATTTTAGGGCTGTTGTATCAGATTACCACAAACTGGGGGGCTTAAAGCAAGATACTTATTCTTTCACAGTTCTAGGTCCAGGGTGTTTGGCACAAACCCCAGGCCCTCTGACAGCTGTAGGGGAGAATCTTCCCCTGCCTCTCCCAGCTTCTGGCGGCTCCAGGTGTTCTTTGGCTTGTGGCCACTTCACTGCATTTTCAGCTTCTCTGGTCACATTGCCACCTCCTCGTAGGTGTGTTGGTGTTGTCTCCTCTTGCCTCTCTCTTACAAGGACACTTGTGATAGCATTTGGGGCCCTCCTGGATAATCCAGGGTAATCTTGCCATTTTAAAATCCTTCATTTAATCACATCTGCAAAGACTCTTTTTTTCCAAATAAGGTAACATTTACAAGTTCCAGGCATTAGGACTCGATATCTTTGAGTGGCTACTACATACAATGTAAGGTTTGTTTCAAGGACTGGGCTAAAAACAAGATGTGTATTTGACCACAGGGCTCAGCTTGAAGGAAAGTCTTCGTTGTGAGCAGAAGCAAAATGACCAAATCGGGATAGTAGTGTCAAGTGTCAATTCCAAAAGATAAAGCCAGGTTATAAATAGGAAGATGGATCACACAGCTAGAATTATTAGACAGTGTTTCCCATGATACTCAAGTTAAGCAAAGCAGAGGCAAGAACCACTTTTCTGGCTGCTCCATTGAGATGTGACAGTGCTGTGACTATCCAGGCTGGAAAATGTGCCTGTGAGGCAGGTTGATAATGTGTGATTGAAATTAGGAGCCACTGGATGCAAAAAGTCAGCTGGGAAAACAAATGTGTCTGAAAGGGTCTCAGGCCTAATTCTCAAATGGGTTCATGTCTCTTCTGTTTTAGTTTCTGTGTATGACCATCCCTACCCCTCCATCCCACACTCCAGCTAATTCAAGCCAAAATTATATATATATATACGTGTGTGTGTGTGTGTGTGTGTGTGTGTGTGTGTGTGTATGACTCAGCCCTTTCTGGATGATAAAAATCTCTTGGTGTATTCCAAGGGTCAATTGCCCACAAAGTTATCAGTGACCCTTCTCACAGGGATCAGTATCAGCTCCCCCACCCATAGCCATCCAGGCTCCTTCCTAAAATAGTTCTCCTCATCTCTTGCCCTACAGCAAACGCGCATCCGCCTGCAGCAAGCAAGATATTTCCCCACCAACACAAGTTCCTGCGAAAACCAAACCAAAATATAAAATGAAAACACAGAATTCAGTGAATTTTAGAACCACCACCTCAGTGGTTTGTGCTTAGAGACATGCTAATTATCGTAACAGTTCTGTTGTTTTCTGAACCTGAGCTGATTTCGTGATTGATGAATCAGGTACAAGGAGGATGTGGTGTGCAGCACCCATGATCTTTCTGGAGCCATAGGACTGTCACTTGATTGCCTCTTGGGTGGCTATGGTTCTCTGGAACGTCTGACATAAAGTAAACACACGATATTGCTTCCTCATGGTAGAGGACTGGATAATCACATTTATCAACTGGTGTTCTGCTTTGTGGCTGTTTAGATATCGTGTGTGCCACATCATTTCCTCTGTGGTTTCCTGATGCTGAAAACCTTTCCTGGCTAAACTTATATCGTACTGTGTAAAGAGTGATAACGAGTCTTAAACACATTTGGCACGCATGACGTTATTAAAGAAGAGATTGTTAAGGAAGCAGATGCTGGTGCTTTGTTACACCCTGCTGTCCTTCATATTCCTGGGGACTTACTAAGGGAACACGTTACAACTCCAAATAAGGAGATGTCTTATTGTCACTAGATCCCAAGTAGAGTTTACAACACACTACCATCAAGGAGGCAGAAAGGAAGCCCCAATAAAATATTACTTGCATCTTACTATATCCAAGCTTCTAGGTGGCACTCAAGCCAACAGAGGAAATGACAAATTGCTTAATCATTTGGAATATTTGGTGTCCCCAGTGATTCCTTCCCCTTATATCTGTGTGGCACCCAGATCAGGAGCACTAGAATCTTACTGTAGTGGGAAGTGGTGTTGAACACTTAAGAGACAGCATAATGTGGTAGAAAGAGTGTAGGCTCTGCCGTCAGAGAGACATGGGTGTGCCACTTTTTCGCTTTATTTATGATCTTAATCAAGTCATTTTACCTTCCCAAGTCTGTCTCTTCATCTAAGAAATGGAGATAATAACACCCATGTCACTCGGCTTCTGTATGGATAAAATGAGACAGGGCATGCACATTGCCCCGTATGAGGTAGGCAGGGCTATTTCCTCACACTCACCCCTGTCCTTTCTTTACATTCATGCTGCTTACACTGTCTAGCCTTGACATGTCACTTAGAAAACTCTGCCCACTCAGAGGGTCCACATAATTTTTTATGGTCATGCTATATTTTCATCCAACTGGCTTTTTCCCTTCTCACACTCTTTTGTTACTTTGTTCTCTGAAAGAGGAGAGTGGTTGGCAGTGATTCACATTTAAGGGATGATTTCTTGATCAACTATTGGATATTAAGAAGCAAAATGTTTACTTGCACGATATTGAATAAGATCAAGAACTATTTCACTAAATAAAGTAGGTCAGGTTATGTATGCATCCTAGGCTGGACCCCCGAACTTTGCCTAGCATCTTTAGAGTGTCCTGGGAGCAGAGGACTAAATCCAGCAAGAAAGATGATACATTCACAGCCTCCTGACATGTTCTTAGAACTAATCAAAACTCACTTCTCCCAGGGGGCAGTTGAATAATTCCTAAAAAAGAAGGAATTATTTGGTTCGTGCTAAGTGAAGACAGCACACACAATCACCCTGCTGATCACCTCTTGGAATGGTTCCTTTTATAGGGCTTTGCAGGCCCCTGTGCTGGAGGGAAAAGAATACTTTCTCAACTTTCACCAAAGTTTATAGCAACTGGTTCTGGGATAATTTCATTAAACGTCCCAGTGCCAAGGAGGATGTAAGTCCGGGGACTTCCCTGGCGATCCAGTGGTTAAGACTCCGTGCTTCCACTGCAGGGGGCACGAGTTCGATCCCTGGTCGGGGAACTGAGATCCCTGCATGCCTTGAGGTGCAGCCAGAAAATAAAAAATACATGACGTAAGTCTGGACTTCTAATATCCTGACTTTAAAGTTCATAAATCACCTTTATATTTCACTAGATTCTATTATATTCTCTTTCATTTAATAGTTATTTTTCTTATTCCCCAGGCTAATTAATATTGGGAAAGTTTGGAGTAACAAATTAAGCCTGAAAAGTATAGCTTAGAGAAGACATGATGACATCATAAGAAACTCTGTTTCTGTCAGAGTGGAGGAGTATGTGAGCAGAGAAAACCTCCTGGTGTAGAAGTCATTAGAAGACACACCTGCATGGAAGTGTACACTGACTGATACCTGTGGGCTTAGAACTTGAAATTCCTGGGTCATAAGAAATGGGGCTAGGACAGAAATCCTGAATCACACACTAGGTGGGGAGTTGGACTTCGGAATAAAACTTGGACATCCAGAAGTCAGCATTCTCAGTGGGTGAACTAGGTGAAAACAACAACAACAACAAAATAAATTTAAAACCTGTGTGGAAGACTGAAGAGGGAAACAGTAGGGATTCTGGCCTGTTTGACTTTGGCTTCTGCAGGAGAGATGGAGAGAAAAAAATCTCTCATGAGATGTCTTAGCCACATACCTAGTAGCATCCTGTATATAAGGCAGGAATTAATTCCATTCAGGACCTCTAAATCTATAAGCATGAAGTTTAATTTAATGTGGTCCCATTTTGCTGGTGCTTCACTTGGATGAAACAAAGGCAAATCATCTCTGGATAAAGCATAGCTGAACAGCAGACACATTAAATGGTAGATTAGACACAGCATAAGAGAGAATTTGTGATCTGGTACATAGATATGAATAGGTTAATTAGAACTCAGCCCAGAGAGACAAAGAAGAGAGAGCAAGTATAAGAGTGATCAAGTCTGATATCTAGCTAATATATATCTGATTGGAGTTCCAGGAGAAGATAGAGAGTATATAGGTAGAGGCAGTATTTGATCATAGTTGAGATTTTTCCAGAACTTTTTTTTGGGGGGGGGGAGTTAATCATTTATTGAAGATAAAGTTTTTTTTTTAAACATCTTTATTGGGGTATAATTGCTTTACAATCGTGTGTTAGTTTCTGCTTTATAACAAAGTGAATCAGTTATACATATACATATGTTCCCATATCTCTTCCCTCTTGTGTCTCCCTCCCTCCCACCCTCCCTATCCCACCCCTCCAGGCAGTCACAAAGCACCGAGCTGATATCCCTGTGCTATGCACTGCTTCCCACTAGCTATCTACCTTACGTTTGGTAGTGTATATATGTCCGTGCCTCTCTCGCGCTTTGTCACAGCCCACCCTTCCCCCTCCCCATATCCTCAAGTCCATTCTCCAGTAGGTCTGTGTCTTTATTCCTGTCTTACCCCTAGGTTCTTCATGATATTTTTTTTTCTTAAATCCCATATATATGTGTTAGTATGCAGTATTTGTCTTTCTTTTTCTGACTTACTTCACTCTGTATGACAGACTCTAGGTCTATCCACCTCATTACAAATAGCTCAATTTCGTTCCTTTTTATGGCTGAGTAATATTCCATTGTATATATGTGCCACATCTTCTTTATCCATTCATCCGATGATGGGCACTTAGGTTGCTTCCATCTCCGGGCTATTGTAAATAGAGCTGCAGTGAACATTTTGGTACATGACTCTTTTTGAATTTTGGTTTTCTCAGGGTATATTCCCAGTAGTGGGATTGCTGGGTCATGTGGTAGTTCTATTTGTAGTTTTTTAAGGAACCTCCATACTGTTCTCCATAGTGGCTGTACCAACTCACATTCCCACCAGCAGTGCAAGAGTGTTCCCTTTTCTCCACACCCTCTCCAGCATTTATTGTTTGTAGATTTTTCGATGATGGCCATTCTGACTGGTGTGAGATGATACCTCATTGTAGTTTTGATTTGCATTTCTCTAATGATTAGTGATGTTGAGCATCCTTTCATGTGTTTGTTGGCAATCTGTATATCTTCTTTGGAGAAATGTCTATTTAGGTCTTCTGCCCAGTTTTGGATTGGGTTGTTTGTTTTTTTGTTATTGAGCTGCATGAGCTGCTTGTAAATTTTGGAAATTAATCCTTTGTCAGTTGCTTCATTTGCAAATATTTTCTCCCATTCTGAGGGTTGTCTTTTTGTCTTGTTTATGGTTTCCTTTGCTGTGCAAAAGCTTTGAAGTTTCATTAGGTCCCATTTGTTTATTTTTGTTTTTATTTCCATTACTCTAGGAGGTGGGTCAAAAAGGATCTTGCTGTGATTTATGTCATAGAGTGTTCTGCCTGTGTTTTCCTCTAAGAGATTGATAGTTTCTGGCCTTACATTTAGGTCTTTAATCCATTTTGAGCTTATTTTTGTGTATGGTGTTAGGGAGTGACCTAATCTCATACTTTTACATGTACCTGTCCAGTTTTCCCAGCACCACTTACTGAAGAGGCTGTCCTTTCTCCACTGTACATTCCTGCCTCCTTTATCAAAGATAAGGTGACCATATGTGCATGTTCCAGAACTTTTGAAGATCTAATTCCTCAGATTCATGAAGTATTGAAGGCACAATTGATTACATAAAAATTAGTTTAAATGAAAAAGCAATTGAGGCCTAGAAAGATGGTAGAAAACCAAAAACATAGAGAAGATTTTTCAATTACCCAGAGCCATGGGGGGAGGGGAACGGGGGCTGGGGAATCAGATTACAGACTTGTCCTCAACTTACTAGGGTTAGACTTAAGATTTTTCAGTTTATGATGGTATGAAAGTGATAGGCATTCAATAGAAAATGTACTTTGAATTTTGCATTTTTGAACTTTTCTTGGGCCAGTGATGTGCAGTAGATACTCTCTTGTGATTCAGGGCCACGGCAGCAAACAGCTCCCAGTCAGCCACTAGATCTCGAGGGTGAACAACCAAGAGGCTTAAAACCATTCTGTACCCAGGCAACCATTCTGTAGTTCACTTTCAGTATTCAATAAGTTACATGAAACATTCAACCCTATATTATAACATTGGCAATATGTTAGAAGATTTTGCCCAACCGTAGGCTAACATAAGCGATCTGAGCATGTTTAAGGTAGGCGAGGCTCAGCTGTGATGCTTGGTAGGTTAGGTGTATTAAGTGCATTTGTGACTTATGGTGACTTTATCAGGACATAACTGCCTCGTTAAGTCGAGGTAGATCTGTACATACAAAGGAGTGGCAGTTAGACCAACAGCCGACTTCTTGAAACAATGATGAAAACCACATGACTGTGGAATAATATCATCAAGGTGCCAAAAGGAAAAAACTGTCAGCTTAGAAATGTGTAACCAGTAGAGCTATCTTTCAGAATGAGAGCAAAATAATGTAACTTCTAAGAAGATAAAAACCAAGGGAGTTTACTCTAAACAGATGACTATGGAAATTCTAATGACTATCCTACAGGAAGAGGGAACGCAACCATGGAAGGAAGTCCTATGATTTAAAAAAAAAAATGAGCAAAAAATGTGGTAGACATGATGTTAGTTAAAAACATTGAAAACAATATTAATACTGTCTAATTTTTGAATTAAAAAAAGAGACAGAACCAAAATTTTGAACAATAGCATATACTTGTTGTTCCCAGTCTATATGCTGAGGCACCTGTGGCATCCCCATAAATGCACAGGGGTACCAGAAGATGTTAACATTTTCTAAGGGACACAGCAATGTCTGTTGTACAGCATGGAATGCTAGCTCAAGGCAGTTTATGGTTTCAGTGTTGAATTGTACTACGTTCCTTTTGATTACATTATTTCTTTTTGAAACTGGGTTTTTGGATGGATGTTTCTGTGAAAAAAAAGTACCAAGATAAAATCAATGTGAAACAAGAAATGAGAGTGAAAGTATTCAATTTTATTCCGAGATCTGAGAAGTTGTGCCGTGCCGTTCCTTTCAATTTATGTCTGTTGCTTTTTTCAAATGGCTACTAAGTTATTAGGACACAAATATGTGTTAAGTTGTTTTGACATAATCACTTAATAAACAAAACAAAAGGTTCTTCTTTTTTGCCTAGGAGCATTGTGAAAAAATTACTGAGACATACCAGGAACTGCGAAAATCTGAGAACAACTGGCATGTAATTTGGCATGAGGATAACTGGATTGGTGTTGGTCAGATTTCTGTTTTGTTCAGTTAAATATGCATGTTAAAATTTCTAGAGGAAAAGAATAGTGAAAGTATAGATATATTTCTTCAAACTAGGAAATGTGGGAAATCTCAATCAATCTCAAACAAGGCAAAATGGGACTTTTCTTTTAACGGTGGGACAGATGGAGGCACTAAGATGCTAGAAATGAATTCAAACATTTTAGTAATCTCAATTCATGTAAATGTGTGAAATCCTCCAGTTACAAGACAAAGGAAAAATAAGATAAAGACTGTGATTTTTCTATTTTCAAGAGACACACCTAAAACTTAGAACTTAGAAAGGTTGACTGTATAGGCATAAAATGATATATGAAGAAGATAGAAACCAAAATTAAGCTAGTATAACTGTAAAACACTACTTATATGGAATCTAAAAAAAAAATGGTACCGATGAACCTAGTGGCAGGGCAGGAATAAAGATGCAGATGTAGAGAATGGACTTGAGGACACGGCGGGGGTGAGGGGGGAAGCTGGGGAAAGTGAGAGTAGCATCGCCATATATACACTACCCAATGTAAAGTAGATAGCTAGTGGGAAGCAGCATATAGCACAGGGAGATAAGCTCAGTGCTCTGCGATGACCTAGAGGGGTGGGATAGGGAGGGTGGCAGTGAGGCTCAAGAGGGAGGGGATATGGGGATATATGTATACATATGGCTGATTAACCTTGTACAACAGAAGCTAACAGCATTGTGAAGCAGTTATACTCCAATAAAGATGTATAAAAAATGCATTATTCTGCAACAAGTAACTGCATAATAATACAAATTTCAATTCACCGGGAAGATATAAGAATTCTAAAATTATATGACAAGTAATAAACAATTTTAAGACAGTAAATTTGACAAGTTAGTGGAGTGGTAAAATGCTTGCAAAATATGTATTATTGAAACTTATTCGAGAAAAAATAGAACATTTGAATTGCCCTGTATGATTAAAAGAAGACATTGATAATAAAAAAAAATTCTCACTAATAAAACACCAGTTGCAGGTGGTTTGTAGGTAAGTTTCCACCAGGTATTGAAGGAAGGACCAGTTAATTACAATCTTACATAAACACTTTCAGAAAATAGGAAAAGGAGGATTACTGTAGCTCCCTTTATGAATTAAAGTTACTCTTGATAGTAAAATTAAACAAGGTCAATACAAGGAAGGAAAATTGCAGGCCAATCTCATGGCAATAGATACAAGAAAATTTTAAACAAAACCTTAGCAAACAGAACTCAAAAATTAGTTTGTTCTTGAAATGTAAGTTTGGTTCAATATTAGAAAATTAGTTAATTCCTCATGTTAACAGATTAATGGAGGAAAATTATATGATCCTCTTAATAAATGGATTAAGATAATTTTATAAAAGTCAACATCTGTGATACAAGTTTTCAACAAACTAGGAATAGATTTCTTAACCTAATAAAGTGTGCCTACAATACCTTGGTGCAAACATAATGATGAAACATTAAGTGTATTTCCTTTAAAACTGGGAAAAAGATAAAAATGCTTTCTACTAAGACTCCACCAATTTACTGGAAATCCTAGCCAGCAATATAAAAAAATCAAATAAAAGGTATAAGAATTAGAACAGAAAACCAAAACTATAATTATTCAGAGATAATATAATTAATTTTATAGAAAACCTAACAGAATCTACAAATTAATAAGAGTGTTTAGGACTTCCCCGGTGGTTCAGTGGTTAAGAATCCACCCGGCAATGCAGGGGACATGGGTTCCATCCCTGGTCTGGGAAGATCCCACGTGCCACAGAGCAACTAAGCCTGTGTGCCACAACTACTGAGCCTGTGCTCTAGAGCTCGTGAGCCACAACTACTGAAGCCCGTGCACTCTAGGGCCCACGTGCCGCAACTACTGAGCCCGTGTGCTGCAACTACTGAAGCCCGCGTGCCTAGAGCCTGTGCTCCGCAACAAGAGAAGCCACCGCAATGAGAAGCCTGCACACTGCAACGAAGAGTAGCCCCGGCTCTCAGCAACTAGAGAAAGCCTGCACGTAGCAATGAAGACCCAAAGCAGCCAAAAAAGAAGAAAAAAAACAAGAGTGTTTGCCAGATATAAAATCAAAATTTTAAAGTTAATTTCATTTCTATATGCTAGACAATAAACAAAGTTTTCTATTAAAAAATGATTCATTTTACCGTATCAGCTAAAATAGATTGTTTTTGTTAGGGATAAAGCTAATGAAAAATGTGTAAATCCTTTATGGAAAAATGCTTATACTTTATACAAATATTAAAAACGACTTAAATAAATGGAAATTATTAAAGTAAATGTTTAATGGGGAGTACAGTAACATTAACATTGTAAGGTTATTATTTCTGCCCAATGGGGTTTTCCTGGAATTTGACAGGTTGACGTCAAAATTTATAGAGAAGAGTAAAGGGCCAGGAACCCCTGAAGACAAAGGATAAGGCAGGGGTTGGGTGAGGACCTTGACAAATGAAACACTGGTACTTACGATAAATCTACAGTGATTTAGTCAGTGTGGTGTCGGCAGTGCGGCAGACAAACAGACCCTTAGGACAGGACAAAGAGCCCAACATGTGTAGAAATGATCTGCAGCAGAGCTAGTATTGCAGAAGGAAAAGAAGGACTGCTCAAAATTGTTCTAAGGGAAAAAACGAAATCAAATTCCTTTTCATGTTATACACAAAATTCAATTCAGTTTTTCAAAAAAAACTATGGAAATCCAAATTTAAAACATCTGAAAATAAAACTTTTTATTTTGAGAAAACTGTAGATTCTCATGCAGTTGTAAGAAATAATACAAAGATCTCATGCACCTTTTACCCTGGTTCCGGGAAGGGTAACATCTTGCAAAACTATCTTACAACATCCCAACCAGGATATTGACATTGATACAGTCAAGATACAGAACAGTTCCATCACAAGAATCCCTCTTGTTGCCTTTTTAAAGCCACACCCACCTTCCTCTCCTCCACTCCCATCTCTTCTCTAACCTTGACCACTAATCTATTCTCTATTTCTAGAATTTTATGATTTCAAGAATGCTATGTAAATGGAATTATATACTATGTAACCCTTGGGGGCTGGCCATTTTCACTCAGCATAATTCCCTCAAGATTCATACAGGTTGCTGTATGAGTCAGTAGTCTGTTCCTTTTCATCGTCTGCGAGTATTTCATACTATGGATGTACCGCAGTTGGCTTAATGATTCACTGGTTGAAGGACATCTGTGTTGTTTCCAATTTTTGGCTATTACAAATAAAGCTCTATGAACATTGAAGTGCAGTTTTTTGTATGAACATAACTTTGACTTTATCAAGGAGAAATGCTCAGGAATGCAACTGCTGGGTCGTATGCAGCTGCACGTTTACTTTTTAAAACACTGCCAAGCTGTTTTCCACAATGGCTATCCCATTTTACATTCTCACCAGAAATGTATGAGTGATCCAGTTTCTCTTTGCCAGTATTTGCTGTCACTTTAAAAAATCGTGGCCATTCTGATAGATGTATAGTAATATCTCCTTGTGCTTTTCATTTGCAACTCTCTAATGGTTAATGATATTGAACATCTCTTCATGTGCTTATTTACCATCAGTATAGCCTCTTTAGTGAAATGTCTGTTTATGTCTTTTGCCTGTTTTCTAATTAGATTGCTTTTTACTCTTAGGTTGTAAGAATTCTTTATATATATATCAGATATTAGTCCTTTATCAGATATATTGCTTGCAAATACTTCTCCTGGTCTTAGCTTTTTTCATCCCCTTAACATGATCTTTTGTATAGCAATACCAAAGATTCTTTTCTAAATTTTATAGTTTTAAATTATTCAATGAAGTCCACGATCCACTTTGAGTTAACTTTTGTATGAGTTATGAGATGAGATTTAGGTTGGGGTGTTTTTTTGTTTTTTTTCTTCCTAATTGTTCCAATACCACTTGTTGAGGAGTCTATCCTTCTTCCTTTACACCTTTGTCAGGTATTATTTGGGCATATTTGTGTGGTTATATGTCTGACATCTATTCTGTTCCATTGATTTGTGTGTTTATCCCTGTGCCAATACCATACTCTCTTAAAGTATATAGCAACTATATAGTATACCTTAATATTAGGTAGACTGATTCCCTTTCACTTTATTCTTATTTAAGCTATTCTGGGTCCTGTGTCTTTCCAAATAAATTTTAGAATAAGCTTCTTTATATACACAGAAAACTTTGCTGGGATTTTGGTAAGAATTGCATAAACCTATAGATAAATCTGAGGAGAACTGACATCTTTACTGCCTTGAGTCTTCCAGTCCAAGAACATGGTATGCTTCTCCATTTATTTAAGTCCCCTTTGATTTCTTTCATCAGCAAGTGAGTGAGAAATAAAGCCGTAATATTTTCAATTTATGTTCCAATGAGGGATTCATAACTGGGATATGTAAAGAACTCTATGAATCAATGAGAAAAAAATAATTAAGCCAATAGAAAAACATGCAAATGACTTGAACAAGCGTTTCACTGAAGAAATATAAATAGCTATTAAGCAGGGAAAATATACTCAACCTTACTGGTAATCAAGAAAATAAAATCTAAAGCCTCAACAAGATAATATTTCACAGTGATTAGACTGGCAAAATCTAAAAACTCTGATGATATCAAGTTTTGCTAAGGATGTAAAGCAACTGAAAATAATATTCATTGCTGGTGGGAATGGTTGGTAAACCAATTAGAAAAATAAGTTGAAATTACCTAACAAGTTGAGATGCATGTGCTCTAAGTCTTAGCCATTCTAGCTCTAGGTGTATGTTGCATGAAGAGATGGGTTAATAGCAGCATTGCTTGTCATGGTGAAATAACTGGAAACAACGTTAAGAGCAGAATGAATTAATACATTACGATACATTTGTATAATAGTATACTTTACATTAATGGCCATAATTGGCCCATGGCCACAAGCTTCAAAATAGATGAATCTCACTAACAATGTTAAGAGAAAAAGCAAATCAGAGAAGAATACATACTCATGATTTCACTGATATACATGTTATAAATAGGTGGAAACAAGCACTAAATTGTTAGAGAAAATGAATATGGAGTACAAATATTTTAAAAGTAAGGAAATGATAAAAAATTTAGGAGAGTGATTATTTGGTGGTAGGGGAGGGAGGGACTGGGACAAACTTGGGGCTTTAAACATTTTGGTGATGTTCTGTGTCTTAAGCTGGGTGTTGGGTGCATGGGTGTTCATTTTGTTAGCACTCAAACAATAATATATATTATAATACCTCTTTGGATGATTAGTATTCATATTTTTAATTAGAGAAAAGAAGGAAAAGTCTGAGTCGTGTGCATTATTAGCACCAGAAAAAAGGTTACAGTAGTTGTTTCGAAAGAAATAAGAAACCCGAAAATGTCAGCATTTAAATCTGATTTCCATTATGTAAGTAAAGTTAGGAGATTACATGTCAAATCTTTAATGAATTTATATGTTCTTTTTGCATTTTTTGTAGTCATAGTTTTCAGTAACAGTTGAATTAACTTTGAATTTGTTAATTGTAAGTTATGCCTTTGATTATGTAACTTTCCAAGTATTATTCCAAGGTTATTTTCTATTGAGCTAAAGGAATGACTGCATTGATAAAATATACTACTATACAGTAAATGAGATTACTCCGGTGCTTCTTTTGCTTCCTAAGATGCTATTGCATATTTTGAAAATGGTTTTCTGAGTTTTCCCAACGAATAAGAATGCTATGATTACTGTCTTCAAGTGTGGCAGATGGACTGTACATGTGTAATGTGCGTGCCCGTTGTTTCTGCTGAATTCATAGGTCACCCTTTTTGGGTTTTCTTCATGGTTAATGGCCATGATCCTTGCAGAGCTTCTTCACCATGGCCTCTGGAATGCGCAGTATCTAGGACAGATTCAACATCACCTGGAAAGCTTTAGGAAGCTGAGGGAATTGCAGGGCAACAATGGGACTTAAAAACTAAGTTCTTAAAAGTGAATATATTTTGGAAGCCCAGTAAAATAGTTCTGTGTCTTGAGAACTTTAGGTATTTATTAAAAGCTTAAAACAGAGAACTCCCTACAACTCCCCCACCCATATAATGAAGAAACCAGGAGGAGCTACTTGCTACTTAATTAAACAAACAAACAAATAAATAAATAAATTTAATTCAATAGATCCTACAAAATACTATTGAGCATCTACCAGATAGTGCCAGATAATGTTCAAGGCACTGGAAATATAACAGAGAACTAAACAGATATTATGTAATAATAATAGACCAGTGTGTATCATTTAATTCAGAAGTCTCCCTTACAGCCTATAAGCTTTTTGAGGGCAAGGACCTTGCTTGTTCTGTGACCCAGTTTTTCTTTTCCTTAGCACTTAACAATGTCCAGCACATTCATATGCATTTAATACTTATTATTAATCATGACCGTTAATACATTTAACGTTTGTTTGTTGCATGAGTGAATGTGTCCCAAAGCCACACAGCTCATCCTTGGTGGAGCCAGAGTTTAACCTAGTCTTTCAGTAATGATAAACAGTTGCCATTTATCTTGAGCTTACTCTGTCCAAGGCACCATGCTCACCGCTCTACAGTCCTCATCTCACTTAATCCTTACAAATGCCTGAGATACAGGTATCATTGCCCCCTTTTGACTGAGGAGGGTTCTGAGCCTCAGAGAACTTGTGTCTTGCCCAAGGTCACCCTCTAGGTCTGTCCCCTTCAACATCTGTGCTAGGCTGGGACCAAAATCCTTCCTCTTTCCACAGCCTTTATTTCTGTGGGAGCCAGACTATCCTTGGCTACCTAGAAGGGAACACTTCAGTTCATTAATTAACTGGGCTGCATGGTGCAAAGCCAGCCATTTGGCGGATTACCTGTCCCCTCCCCGCAATGAACTGACTGATTTGTTTTACAGAATTGACCACATCAGCTAGTTATTTTAATGGTAAATCAAATTATGCTCGTCTACTTTTTCCTTTTACTAAATGTCCGGCTGGCTAAGAGTTTAGGATCAGATACACCTAAATTATAATCCAAGGTCAGCCACTTATTAATTATGAAACCTTGGGCAAGTATTTAACCTCTTTAGGCTTCCGTCACTTTATCAGTGGAAATGCAGGTGATAGTAATTCTACCTAGTCTAGTTAATCGTCTCACTAAGAGGTAACTCTTTAGCTCCTAACACAGTGCCTGACCCTTAAGGAGTTTTGTTGAGCGATAGCCGCCATTATTATATTTATCATTGTAATTGTCAACCTAATGTTTTATTTCAGTATCTTCTTTGTTCTGTGACTTTTACTGACCTCTTGACTTACAACCTCAGCTTCCTCCAAGGTAGACAGAGTTACTTACTTTTTGCTCATTGGATATTACTCCTTCATTATGGAACGTACACTGTTATAAAAATCGGCTCAAGTCTCATTGCCTACCTTCCAATTATAGGCACTTTGAATGCCAGTTCATTCATCTTTTTTAGTTTCTGCCCTTCCATATCGTCTAGTATGTAGGTGCTCTGTGATGTTTGTCAAATTGAATGGATAGGTCATGTCTCTATTCATAGCGAATGGATAGATGGATTATCTTTTGTGCATCATTGTTAATGTCATTGAGGGTATTACACTGATTTTTTTTTTTTGGCATGTTGGGTCTTTGTTGCTGTGTGCGGGCTTTCTCTAGTTGTGGCGAGCGCGGGCTTACTCTTCATCGTGGTGCGCGGGTTTCTCACTTGTGGTGACTTCTCTTGTTGCAGAGCACGGGCCCTAGAGCACGCGGGCTTCAGTTGTTGTGGTGCACGGGCTCAGTAGTTGTGGTGCGTGGGCTCTAGAGTGCAGGCTCAGTAGTTGTGGCGCATGGGCTTAGTTACTCCGCGGCATGTGGGATCTCCCCGGACCAGGGGTGGAACCTGTGTCCCCTGCACTGGCAGGCGGATTCCTAACCATTGCACCACCAGGGAAGTCCCCATTGATTTTGATAAGGTCTTCACCCATATCATTTGTGTCCATCTTTTAATGCTGGCACTCTTTTTATTTGAATATGGCTTGCTAATTCTACTCTGGACTCAGATCTCTTGCTTTCCGTAGAGATTTTCACTGCTTATATAGTGAGTATTGATTTTTGTTTTTTTCAACGTTTTTTTTCTTGCTACTGCTGTATTACAGACTTTTTGCTGCCATTCCTGCCATAGGACTTTATAAAAAGACTTTCTCACTTCCCCTTCAAATTTTATTTCCCACATTGCTTTAAGGTATACATTTTTCTCTTCCCCCCCATCATTAATACATTACCATTTGACTCTGTCATTAGGCTGTCAATCTGTTAAACTCTTGAAGAAGAGAGACCTTATTTTAAATAGGCCTGATACTGTGCTGGAGAGATGGGTGCAGTGTCTACAATTCTGTTCTTGTCAAGAATAGGCTTTTGAAATTTCAAGAAGAAATGAAATTTAGAAGAGCTACCAATCCATGAAAGATCGAAGGAGGATAAAATAAGTAAGAGAAGGACAAAATCCACATCAGAGTTCTTGGGAAGGCCCCTTGCCTTATTTTAAAATAACTAATTATGAAACAAAGAATATCCTGAATGGCCAGACTGCGGATCCAGGCATGAAATTCCCTTCAAGGAAAATGGCAGTTTGAGGTCCCTAAGGCTGAGGTCCCCATTGCGTTGTTAGTGGTCAGAAAAAGAAGCACTCTACATTTGAATTTCTTGGTTAAGGTAGTAGAGAATGGGGCGTTGCACCTGGATGAGGAAAGGAAAGGGAAACATTTAGTAACTATTCCCAAAGAAATGTTGTACAAACGGTGACAAGTGGCAGTTCCTGCATTTCCGGTGAAGTTAGGATGCGACACAGGCCTGAAGTGCAGCGGGAGAGAGTTATGTGAAAATCCAGACAGACTGCCTGGGTTCTGGGATTCTTGAATATGTCATGAAGCAGAGCAGGACTTGCCCAACAAACAAGGCTGGAGAGTTTTCCAAGGTTCCGAGTCATCAGGCAGGGTTTCCAGGGACAGCAGTGCCACAGCCTCAGTTGTTCTGAGATAATCTGACCTGATTCATGAAGAAAGCCAGTGGAATTTGGTGGACCTCAGACTTCACATAAAAAGGTGGGTGGCAACCAAGCAGGGAGATAAGTCAATTCTTTCTGAAGATGGGAGCTCAGACTAGCCCATTTGCCTCGTAATTGTATAAAATACTACAGAAAATGAGAGGCTGCAGTTACCTTCCTTTCAAGCGTAAGAAGAATTTGCATTTCTGCTTAAAACTGAACAATTGTCAATGCAAAGGAATTGATCCAGTTAGATTAAGAAAGTTTCATATTGGGATTGTCACCTATAGACAGCAGTGAGGGTTAGAGCTGAAGGAACTACACTCCTTAAGCTGCTTCCATGAAAAACTTCAATCAACTGCTAGCTTTTGCTTTACAAACTTTGACGTATGTCCCTTGACCTTTAACAACTACCCCTTCACGTTTGACACTTAACGTTTGCTACATGATTAAAATTCAGCGTTAATTAATTTTAACACTATCAGTTAAGTTATATTTAGCTGAGAACACTCACTTTTGTCTTTTGTGAGTAGCACTGCAGCGTTATTACAAAGAGGTAGTCAGGAGGGCAACAGAGATACGAGAAGAGAAGAATGATTCAGTGTGCAGATAATTGTTTCGAGTGAAATTTAGCGTGGTATTTTTGTTCCTGTCCTCAGTAGAACTGAGATTTAGCACCTCGCGTTGGCTTTTAGCCCTCACCCCCACGAAGGAGGAGGCTGTGCTGGGCGGGTGCTGAGAATGAGGCACACCAGAATTAAATTATAGCACAGCTCAAACACCGGCAAGAATTTTCTCTGGCCAGCTCTTGGGTGCAAAACTGGCAATTCCAAAAGAAAGGCAAGGCATCCCTGGAAAGATCTCCTTATGGTGTGGCATCACCCTTAATGGGGAGGTTTGACATGGTCGTGTAAAGAGCATCACCCCCAAAGTGGCGACCATTCCCAAAGAAAACAGTGGAAGCCAGGATATTTAGCCATAGCAGAGTTATAGTTCTAACCTTAAAAAGTCATCCAGGAGGTTGTCGTATGGATGGCTTATTCCGTAACGTGACCAATAAGCTCACCGGAAATAGATGAAAGCCAACAAATGTGTCCTCTCTCCCTGAGTATTCCAAGTGAGAAAACATTTTTATTGGTTTATTTATTTCATGCTCTTTTGCTCTGTGGAAAGATTATGGTAAGGATAGGCATGTGCAGATCTTGCTTTTACCTGAGGCTCAAAATGCTAGAGAACCATTACTACTGCTACTCTTTGGGATGATAGCATGAAATTGTGGTCCACAAGTTCACAGGGCCACTGAAATACTTCTTTGTGTGGAACAGGAAGAGAGAAGCTCTGCATTTGGTAGATAGTGCAGGTGAAGCACTATTCATATGTAAGTCACCCATATGTGTCTCACTGAAGATCCAGTAATAGTAATAAAAAACTGAATTTGGGGGTTCTTTGAAACAGTATACTCAGGTAGCCTCCAGTTGTTAAAAACTAAACTAACAAAAGAAGACAACTTTGTAGCATTTTCCTTTGCGTATGACAGAACACTTTGCCTCCAGTAATTCATGTTTTATGTTCTAGAATCTAGTTCCATACCGTCATCTCATCCTTTACCTACAGCTGGAGGGCACTTGATCTCTGGCAGATTTTCTTTTCCTGCCCACCCCCTGGGAAAAACTACAGCCAAGGATTTATATAGTTTAAAGGATTTAAACTACGGTGCCAAGGATTTAAGTAGCTCTGTTTCTGTAGCCGAGCAATTCAGCATCAAGTCACATTTCTGTTGGTTGGGCTCTGCTAGAATGTCCCTGTCCTAGTAACTGCCTTGAGTCTTAACCCCGAGGTCAAGTCTACCTTGTGTTCTTGATGGGACACCAAATACCTATCTTGGTCCAATGCATGAGATCGAATCAGCCCTCTAGGATGGGGTTCCTGGCTTTTTGTTTTCTCAGTTGTCTCCATCCCCCTGACTCCAGGGTAGTGGAGTCCTAGTTATGAAACCTAGTCTTATGAGTAAGGCCTTGTTACCACTGAGAACATCTCTGGTTTCAGTCTCCTGCTCAGGCCTCTGACCTGGTCCTACGCAGTACTCCCTGTCAGCTGTCTCTGCTCATTGCTTGTCACAGCAGCTCTGATCGGTCTACTTCCCACAGTCACTGGGCCTTCTGGATACTCTGATTCACCTTTCAAACTGGACTGACTCCCCACCCCTTCCGCTGAATAAACTTCCAGGGCTCCAGTTCCTGGTTCCTCCCATCCTGTCCTTCTGCAGTTGACCTTGGCCCAATCCTGCTATGAGGTCATGCAGGCAAAGGCTGAGCTTTAATATTCAGAGGATCAAGCATAGATGAAAGGGGGAAAATCACACCCTGTATTTAGGAGCAAATAACATTTTTAAGGGTGGGAAGACTTTATAAAAGTCAAGTTTGCTAACCCTTGAGTCTTCGAATTCTTTTTGGCTTCACTGGGTTTAATATAAGATGGAAACATTTTAACCTCAAATATTTACTTTCAAAGTAACATTTCAAGTGAGAGAGTAGCATGGACATACATCTACCAAATGAAAAATAGGTAGCTAGTGGGAAGCAGCTGTATTGCATGGGGAGATCAGCTCGGTGCTTTGTGAGCACCTAGAGGGGTGGGATAGGGAGGGTGGGAGGGAGACACAAGAGGGAGGAGATATAGGGATATATGAATATGTAGAGCTGATTCACTTTGTTATACAGCAGCAACTAACACAACATTGTAAAGCAATTATACTCCAATAAAGATGTTAAAACAAATCTGTTTTGCAATATCTTTCTTCAATGGATTGAACAGGTGGCTTTGCATATTCCTTGAGATTGAAGATAATTTTACTTTGTAAGTTATTTTTCTCTCTGTTTTTACATTTTAAGGTGTTGCACAATGGCCTCGTTATGGAGATGAAACATCCGACTGTGGGAAAGATATCAGTCCCAGGTTTGAAAATTTTTATTTTTCTTAACTCCTTCCTTCATGAACTTGTCCCCTGTGCTGATCACTGCAAGTAGTTGATGACCCTCCAAACAACTTGTCAAGACATTATCTAAACTTTTCATTTTGGGTAAAAGGGGAACCCTAGAATCACACCCACAAGCGTGTTTGCTGAGGCTGTGGACTTGTGTCTTCACTCTGTCTGGGTGACAAAAAAATGCTTGTATTACCTAACTCCATTCTGTGGAATCACGTACTCACACAAGTGCTTTATGGCCAACAGATAGATGGCGATAGATATGGAAAATGTTCTGAAGTTACGCTTGGTTTGTATGAGAATGAGAAAGAAAGGCAGGCACCATAGAGGTGGTGTCCAAGCAAGGCTACTGACTGCTCAGGCCAGGGCATTTTTTTTTTCTTTTTTTTTTTTTCTGAACTGTGGTTTAAGGTATGGATCTTAGCTTTGTCGATCAAGAAACTAAATGTTTTCAGTAAACTCAGAATATATTGAATATTTGTAACTTGACTCATACCAAACAAACTCACTGAAGACATTTTGGCCTTAGGTCAAAGTGCCAGGTTTTTCACTTCTAGGGAGAAACCTCAGGCCTGACTCTCAGAGCATCCAAACTGTAGTGAGAGCTTATGATCGACCTATTGGCCCCAACAGACTGCACTTCTCTAGTGATCGTGACATTACCGTTCCTCAGATCTGCTGTCTCTACTCTGGTCATTGCTAGAAAGACACTCCACATTCTTGTCCATCGCATCCCTATTTCCTAGGCTATACACAAATCATACGCATTTTTTTTCTCTTCTTTTGACAGAGAATAAGGAAATCAGTTAGAATATAACTTTGGTCATTGTTTTCCTGAAACTATATCCTGGTCGCCTTGCTTGAAATGTGGGTATTTCCCAAATCCCTCAGTCACATCTGTCAAATGACATAAGTATTTACTTCTATAGGTATCAGATCTCATTTCTTGAATAACTGCTATTGTTAAGTTGGTTGTGGGTATAGCCTAATTGTAAGATTTGGGATCAGCTGGATAATAATGTCCTAGAACAGATCAGATCATGGCCACTGGCCAACAAAAAGAATGAGAGGAAGGAAGTATGATGAATAAAGCAAATTGAAGGAGAAAGTTCTGATATTCAGGAGTATAAGGAACGTTATACATGAATTAAGGGAGGTAACTAAGAGAGAGAGCAGGTATAAGCATATCAGAAACTGGGATCACATGTTAACAGGGAAATGCTATATGGTATAGAAAAGTAGTGGGAAAAAAGCATGTTGATAAAAGCTAAGAAAGTCATTTATTCATTTATATTATTGAGTATGTACTATGTGCCAGGCTCTGGGTCCTGGGAATGCAAAAATAAACCAGGCAACTTGGCCCTTGGCCACATGAAGCTCATACTCAATGGAAAGTCATATAGTAAAAGCAACCAACAAATGTTTCTGTAACTGTAAGTCATGATACGTGCAAAGAAGGGGTATGAACGGTGTGCTTCGTAGAGAGTAACGGGGACAGAGGGACCTGTGATAGTTTAGGTTGATCAGAAAAAGCCTCTCTGAGAGGATGACTTGGACACTGAGAACTGAAGGAGAGTTAGAAGTTGACATTGAAGAATAGGGGAAGAGCATTCGAGCAGAGGGACCAGCTTATGAGAAGGCTCTGAGGTGGGAAAGAGCTGGGTATGCTTTAAACGAGAACGGAAAGTGAGGAAAGATTTCTCCAAAGAAGACATACAGATGGCCAACAAACACATGAAAAGATGCTCAACATCACTCAGAGACATGCAAAACCACAATGAGGTATCATCTCTCACTGGTCAGAATGGCTATCATCAAAATATCTACAAACAATAAATGCTGGAGAGGGTGTGGAGAAAAGGGAACCCTCCTACACTGTTGGTGGGAATGTAAATTAGTGCAGCCACTGTGGAGAACAGTTTGGAGGTTCCTTAAAAACATAAAAATAGAACTACCATATGACCCAGCAATCCCACTACTGGGCATATACCCTGAGAAAATTCAAATTTTCTCAAAATTCAAAAAGAGTCATGTACCCCAATGTTCATTGCTGCTCTATGTACAAGAGCCAGGACATGGAAGCAACCTAAGT
This sequence comes from Monodon monoceros, assembly GCF_005190385.1. Classification (NCBI taxonomy): domain Eukaryota; kingdom Metazoa; phylum Chordata; class Mammalia; order Artiodactyla; family Monodontidae; genus Monodon; species Monodon monoceros. The sequence continues at coordinate 12,147,471 of NW_021703776.1, read as the reverse complement.
GTCCATAGACAGATGAATGGATAAAGAAGACATGGCACATATATACAATGGAATATTACTCAGCCATAAAAAATGAACGAAATTGAGTTATTTGTAATGAGGTGGATGGGCCTAGAGTCTGTCATACAGAGTGAAGTACGTCAGAAAGAGAAAAACAAATACCGTATGCTAACTCACATATATGGAATCTAAAAAAACGGTACTGATGAACCTAGTGGCGGGGCAGGACTAAAGATGCAGATGTAGAGAATGGGCTTGAGGACACGGAGGGGAAGGGGAAGCTGGGACAAAGTGAGAGAGTAGCATTGACATATATACACTACCAAATGTAAAATGTAAAATGCAACAGTGGGAAGCTGTTGCATAGCACAGGGAGATCAGCTTGATGCTTTGTGACCACCTTAGAGGGGTGGGATAAGGAGGGTGGGAGGGAGGCTCAGGAGGGAGGGAATATGGGGATATATGATTCACTTTGTTTGTTGTACAGCAGAAACTAACACATTATAAAGCAATTATACTCCAATAAAGATTAAAAAATTAAAAAATTAAAAATTAAATAATGAATAAATAAGTAGTGAAGGAAGAGGGGCAGGAATGGAGACTGAAGAGAGAAGCAGAGCCTCAAGGCCCCACTAGGTTTAGTTTTACTCTAGGTTTAAGCAGAGGAGTGAAATAACACAACTTGTAACTTAAAGCAGGGAGCCAAGTTAGGAAGTTATTACAAGACTTCAGGTTACAGTCGGCATCTGAAATTAAGGACGTGGTAATAGCGAGAAAGAGAAGGGGGTAGTCAAAGCCAAAAAATGTGATCATAGTGCTTTCAGTATGAGAAGACTTGAAAAAGCATTTTGTCCAGTAGTTTTTGACTTTAATTTTTAAACAGTGGAACTGATTTCTCAAATGAAGTCTAACTATCTAAAACAGAGCAAAGTCGAATTTTGCAATTGATAAGTTAGCACTCCAACTCTTTACCTTTTTTCCCCTGCTTTCATCATGCTATACTCCTCCAAACACCTCTTTGGAACCATGGGTCCCTAAAGAATAATTCAAGAAACACCGATCTAATTTAATTCCACAAGTTTACAGATGAGGTCATACCACATTGATATCCCCAACACATGAGAGAATAAGATAAACATTTGAAAGTTAATAACAGTTATTAGCATGATAGTAAGGGAAAAAGTAAGTCAGAGGCCAACCTAGAATGAACTCATTGGATGTAACTCTCTATCAGTCAGATGTGCATTTACTGACTTTCCTTGGTAAATAAATAAACAGTCAATCAAGAAGGAAATATTTTTTCAGACTCCTAAAGGAGAATGCATACCTCTTTTGCTCACTTTAATGTATGTGTATCAGTTAGCTATTCTCACGATAATGCTGTGTAACAAATAAGCACAAAAATCTCAGTAACATTCAAGCATAAGCATTTATTTATTCTGTGCATGTGGATTGGATGGTAGATGACTGATCGAGGCTGGACTTGCCTGGGTGGCTTTGCTTCTAGATGCACGTCTGGCTGGACTTGGCTCCAGTGTGAGTTAGGCCCAGTTCTGCTCCATGTGCCTCTCATTTCTTCTCATGGCAATGCCAGAAGAGCAAGAAGGCAAACAGAAACCCCAATGCCACTTAAGAGCTTTTGCAGAACTAACAGACCCTTCTGCCCACAACTCATTGGCCAAAGCAAGTGTTAGGCTATATGGGGTTGGGGAAAATATATCTCTCTTTTTAAGAGAAACTGTAAAGTTACATGGTGAAGGCATGGGCAGAGGGAGGGGTAAATAACTAGGGCCCAAAATTCAATTTACTACAATATAATTCTCAGGTCTACAGCAATCTCTTTTTAATCTCCTTTTGGAAATTTTTATTTTTGTTTCTTTAATTTTTATAGGGCTTAGGCATCTTTTTGGTATATCTGTCTTATTGACTGACCTTATATTCTCTCTATAGAATTACCAACAAAGGAAGTCTCAGATTTGAGATGAAATGGATGTGTTTAGATTGTTTTTGGAATTAGTATCTGAGTGTCTTTAGAGGGCAGCACATCCGGACTCCCCATGAAGGGGAGAGACAATTCTGCTCATAGACATAAGATAAGAAGTTGCTATTGTATCTCCTAATTCAGTGTATCCCAGTAAGAGACCACTCAGACAGGATGAGATATTAAATGCAAAGAGAATTTATCAGTAAATAATTTAAAATTTTCCTGTGATTTGTCCTTTTCATTGATATTATTTACAGATGATAGTTCCACCTTTTTTTGTAAGGAATGTCCTCATTGGGAACCTCATGAATGCTGTAGAAATAACTCAGATTCTCCCACAATGCCTCAGTGAGGCGAATCTGCCAAAACAGGACAGGTGGGTGTAGTTAAAAGTGGTGTTTATGCTGCACTGTTTTCTAGTTAGCCAGTGGATACACATTTTTGGATTCATTAAATGTAGTTCTGCTGATTTACATATATGTCTGCATCTTTATATTTACAGTGAAAATCATAATTAAAACTACTTATTTATATTACCTTTGTTATTAATGAATCTCTTGTGAACAGTACTGAATTTTCTACATGTTGCACTAATTTGCCTGAAGGATTTTCCATCTTAGTCATTATGAGAAATTTGTCTCTTGGAGAACAGTATTTATGGCACCTTTTTTAGAGATGTATAAATCCACAGCATTCCCTCAGATTCTCACATTAGAATTCCTGTATAGGAGAGTGCTAATTGATTAAAACCTTAAAGGTGCTCGTCCACCAATGGTGAAGACACTTTGAACAGGAATGGGAAATTATTTACCTCTTCAAAATTTCTTTTTGCTACTTAAATAATTATCGTCAGCACTTAATACATTGTTCCAATATTTGTAACCATTACCAATATTAAAATAATAAATGAAGTAGTATAGTCCAAACTATCTCCTTTGTTAATTTATATCTATTGTAACATGCTCCCTTTTCATATCGTTTCCCACCACCTCCAATCTCTAGTAAACAGTTAAGACAGAAATTTCATTTGTGTATATACGTGTCATAGTTAAAACATGCAAACTAGTTAATAGTCATGAATTATCTCTAAATATGAAATGTAGTTCTGCTAATACTATCATTCTTTCATTCTTGTTTATTAAACTACTCTCTCATTCGACCTTTAAATCCTATTTTACAGTTAAGGGTAGAAAGATACAAAGAAAACTAGTTATTAATTGGAGTATAAATGAGAAGATGCATCATATCTCTTTGCCCAGCTTAAGTAATCTGGTGTTCTGTGAGCCCCTGGTGAGTGGAGTAGTCAGTCAGCAGTTTTAGCTCACCATTCGTTTAGTGACAGAAGTGTCAGCACAGTGGGCACAGTCTACTAATTTGCTCATAATTAACTAAGGTAACCTGGTTGAGTGCTAAAACTTTAAACACACCCACACTCACACACACAACTTAACTCACTAAACCTACCGTGTCCCATACGTTATATGAAGCTCTGGTGTTAGGGCTGTACCCAGGACGGGCCCAGTCACTCATGGAGCTTACAGTTTGCCAGGAAATTTTTTTGTTATTCTGAATAATAAATTCAGAAAAGTGAGATGGGCGTTTCCGTGGAGAACCAGAGGCAACAGCAGGATGGCCTGAAAGCGCAGATGAGGGAAGCCTCACCTAGAGCGTGGGATCAGCAAAGGTGTCCCTGAGAATGAAATGTAAGCAGACACGTGACCTACGACCAGTTGTCAGCTGGGCCAAACTGGTGTGGGCTGAGGGAGGGATGGGGAGGTGCTGAGCGTGGTGCCGGAGGAGCTGAGAAAGGGCAGGAATGGAGATGACCCTGGAGAGGTAGCCAGAGGCCAGGAGAATAAGACCTCAGATAGAGCTAATGGTCACATTACAAACAGATCAAAATGTAAAGGAGATCTATGCTGAGGTCTCAGGTCTCTACTATCTGGGGGTGAAGTGGGACCCAGAGGAGGAAATTGGGAGGAATGTCAAACGTGGTTGGGCAGGTGTTCTCACTGACTGCTTTTAGGTGTAATTTCTAAAATGCTTCTAACTCCATTGAAAATTTTTATAAAACTTCTAATGTCCTGAATTTTAAACTGTGAAACTGATAAAATTCTCATTTGTTAATTACGGAGGTGAAGAAGGACATTAAAGGTCCTACGACATTTCCTCAATAAGAGATGGGCCATCACATAAACATCACGTTATTTGTGATTTTAGTGGGAAGATCTTACACTAGTTATCACATTCCAAAGGACTGCCACTTTCCACTGAGCCGTTCACTAGTTGCATCTTCTTATAATACCGCTGGCTATTGGCCTTGTAGCCAGAAAGGAACACGTTGTCCTTCCGTGTAGTGTGTAGGTGCCAGAACAGCCTTGGTGCTGAGTTCCAAACTTCAAAGGATGTCACTGAAGTAGAGTTTGATGCATACCTCTAGTTTCTCACCATAACCTTTTACCAATACCTCCCCGTAAATGTGCACGGTGGTCATTTGATTCCAGCAGCACTTCTGGGAAGTATTTGAGTGGTGAGTGTATCAGGGCTGTGAGAGGGAAGCCGTCTTCTATCGTGCAAAATGATTTTAAATTGAATTACCCTTGCCTGCTGGTCCCTTGATCTGTGTTTTCAGAAAGCAGCTCTAAGTTCTTTTAAATAAAACTTTTCTTAAGTTTTTCCCCACAGTATTTTAATATTTGTATTTGGAACCTGCAACAATTTTTAGCTAGTGAGCGTTGGATACAGGAAGAACAGTCACCGCTATGAATTAATGTAGCTCAAACCAAAGTATTCGAATATTGACATTTGGATTTTTATAGTGACTTTCTAAGAAGCTGAATGTACTTCTTTATTTGATTATCTAACATACTGTATTTCCAAATGTTTTGCAAGACTTTTTTATAAGTGATGATCTAAGACACCTTTCTTTTGTAAAGCTCCTGAAGGGCAAAGATGCTGTCATTTAAACTCTAACTAGCACCCTCTGTACCAAGGAAGTACCTAACAGACGTTTTCTGGATGATAATTAGGAAAAAAAAGCTACTAGATGGAAAATAACTGAAAAGATGATTTGTGACAATTTAAAGCAGTATGCATTTTTTTATGAACAGATTGACTACCTGTGGAAGCTATCTGAAAGAGATCTATTTTACTTCTTAGTTTGTTTCCAGTTTGAAGTACATATACTAAATGGAGTCACCACCTAGTCTCTGGCATGGTTGCAGATCTTCCTCTCTGTGCTATACACGCCTTCAGCTTTCCCCGTTACTTTTAGCTTTTTTTCCCCTTTACATAGAAAATTAGATGATGCTTCTGAAATCACAAATCCTCAAAGTTTAGTTAAATTTCAGTAATGGATAACAGCAATGGGGAAAGCTGTCACAAATCTTACTAGGGAAAAAGACAAATTAAAGAGGCACAAAAGTTTCAGCTTGTCTTCCTCCGTAAAGTTTAAATATGTTAGTTCTCATAAGGAATTTTAAGTAAAACCAATCTGAGAGTGAAAGGTGAGATAAGTTATTCCTTCCAGGTAGAAAAATCTTTCAGATGACAACAGGAAGAGTGTGCAAAGTTTTCGCATTGTGTATAGTGCATAATCTATGTTCTAGAAAGAGCATACTCCTTCAGGGACCAGGCTAAGTGGTAAAAAAGAGGAAAGAGATGAAAAGAAGGGTCTATAGTCTGTCAACAGAATGAGAGAGAGCTGGCAGGGAAGTGGATTTTCAAATAGACTAGCCATGGTACTTCCCAAAGTCCTCAATTATTTTTAACTTGATTAAACCCTTAACCCACGGCAATGCCCTGAGAGTTAAATAAATCAGCATATTCTCAGGTGATTTGACAGAGTGCCTGCAGCCTTCCCTGGAAATCCCGTTCCCATGAGGCAGGGTCGTAGACATTGTTACCGTTCAGTGAGAAATGAATAGCCAGAGTGACTTCCCTTCCTAGGAGAGCAGGGAGGAAACAGGAGGAGGGAATAGCATCCCCAGGAATGTCTTTCCATCAGCAACTGGAGAAGCCCTAAGAGGCAAGTTACCATCGCTGATATGACTTAGGGATCTCCATCAACGATGCTTATCTGTGCCATGAGGAAGAAATATTCCGTGAGAGCTGGGCTTTCACGCTCGGGGAATTCACGTTCCTGTTACTCGGAACTGGGAAGGTGGCCAAGATCTCAGTTGTTCCTCTTCAACCATCTTCATCAACCGAGGCGCTAAGATAAGTGCATCTGTCCAAAAGGCCAGAAACTCATGTTCGAAATCAGTCCTGAGTTATCAGTGAAGTTCTGGGGTGCAGAGTTGTTTTCACTATTAGAAATTCATATTTCTAAATATGGCTAAAGAATTTTCCTGGGTGCATACTTAATTGGACTTCTACATTGTTTGGGGTGTTTTCTCAAGTATCACTATGCAGAATGACCCCTGAGGTTAGAGGTGTATTTGACATCATCTGATTAGACCACTGAATGTCACCCCAAACATAGAAATCAAAGCAAAATAAAAACAAAAATAAAAAGCCACAGGAAGCACCGAAAGAGTGGAAGTCTCAATGATGGTAAAGCATTTCTTGTCATTTTTGTCTTAAAAGGTGGATCAGGCATTTTCTGGGATCAATTCTGGAGTCCTTGCTATATTCGCTGCTGCCAGCTTTCACTGGGTACCCAGAGAAGTCTTTTTCTGGATCTTATTTAAATACTGACTTTATGCTAGATCTTTAAAGAATAAATTAATTAAATGTAATTAGGCATGTGAACTGGCTGGAGAAGTAGAATCGGATACTATGTAATAGCTAAATACAAAAGGCTTGAAATTATCTTCCAGTTTGGACTTCCGTGTTGTGGAGTTAACTTGGATAATTAGGAAGTGACATTAACTTTGCCTCCAAGTGGGCTTCAGCCGGGAGGAGTTGCTTGACCTCATTGCCGGGTTTATTTAGGGTTGGAGAAGGGGTCATTTTAGTCCTCTCTGAGAGAGGAATGGCTTTGCTGTCCTCCAGCATTGCCAGGCAGGGACTCTGTGGTCCATGAAGAGATGACAAGTGGGCTGCATCCCAGGGGAAAATTGTTTTCTTTAAGTATGGTTCCTTAAGGTGTCAAGATTTACTCCTGTTAAGAAGACTTAGCCAGAGAAAATATCAGTAGAGTTAGCTATCTTCTTATATCAAAGGATTATAGTTTAATTTTGACGAGGCACACACTGTACTGTAAATATTAATAAGTGTTGGTGGAGGTGAAGAAATGGTAGTAAAAGGGTTACATAAGAACCTTCAGATATTTTAACCTAACCAAGGGGTCATGTGCAATATCCCACTTATGCCATCACCTCCAAACCTTAAGGATTTATTTGGCATTGAGCTGGGTCTTGAAATTCATTGCTTATCTCCTTTTCAGCAGGAGTGAATGCTGTCTTCTCTGTGTGAGCTCTGTACCGAGTTTTTTGGGACCGTATCCCCCTATAGTCATATCTTTATCTGGTATGGCATTAGCAGTCACCGTGTCCCTGGGCTCATCCTTTGCGTAAGATTAGGACACTGCCTAGAGGGGGAGGGATGAGGGGCCTTGAAATGCTTCCTAACTTGTCCTTCATCAGAGCATCATGTAAGTCACGGTGGCCATGTGACTCTCAGGGTGGGTGACCCGTTAGTCAAAACTACTCAGAACCCTGTGTCTGTTGAAAGTGTTCCAATGAACCCTATACTCCAGGTTATTGCAAGAAGCCATATGCTTTTCAAGCAATTAAGAGAAAACCTGATTTTAATTAGATTAAAAATGAAAAATAAGGTAGTACAAGACATTTGGGGGATTTCAGAAGAGAGTATAGTGAGATAAAAGCATCAACAAGATGCTGCAGGCACAAAAAGCTAGAGAAATCCTACCCCACATAGACTTACAGAATATCCTCGACAGTTTACCTCCCATAAACTCTTCATAAACTGCATTCTCTTGGTTGCTGGGCCTTCAAGTTGATACGTGAACTTAAGTAACTGACTTCACCTTTTAGTGCCTTGTCTTGCTTTGATGACATTGATTTTTGCATTCTTTCAGTTTAAAGGAAAAATGTAATTTACAGTACTGCATATAAGGTATTTTGTGAATAGATTTTAATAGCTTCATTGCCGTGGAATATTCAAATTTGAAACAAGGGAATGTAAGTGAACATCTGTTGAGTAGTTTTCTCTCTCTCTGTCTCTCTCTGAGCCCTTTATGCCTACGATTTGTTTAATCTCTAGGAAAATTCAGTAAGCCATACATTATTACGTCCATTTTACAGTTGAGAAAATTGAGACTTGCTAAGTATTGCAGCACCAATGGGAACCCAGATCTGAGTATCTCTGAAATCTGCCCTCTTTTTCCTATTTCCTACTGTCCCCTAAAGTTGAGCCCAAAAGGAAGGTTGAGCCAGTTATTGAGTTTTTTATCTTACAACTTTAGTCTAAAGGCTGATTAACATATTTTAAATGTTTCATTTAAAGAGGAGCTTGGAAATTTATTTAAGAATGTTAAGGGCTTCCCTGGTGGTGCAGTGGTTGAGAGTCCGCCTGCCGATGCAGGGGACGTGGGTTCGTGCCCCGGTCTGGGAAGATCCCACATGCCGCGGAGTGGCTGGTCCTGTGAGCCATGGCCGCTGAGCCTGCGCGTCCAGAGCCTGTGCTCCACAACGGGAGAGGCCACAACAGGAGAGGCCCGCGTACTGGGAAAAAAAAAAAAAAAAAAAGAATGTTAAAATTCAAGAATTTGAACTTTGATTTGAGCCTCCGTCCTTTGGGGATTAAGTTTGGTTTTCAGTCTATTATTGTGTTTCTATGAAAAAAAAGCCATCAGAAAATGTATTGTTAGGCCATTTCAAGTCTCAAGAGCATATAAGTGTAAATGCACCAAAACATGTGGATTACATTTCCCTCAAGTTGTGCTGTTTTCACACATTAACAGAAAAGCAGTTTGAAAGGGGGGGGGGGAATTATTTGGGACATACATGCAGGTTTCAATCATCAAAAGACCCGTGATGTTAAGCTGCCACGCTGACTTACCCAGATTTCTCATCTTTGCAGTGACCTTTCTGTGGCACTGGTACTATGTGGGCAAATTTCTTCTTGCTCGCTGGGGGCTGGGTTTATTTTCAAGTTAAAGCCAGTTCCCTTCAAGCAACTTTAATTAACCTGCAAACAGTGTTGTGCTGGTACAAGAACGTTACAGTGATATTTTTTCCAAGTGAGTGGTTGATACTATGGCCAGAGCAGGAATTTAAAAGTTAGGGACTTCCCTGGCGGTCCAGTGGATAAGACTCAGTGCTTCCACTGCAGCGGGCACGGGTTTGATCCCTGGCTGGGAAACTAAGATCCTGCATGCCACACGGTGCTGCCAAAAAAAAAAAAAAAAATTAGTGACAAATTCTGTACGATTCCACTTATATGAGGGACCTAGGGTAGTTAAATTCATAGAGACAGAAAGTAGAAGGGTGGTTCCGCAGGTCTGGGTGGGGGAGGAATGGAGAGTTAGGGTTTAATGGGTGAAAAGTCTCAGTTGGGGAAGATGGAAAAGTTCTGGAGATGATGGTGGTGATGGTCGCACAACAATGTGAATGTGCTCAATGCCACTGAATTGCACACATGAAAAAAGGTTGAAATGGTATATTTTGTGTTATATATATTACCGCAATAATATATATGATTACTAGAAAAAATCAGCTAACTTCTATGCTGTTTTCCCATGTGCATGGGGCGTATATGTGTGGTGTAGAGAGGAGTGCATTTAGGCTCCGTCAGGGAGACCTGAGTACAAACTCAGCTCTGCCAGAAATGGTTGGCGATAGTAGGCCTTCCTGATCAGCCTTCCTGACCTGTCTCAGTGACATCTGTCTTCTCTGCAATATGAAGATCAAACACTTAAGATAATTACGATAATTAAATAACAATTCATGCCAAGGACCCAGCACGTAGGAGTAAGTGGAAGCACGTTGTAGATAATTAATAAACTCTCAGCAGTGTCTACAGTAGCCACAACTCTTGGGGGAAAATAAAACTAGCCACATTATTATTTTTCAAACATGGGACATTGAAATAATCATGCATATTTCTCTAAGAAATACAGTAAAACAAATCATTCTTTCATTGAACATTTATCTAGTATCTACTCTGTGCCAAGTGCTGACTGACAAGGAGCTCGTCTAATGGGGCGTTTGACAGTGACCAATCAAATGAAATGCAGTGGGGACCGGGGAACCCTGGACCGTCGCTGCCAGATATGTGTGTAGGGCCAAACCAGCTTTGAAACTCTTGGATAAATGTGTTGTACACACAGCGTCAGTGGAGACCACAGCGGTGTGAGAGCATCCTCCAGAAACAGCACTGTGCTAGACAGATCGTGCAGGTGAAAATGATTCAGAGACTGCAGATGAGAAGGTCACAGCTTGTTTAGGGGGAATGAGAGCAAGACCGCAGAACGGTGCAGCATTTCCAAAATACACTCTGCACACCCTACAGCTTCTTGACGTCCTCATAGCTGTCTCACCAAGAAATGACTCTCTTGTCCAACACCGTTGGGAAACTGCCTTAAACAAAGGTCCATGGATTTTCTCTACCTTGGCATTTCTCAGATCCATGAATGTTCTAAGACAGCTTTGAGTCTCCAAGAGGGAGATGTCATGTTTCCTGAAGTTATTTGACAGTGGTGCCCTTTTCTTTCCAGAGCTCTTACTCAGATCCCATGGAAAAGCATTTTGTGGGTCACTCCACTGGGCACGTGTGTCCCTTGGAGCCACATGGAACAGGTTGTAATGGTCATTCACTGGAGAAATTGGCTAGTTGACACTAACAAAAGGGGAGGGAAGTCAAAATAGAAAGCTGCCCATCTTCTGAGGATCAGAAGTTTTTCTTGTTTCTTAGCTCGAGGGACCAAGGGTCCTGAAGAATGTCAGGAGAGGTTTCTTTCTCCTGTGAGGGCTGAACACCCATGAACACCAGGCAGGAGAGGGTCAGCCAGGAGCACGGCCACGGGGGTGTCTGGGTGGCTGAGTGGCTGTAGTGGGAGTGGGGCACCTTTACTTCAAGCTGGTGCAGCCTCCACCCGTGAGAGCCTTGTTCAAAGGCATTAAAAATGGAAATGGATTGAGGGCAACACCGAAGTGCAGATCAGGAACAGCTCACATGGTGATGCTCTTGCACTAGAAGCAAAAACTATCCTGGGATCTAAAGAAATCACTTAAGAAGAAAATGCTTCCTCTTCATTGAGCCTCAGGAAAGCTGCTTTAGTAGAATCCTGCACAATTGTTCGTACTCTAGCTTAGAAAATGGAGTTGATTAAGTGGAAGGAAATTTTTTAAATGTGACAAAGATGATGAGGTGATTAAGGGGTAGGGTTTAAGTAGCAAGATGTGGAGAATTTAAGATGTATGACTGAGTAGCGATGACAGTGGGGTGTATGATAGCTGCCTATAAAGACCCAATTAATTGCCTAATGTGGCAGATGAGAAGAAATGGGCTTTAAGCACCAAAAGGGAGGCTCGAATTGAAGCCTATCAGGGAAACAGTATTTACCCGTAAGGGTGATTCGACTGCCATCCCAGCGGAAGTCAGTGGAGTTATTTGGATAAAGATTCAGGATGAAACTTTTCTTTCTTATATCCTGGTGTCAACATTTTTTTTTTCCTTTAAAAAGGATGCATACATTTCATGTTTCTTAGGGGCAGACATTGAAGAATAAAGCACAATAGTTAATTTGCTCCAGGATGTTGTGAGATGGTAACAACACTTAGGATTGCTTCAAGCCTCTACATGTGTTTTCCCTTAAGCTGAATTATAGTACTATCCTGGCTGGTAAGAATCATAGAAAATCTGTGCATTCTGTTACACTGTGTGTGGAGATATAGCTTATGATGGAAAGCGTAGTAAGGGTAGTTACCATCAAGAGCACTTGATGAAACTAGCGAACTCTTTGTGACTCTGCATTAGGTGCTTTACCTATATAGATGCTAATCTTCCTATGGACACTCTGAGAGAGACGCTAGCATCCCCATTTTACAGATGAGCAAACTGAGCCTCGGAGAAATCACGTAAGCTGACCGAGGTCACACGACCAGTAAGTGGCAGTGAGTTTGCATTCAATTCCAAGTGACTCAAACATCCATGTCCTCTTGCTGCCTTCTGAAGCCTTCTTTGGTCATCGCTTTTATAAGCTTGCGACCAGCGGCTTAGCGTGTGAGGCGCTTCACTTGCGATTGAGAGTTGGGTGGTCGCTAAGAGCATTACCCGCGCTTAACCCAGGCAGGACCATGGCTCGGCTTCACCAAGCAGCTTGGCCAGGGCGATGCAGGGAATGAAGCAGGCAGGGCTAGACGAAAAGGCAGTTGGTCCTAGCTCCCTGCGCATTCAGAGTGGGTGTATGGAGCAGCTCTGTCAGATCTCAGAAACAGCATCCAGATTTGATTATAACTTCTCTTTGTGGTCTTTGAAGCTTTTTGTTATTCCTTCCCTTGCCTCGCGGAGTTCAGATCGATTTTCACATAAACAGAAACAATTCCTCCTTTCTGAGCACTTCATTGTTGGTGGCATTGTGGAATGTCCCAGGAAGGGGGAAATGGGGCCAATTATAAAGGAGAAATTTCTCTTCGGCTTGCATGTTTATACGAAAATGCCAAACCCACCAGCTGTCACAATAGCAGGCCTCGGGTAAGCCCTCTTTCCAACTGTCCTGCAGTGCACATACAGCAGGGGGAGATAAATCCAGTAGACCCGATTAGAAGATGCAAAGTGGCATCCTGCATTCAAGAGTTTTACAGGAAATTTAGGAAATGTGCACCTTGGTATCGTTTTTACTTCAGTAAGAAGTTCCCAAATGACAAGCATGGAAATGACAACTCAAATTTTAATTTAAACACCTAACCTCAGCTTACCACTGAAGAGCATTTTCCTTCAATAGAGAGAATGTAGATTGAAAAAAAATTAATTTCACATTCCTATTTATAGGACATTTGAGACAAACAGCCATCCGTGTTGCTGTTACCTCATTCGCCTTTTTTAGCCATCAGGACTGACTGCTTATGTCTTTTACATTCATGGAACGCATTTCAAACTTAAGAAATTCAGTTCCATAGCAGGACCTTAGCAGAGATGATATATATCATCTTGTTTGGCTATCTTTATAATGCTTTCTTCTTTTCCTAAAAAAAAAAAAAAATATAAACGGTATATTAAGACTGATGGAAAAACCAGATCTGACAGGAAGGTTAAAAAAAATAAGTTACTTAAACAATTCTTCTGGAATCATTCAAGAGAGTAGGGTGGAGTAGACTTTAAAAACAAGACAATATAATCCTGAAGATTATATTTTTAAATGAAATTTAATTGGAGCCGTTTCACTGAATTGGACCCGGTAAGGCCTTTACCCTGTCAACGCTTCCCGTGGAAGTAACCCCAGTCCGATTTCCTCCCTCTGTGGCCTGGAGTTTAAGGTGAGCTGTCAATTTCTTGGACATGAGCAAGATTACAGCTGGGACTCTCACCCAGCTCTTTAAAGCAGACCACGGGTTGTGGCAGCATGCTCTTTCGGAGGAGAGAACTTATTATTCCAGTTTTATTTATTTTTAAAAACTTTTATTGGAGTGTAGTTGATTTACAATGTTGTGTTAGTTTCTGCTGTACAGCAAAGCGAATCAGTTATACATATACATATATCCACTCTTTTTTAGATTCTTTTCCCATATAGGTCATTACAGAGTATTAAGTAGAGTTCCCTGTGCTACACAGTAGGTCCTTATTAGTTATTTTACATATAGTAGTGTGTAGATGTCGGTCCCAATCTCCCAATTTATCTCTCCCCCCTTTCCTCCCTGGTAACCGTAAGTTTGTTTTCTACATGTATGGCTCTATTTCTGTTTTGTAGATATATTATTCTTTGTGCTTATGGTAGCTCAAGTTATACTCCGAATGGCACCAAGGTTTTCCTCAGTATCTTTTGCCTGTGTATAGCAGTAGGGTCCCTGAGTCCTCAGAAAGTGTAAGTGACAGCTTACTCCATATTTGACATTTGAGATCCATGAGTTTTAATTAGTTAATGTCCCTGCATTTGCAGTGAATTACAGACAGTTTTCTTTCTGTTCTGTTTTCCTACATCTTGAATTGTGAAATCTTCCAGTAAGTCCAAAAAAACAAAAGACGTGTCGTTTAAACACATTGGTCTTAAACCAAAGCTATAGGAACTCCAAACCAAAGGTAGCCATTCCAGTTGAAATACCAAGATACTTTCTATGACACTGGATTCTTTTCATTAAAAAACAAAACCGAACCAAACTTTGCTTGAAGATGATTCTTGGGCTCTTTGCATTCAGTCATCCCTCAAACCCTCTGCCTGGGATCCAGAGTTGGATACAGATGCTTTCAGGGGCAGGATGTTTTAAAAAAGAAAACAAAAACTGTGTGTCTCCCATGACATAGAAAATAACTTACTTTTAGGCCTTCACATCATCTATTTGAGTATTTGAGCCAAAAGAAAAATTAACTTTAGAATCAGAGATTTCCAAACCAATGTAAAAAGCAAATTTGACTCCTGTTTACCATTGGTTTCCATTGTCTTTATTTAAAGGAGCATAGGAGGTAATAACAAAGAAGACTAAAGAAAGGCAAATAAAGGGGGAAAAAAAGCTGGAATTCATGAGGGAAAAAAATAGAGTGGATACACATATTTGAACGGTTTCTGAAATGGTCTAAATCTTTCACTTCTGTCAACCAGTGCACCTTCTCTTATATGCAGGGAAATGCTCTGACAACCCAGCCTCTTCCAGTGCTTTTCCTGAATATCAAGCATCACCCTCTAAGTTTTCAGCCATGTATTTTCTTTGGACCGCTCTTCTTTACCCTTATTAAATACTTCACATATATGAATGGGAATGTCAACATTTAAACTTTCGTGTGAGGTGGGAAAAAGGGAGAAGTTTATTTCAGTACTCTTCTACTTAAACACATGGAACTCTGTTATAACTTCGTATCTTTGCAGTGTAATATATGGTTGAAATCTAAAAGGCGGTTGAAACCATGACACCCCAAAAACTGTAGAAAAAGCAATCTATACCATCCACAGACAAATTCTGGTGCCGATCCTGGTGTTAACAACAAAATTCAGTTTTACATTTTTATATTATAGGTATTAATGCCTGTTGGGTTTTTGTCTCCCCCTAATTCCTGCGAATCCTAAGGTCGATTTACTTTTGTTTTTCTAATAAAAATGTAAATCTCAATATGTTAGTGAGAATTAAGCCTTTGAAACATATTTTTCCGCCTATAACACTCTATTAGGACTACTGGATTATTTGAAAATCTGTCCGTTTTTTAAATATCTTTTTAAATTTTTTAAAAGTTTTATGTTGGAGTATATTTGATTTACAATGTTATGTTAGTTTCAGGTGTATAGCAAAGTGATTTAGTCATACATGTACATATATCTCTTCTTTTTCAGATTCTTTTCCCATATAGGTCATTAGAGAGTATTAAGTAGAGTTTCCTGTGCTATACAGTACCTCCTTGTTGATTATCTGTTTTATATATAGTAAGTAATGTGTGTATGTCAATCCCAACCTCCTAATTTATCCCTCCCCCCAACCCTTTGGTAACCGTAAGTTTGTTTTCTATGTCTGTGAGTCTGTTTCTGTTTTGTGAGTAAGTTCATTTGTATCATTTTCTTAGATTTCACATATAAGTGATACCCTATGATATTTGTCTTTGTCTGGAAAATCTGTCAGTTTTAGACTTTAGTGGATATACATATTTTTATCGGATATACATATATACATATACATATTTTTAATAGAAGTAATCCAATCCTATACTTCTGGCTAATATACCCAATTTGAAGTGTATGTGTATTTATGTGACGTATTTGAAAGTGTTGTGTTAAATATTTTAAGTATTATACAAATGTCAGTTATTGTTGTTATTATGTATACGAGGTCTGCTTTGTGCTGGGGAAAATTTAGTGATGTTAGCTGGAGACAACGGACTGAGCATAGTAGTGTAGGCATGAAAACTGGAGTCTGTACTTAAGGGAGACCTTATTTTAATAATGATCATTGTATAATACAACATCTCTACCACTAAAGTAAGAAATGTGTGAATATGTACTGTCTGCCTTATTTACTTATTAGGTGCTTTTGAAAATGTTTCAGTGAGTTAAGACCTTTAAGTCTGTATTTTGCAAAGAGAAAAGTTCACCTAAACCATAAGGCTAAAAACAAATAGATTAGTAGAAATTAACCTATCTTTTTTCTTTTTAATAACATAGATGGTCTCTTCATAGAATTTTCTAATAAAAAGTATAATATTGATTCCTCTACTTGGGAAAAAAAAACCCTCCTTATATACTTCCATACACACAAGATGTGCATCTAGAATGTAAATCATGTGTTTTGTTTTGTTTTTTTTAACTCACAAATAACCTGTCTATGTTTATTTATTTTTTATTTTTTCTTATTAGTCATCCATTTTATACACATCAGTGTATACATGTCAATCCCAATCTCCCAATTCATCACACCACCTGTGTTATAAAAGAAAATTATATAATCATGTGTTATAAAAGAAAATTGTATGGTATTCCGAAGACTTAGCACTCCAAAAACTATCTTAATGGTGCATTTTGAAAAATGCCATTAATCTGAAGGATCGTTCATTGATCCCTGGGTCTTATATCAAACCACAGAGCAGAGTGGCAGGGTTGGTCACCCTAGCAGGATGGAGCAGCCCAGTGATGTAAGAACTTGGACCTGGACACATTCATTGGGGTGGGCCAGCGGAATGGCAGGGGACAGCCTGTCCATGGGCAATGCAGAGAATGCCAGCCCATCAGGAGGGGCGTGATAACTGGTAAATACGGTGTCCATTTACCAAGAGATGGCAAGGGGCCCTGACAAAACACACAAACAGAGATTGTAGGTTCAAGGAACATCACAGAACCCTAGCAAACAGTATGCAGTGGACCTCAGGTAGATCCTTCTGCTTGGCAAGGCCTCAGCCACAGGGCTGGAGCTCAGGAGCAGAAGTCAAATCCTGGCATAAGAAGGAAGAAGGCAAGAGCAAGATGGAATCATCGATTTTCCCAGATTCTGGAAGGACAAAGTGGCCAGAATGGTTTTAAGGACAGAACGAAGCTCCCGGGGAGAAGGCAGAAACTACTCTTCAAAACTTGAGCAAAAGGCAAGACTTGGGCTTCCCTGGTGGCGCAGCGGTTGGGAGTCCGCCTGCCGATACAGGGGACACGGGTTTGTGCCCTGGTCCGGGAAGATCCCACATGCCGCGGAGCGGCTGGGCCCGTGAGCCATGGCCGCTGAGCCTGCACGTCCGGAGCCTGTGCTCCGCAACGGGAGAGGCCACAGCAGTGAGAGGCCTGCGTACCGCAAAAAAAAAAAAAAAGGCAAGGCTTGGCTTCAGGGCAAAGTCGAGCAAGTGATGGGTGCAGCACGCAGTGAGGACTGGACCAGCTGCGCATCTTCTGAGCACAGTCCCCAGAGTTTGCAGAAGTGGGGGAAGAGGATCAAGGGACAGAAAGCCAAGCAGAGCATCACCCCGAACCTGCTTCCAGCTCATCTTGAGCGTTTTCCTCTCTGTTCAGTAGAGTTCAGAGGCGCTGGCCTCTAGCTGCTTAACAAGCTATTTCTCAGAACTTTCTCAGCTTCAGTGGAAGCAGTAACTGCTCCTGGAGGGATCCCGGCAGTCAGTGTGCAGGAGTTCAAGGCTGTTTCCTGCACCCTGAACCAGTCCCCAGGAGTTTCCTGGGGTCCTTAATAGCCACCTGGACTCTTGATCTCTCTGCAGGATATCAAGGTGAAGTTTTAGTTTTCCTAGGCCACTCTACGGGAGTCATCTTTTGACCAGAGGGCAAAGCCACCCAGAAATCTGTTCAGTTTATTTGGATAGCTAGATGCCAACAACGAATATGTTTTAAAGAACCCATACACCACCCTATCTTTCTGTCGTCATTTCTAGGAAGTGTTCAGCAAGACCGAATGGTGCTCTTTAAAAGAATATTTGCTGGGAAGACCATGCTGGATGCTTAACAACTGGGCCCTACAGTTTATTTACTTTCAAATAACGTTGCGTTTGCCATATTACAATCCAAACACCTTCACGTTCATTATGGTTTATGCTGCTGGCGACACATTCATGATACCCCTAATCTGTTTATGACATTCCTTTTGTATGTAGACGCCTGATCATGCATCCAAACAAGCATCAGCACCCTGCACTGTCGGACTACCGCACAGTGTACGTGGACGGGGGAGGCATGTGTGACAAATTGTTCTGTAAGGAGAGAGCAGCCAGCAGAGTGAGGACCTGGAACTCAGGTCCTGCCCTGGGCAAGTTTACTAGACATCTCGGATACAGTGGTTAACTTAGCAAGGCATATGCCTTCGGAGGACAGAGCTGAGACTGTGAGATGTTATAGGGTAGGGAATTGGGCTCAAAATAAGGACAAACTTTTTACCTGTGGAGCAGTAAAGAAAAAGGGGAGAGCGGACTGTAGATTTCCTGGAAAGATAGTGAACATGGCAGTAAGTGTAGAGTTCAATCAAAGTAGACAGTGGGTGGGGACTTAGCGGGAATGTTATATTTAAGTATAGAGTAGAGAATTGACCTAAATGGCTTTTAAAGTGAGTGAATTTTCCATTTTGTAATCTGAATTTTTTGCCTGATTCCCTGCTGTGTAGTAGGCTGAACAGTAGTCCCCAAACATGCCCATGTCCTAATTCCTGGAACGTGTGAATGTTACTTTATATGGCAAAAAGGACTTTGCAGATGTGATTCAGTTAAGGATCTTGAGTTAGGGAGATTATCCTGGAATATCCTCAGGATAGTTTTATAAGAGGGAGTCAGGAGGGATTGGAGGCAGAGGAGAAGATGTGATGGTGGAAGCAGAGGTGGGAGTGATGTGCTTTGAAGATGAAGGAATGGGCCACAAGCCAAGGAATGTAGGCAGCCACTAGAAGCTGAAAAACGCTCTGCTAGAGCCTCCAGAAAGAATGTAGCTCTGCCCACACCTTGACTTTACCCTGGTGAGGCTCATTTCAGACTTCTGACCTCCAGAAATGTAAGAAAATAAATTTGGATTGTTTTAAGCCACTAATTTTGAGATCGTTTGTTACAGTGACAACAGGAAACTAATATACCTACCTTTCTCTGGACTGTGTTTGGAATTTTATTTGAGCCCTAAGCAAGCTAGCCAAGGCCAAAATACATACGTCAGTGAAAGAAATATAGCCGTCTCACTCTCCTCCCCCAATACCAGTTATGTTCTTAGATTGAGCCTTATGTAAAGTTGCTCCTTTGTAATGGATTTTTTCCTTTTTAATTTACATATGTGTTGGAATGACTTCTATGCATGTGTAATTAAATCCAAACATCTTAGCATGACGATCGAGGCTGCTACTTGCCCATCTATTTCCTTCCTGAACCCCTGTCATGCTGAACTTCACAAGTTTCCTTAAAGCACCATGCTACTTTGCCTCTGTTATTTTGCGTGTGTTGTTTCCTCTGTAGTGAATGGCTTTTATATTCTGTTTTGTCTAGATAACTTCTACTCTTCTCCATCAGGATTATGTTTAGCTATATCAGAGACCCCAGATAACAACGTTATTAAATAGAAGTTTAATTCTCTCCTGTGACAATTCGGAAGACGACAGTTTGGCACTGGTGTGGCATCTCAGCTCTGGGATGTCCACAAGAAATCAGGCTTCTTCCAGCTCATTGCTCTGCCTCCCCTAGAGTATGTCTTAGTCTTCATAGTACAAGATAGTGTTTAGAGCTCCAGCCATCACATCTGTATTCCAGTCAGAAAGATGGAGGAAAGCACAAAGAGGAAAAGGAGCACATTCCAGCTGTCTTCTGGGGGAAGGTTCCTGAAAGCTATCAAATTATACCTCTACTCACATACATTAACAAGTACTTAGTCACTTGGAAAGAGGCTGGGTAATGTAGTTTTTATCTTGGGGTGAGGGGTGGCATTGACCATACTAAAAACCAGATGCTCTATTTCTGTGGAGGAAAGAAAGGGATATTAATTGACAATGAACCATTATCTGTCACACTATCACTTAAAACTCAGATTATGTGGTTCCTGTTCTGAGAAGATGTTCCTTACCCCAACTGTGTTAGTTGTC
This sequence comes from Monodon monoceros, assembly GCF_005190385.1. Taxonomy (NCBI): domain Eukaryota; kingdom Metazoa; phylum Chordata; class Mammalia; order Artiodactyla; family Monodontidae; genus Monodon; species Monodon monoceros. Next base: position 12,127,350 of record NW_021703776.1, on the reverse strand, counting down.
CCTGCTCTGTGCTCCCATACATCCTGTGAATACTTTACCTGTGTCAAATGCCTTTATTACCTTGGCTGTCTGTTACATGGGAATGTGAACAATTTGAGGCAGGAACTCAGTTTTTGTCACTGTATTACCTAGCAAAGTAGCTATAAAAATTTATTTATACTGAGTGAATGAATAGATTAACCCCAGAGTTTTCAGATGGCAGCATCCCAGAAATTTTGAGATTTGAGGAGATACTTTAATTTAAGCTGTACTGTATTTTATGCTCTTAAAATAGTTTTGCAGCAATTCCTAGGAAATTATTTAAGAGTGTACATCCAAACATATAGCCAATGTAGCCGTGTGTGTGTATGTGTGTATTTTATGGTTCTAAAAGTTAGAATTCTGCATATGACAAGACATACAGTAGTACCCCCTTATGTGTTTCACTTTCCACAGTTTCAGTTACCCGCAGTCAACCGAAGTCAGTAAATATTAAATGAAAAATTCTAGAAATAAATAATTCATACTTTTTTTGGTTGTTTTTTGGCTGCACCGTGCAGCATGTGGGATCTTAGTTCCCTGACCTGGGGTCGAACCCGTGCCCCCCTGCAGTGGAAGCATGGAGTCTTAACCACTGAACTGCCAGGGAGTTCCCTGCACAATTGATACGTTTTAAACGGAGTGCTAGTCTATGAGTAGAGTGATGAAATCTCGTGCCATCCTGCTTCATCCTGCCCGGGACATGACTCACCCCTTTGGCCAGCGTATCCTGCTCCATACTTGGTAGCGTCTTGGTTATCAGATCCACTGTCCTCGTATTGCAGTGCTTTTGTTCAAGTGACCCTTAGTTTACTTAATAACGGCCCCAAAGCACAAGCGTGTGATGCTGGCAATTCGGATATGCCGAAGAGAAAGCCTAAAGTGCTTCCTTTAAGTGAAAAGTTCAAAGTTCTCGAATTAATAAGAAAAAAAAAGGTTCGTTGAGGTTGCTAAGATCTACAGTAGGAACGAATCTTTTATTTATGAAAGTGTGCAGGAAAAAGAAATTCCTGCTAGTTTTTCTGTCACACCTCAAATTGCAAAAGTTATGGCCACAATTAAGGTAGAAAAGGGATTAAATTTGTACAATAAGATATTTTGAGAGAGACTACTTTTGCATAACTTTTATTACAGTATGTTGTTATAATCGTTCTATTTTATCATTATTGGTTTTTTTTTAAGTGTAAATTTTTAAAAATTTATTTATTATCTATTTTATTTTTGGCTGCGTTGGGTCTTCATTGCCACGCGTGGGCCTTTCTCTAGTTGCGGCAACCGGGGATCTTTCACTGCGGCGGCCTCTCCTGCTGTGGAGCACGGGCTCCAGACGTGCGGGCCTCGGCAGCCGTGACACTCAGGTTCAGCAGTTGTGGCTCACGGGCTCCAGAGCACAGGCTCAGCAGTTGCAGCGCACAAGCTCAGTTGCTCTGCGGCACGTGGGATCCTCCCGGACCAGGGCTCGAACCCATGTCCTCCGCCTTGGCAGGCGGATTCTCAACCACTGCGCCACCAGGGAAGCCCTATTATTATTGTTAATCTCTTATTGTGCCCAATTTATAAATTAAACTTTATCATAGGTATGTATGTATAGGGAAAAAACAGTATACATAGGGTTTGGTACTGTCTGAGGTTTGAGGCATCCATTGGGGGTCTTGGAACTTATCCCCCATGGAGAAGGGGGTGGTGATACTGTACTTAGATTTCCTTTACATTCCCACCTCACTTTTCCCTGTAAAGATAGTTTAGAAAAAAATGTGATCAAGGGAAGTTTATGTCAATTTAATCCATTAAAATGCAGCAGATTGCATGTGGACCCTAATCTGTATTAATGTAACCAAATTATGTAGGTAACTGTAACACTATCCAGTTAAGAGGTAGACTAATAAATTTATTGAGTAGAAATCTGTTGAGTGATAAAAATACATAATTTTGTTTCTAGCGATCTTTCTTCTGATATCCCTCTTTTCTGAAATGTGCATTAACAGTGTCATGAGATCATAAATACTAGAAAGGTATTATGGTCTGGAGAAATCTAGAATCCTATAGCACTCTTTCAGTTCAAACAACTAGTTTGACCCTAGTAAGATTAAGATTAGATGGGACAGTAGAAGTGTCATTATTGTTCTCAGTATACAGGTCTTCATTTTTCTTAAGGATACTCTTTCGATCATTAACAGATATTTATCATCTACTGAAGAAATAAAATACACCAGACTTGAAAGTCAATGTAATAAAAAAAAAAAAGACATGATACTTGCTCTTAAAAACTTGTAATCTTGGGCTTCCCTGGTGGCGCAGTGGTTGAGAATCTGCCTGCCAATGCAGGGGACACGGGTTCGAGCCCTGGTCTGGGAGGATCCCACATGCCGCGGAGCAACTGGGCCCATGAGCCACAACTACTGAGCCTGCGGGTCTGGAGCCTGTGCTCCGCAGCAAGAGAGGCCGCGATAGTGAGAGGCCCGCGCACCGCGATGAAGAGTGGCCCCCACTTGCCACAACTAGAGAAAGCCCTTGCACAGAAATGAAGACCCAACACAGCAAAAATAAATAAATAAACTCCTACCCCCAACATCTTAAAAAAAAAAAATTTGTAATCTAGTAGGGAAGAGAGATTTTATTTAAAATGGTAATGTGTTACAGTAGCTATCAACTGAGGTTAACTGAGGGAATGACTGAATGACCGTAAGAATCTGGGAGACCATATTTTAGGGTATTCTATGGAATTCTTTTGTGAATTACCTGTTCATATGTTTCCACGATCCTCTACCTCAAGAATTGTTAGAGTACAGTTAATTAGCAGAGTATTTTTCAACTTGCTCCTTAAAATTAGGGTGACCATATGTTCTAGTTTGCCTGGGACTGTCTCAATGTACGCCTGTTATCTCAGCATGATCATTAGTAGTGCCCCTTTCACTCCCTGGAGTTGGCCGTACATAGCCTGCTTCTCCATCCTCAGCAGGATGTACGTCCCTCACTTCCCCCTTGTTCCTCCCTTTCCACACCAAAAGCATGTAAGACTAGGAAAGAGGGCAACTTACTCTTCCTGAAAGCTCAGTTTCTGGCTGTGGTTCGGATTTTCCTGTTACCACCTGCTGAGTATTAGCCCATACTCAAGCCTTGCAGATTGTTTCAAGTTCCTGTGGTTTGTAGATAAAAGCCTTTATTCTTTGGAGGAAAACGTGCTTCTGGTTTAAAAAAAAGATTTCCATGTTTGAGTTCACAAAAAAACATTTCTTTAAATTACTATTAGATCATCCAGCACTGGATAGATATGCTTTTTCCAAATTCAGTAATTCGATCTACTGTAATTAATTTAGATTTTGGCCTTTAAAAATCTTTTTTTTTCCCCCCTGAGGGAATGAGTTATGGTACAGAGGTGAATATCCTGTATTGATTTATCAATCGATGGACGATAGATAAATCACCAGAGCTTATCCTTCTTGATAATCCTTTTGAAGTGTTTTTCTTATTTGATGAAATTTTATAAAATGACTTAAGTGCTTGGTTGGCTTTCTTAATGTGGTTTGAATAAACTGAAAAGTTTTCTGTTTTTATAATCATTAAGAATGCTAATTATTATGTTTTAAATAAGTGATGTCTTCATAGACTTAGGCATATGCGGTTGTTTGTCCTTTTGCTATAATCTTAAATTAGTGCTTTTTAAAATTAGCATATTGTTCTTACTTAAATGCTTCAAACAGTCCCTCTTTTGCCCTTATGAGTTGTTTCTTCCTATCTGCTGCAGGTTCAAAAACAACTTCAGTATAGTGATCAGAACTGTAAATAAAATCCAGGTAAATGAAACTATGATGGGGAAAATCTGTGGGTTTTTATGACATCACTTTTGGCTGCACGGAGACATTTTTGCTTGCTTTTTGTCTGTGTTCCAGGTAGTTAAGTTTGTAGAATAGTTGACCTCTAGATAAGTAAAGTGTTTTTGTAATTCCATTTGAAAATTAGTGTGGAAAATTAAGGTGTGCACCCCTATGGAGAAAGTTGAGGTCAAGTAATTCATTCCTGAAGCTGTGCGGTCATAAAGATTCACATATGGGGCTCAGAACTACTATTAACCAATCAAATTGCTCCCAGAGGGGTGCTCACTTCCTAGGTCAACTCTTAAAACACTCCACATAGCCATTGTAGTCTTCCAAGTACTTGCTTGGTGGATGGACAGAGAAACAGGAAATCAGAGTGAAAATGGATGCTATAAATCTGTTTTGTACAGAAATGTGTTGAACAACTTTTAGTGAGGGCAAATGTACTACATTAGATTTTAGGATTCCACAATACTGCCTAATTCACCTGGGAAACAAAATCTTTCTTTTGTTACACTTGGTTTTTTTTTTTCCCCTAATTTAAGACTCACCAAAATTGTGTAAAGTTTGTGATTATTTCAGAGTTTTGGAAATCAGTCTTGCTTCCCTTTTATCAAAGGTTACAAAACAATCCTTCTACAAGTCACAGGGGAGATAAGGAGTTCTATAAAGTAGATTTAAATTATCTAGTGAGTGCCCGAACATTATTGTTGCCAAAAGAATGCCTTCAAAAGTAGCAGGCAAAACAAAAACTGAAAGATTTGCTCTAATTTATATAAAAGAGAACTCAATAAGTACAATATATTACATATTATAAATATATTTATATATAAGTATTATATGAAGTTAAGATGATTCACAAATACTATATAGATTATTTAATATATATCTATGTATATATCTACATCTATAGCTATCTATCTATATCTATATCTATATATATATGTTGCCTTTTAGAAATAGATGTTAAACATTAACCCTAAAAGTTTCCAAGATGTCAGTTGTTCCAGGAAATTAATTTGGCGTTTTCTCATCTCATTATAGAGATGGGGAGACAGCTGATCATGTGGATTTTTGCTGCATTTTGGTTTTTAGATGCTCACATAGAACCTGTAGGTCAAAGACACTGTGTCTTGCCCAAATGCAATTAAATTTCCTAACAGTTATTTCTGGTGTTGATGGTATTTGAATACAGATTATAAAACCTTGAAAAGACTTCTGGGTTTTGATTTTATGTTGTTTTTTGCTACAAATTTCATATTTTCAATTACCCCAAATACTGCAATTGTGAAATATAACAACTAAGGCATTTTGGCAAAAAACACAAATTTGTCCTGATCCTCAAGATGTTAAGTATCTTGAATTTTCATGGTCATTAGTGTTCTCCTGTTAGTAGCATTCAGGAAAGAAGGGAGGAAAAGTTAAATAAAATGGTTCACATCTTTTAAATTGCAAGACAATTTGCTGCTTCAAATGGACCAAATGCTTGTTTTGGGAAAATGCATATTTCGCGTATTTCACAATTTGATACTTATTTTTGGTAACAGCTTGCCATACCATGCAATTTCTTTTTTTTTAAATTAATTAATTATTTTTATTTTTGGCTGTGTTGGGTCTTCACTGCTGCACGCAGGCTTTCTCTAGTTGTGGTGAGCAGGGGCTACTCTTCATTGCGGTGCACGGCCTTCTCATTGTGGTGGCTTCTCTCGTTGCGGAGCATGGGCTCTAGGCGCACAGGCTTTAGTAGTTGTGGCGCTTGGGCTCAGTAGTTGTGGCTCGCGGGCTCTAGAGCGCAGGCTCTGTAGTTGTGGCGCACAGGCTTAGTTGCTTCGCAGCATGTGGGATCTTTCTGGACCAGGGCTCGAACCCGTGTCTCCTGCATTGGCGTGTGGATTCTTAACCACTGAGCCACCAGGGAAGTCCCATACCATGCAATTTCAACTGTGGTATTACTGGGGTTTGTTTCTGCAAGGAAGAGATAGCAAAAACAAACAGATCAAAAAACAAAAACATTTATTTGAGAGCCATAAGAGTTGCCTGAATACCTCTGAAGGTTTTGAAAATAACCTACTTTACCATTAATAACCATTAATGTAACTTGTACTAAAAGGAGGTGGTCTTAAGGGCCAGCACATTCTAATGGGCTGTGCTCATAATGAGTGGGGTGTCCTTGGTCCAATTACATACCTGACTTACAAGTAGGTGTAACCACTGACTTATACCTGAAGGCTTTGGCAGGACATTGAGTCCCAGTTTTTCTTCCTGGAAAGCGAACATCCACAAGCATTCTCAGGTGACAATACTGAGAGTTATATCTATATGCTAATAGTTACTATGCATTGAGTACTCTCTGTCAGACATTGGATCAGATGCCTAACATACACTATTTAAAAAATATTCTTTCATCTTTCAAGGTAGATACTATTTTCTTTGCTTTAGGGATTCGGAAACCAGGGTTCAGATTAAGGATATGTTTAAGGTCACACAGCTCGTGAGCTACAGGACCAGTATTCCAGCTGAAGTGAGTCTGATTCTGTAATCACTGCACTGTACCAACCTTTTGCTTTCCTTTTCCAGTGCGGAGAATCTGGTCTGATTTTAGACAGATGCACTTTATCCTTTCAGAGGGCAAGCCGAAGATATTAAACTGTCTCCGGCTTAAGTGTAAAGTAAGTGGATTATTTCTGTACTTTATCCCCTCTCATGAAAGTATAAATAAGCCAGTATAGGTGCAGTCTTCCCAGTTCCTTTGAAGAAGCAGCAACATAGAATCAAGTCATCATATAATGTCAGAGGGAGGGGCTCGATACATATTTTGAACACAGATGAGGCTTTCAGAAATGGTTCAGCTTCTGGAATTGTTACTGCACTTCTTTTCCTGATTTTAAAGTTTCTGTTCTGAAGACTCTATTAAGTTGAGAAATACTGTCCTTCAGACCAGTAATTTCGTGACCACTCACCTGAGCCCCGCCCACCATGAGCCTTTGCCAGTCTCCTGCCGGGCCATATTGCAGTTTTCAAGGAGGTGCCCAGCGGTTGCCTTGATCCTGTTCTGTCAAAGTCAGCTGTGGAATCCAGGTGTCTGAGAGCTAAAACAAGTCAGCTCCAAATCAAGTCTTATATTCTATGCCCAGAATCTGCTACTGATTCACATCGGGACCTTTGAATCAGTTTTTCCTTTTCACTATGCCTCAGTTTCTCAATTATCAAAATAAGGAAAAAAGAAAAAAAAAAAACACACATATGTTCTGAAGGGAGAACTTAGCCTTGGAGTGAGAGAATTTTTGAGTTTTTTTAGGACTTAAGCCCAAGTTTATTATATCATTACTTTTTATTTTTCTCATTTTTATGGTTATTTCTCTTTAACTGGCATATGATTCTTTCAAATCATGAGAAAAACCTTACTTCTTGGATTTGAGTTTTCATATTCTTCTGGAAGTTTCAGTTATTAGTTACTGTTACTTTTTCAGAACTTAGAGGCAACATTTCATATCAATGTTATTTTCTGTATATTATTTTCGTTTTGAATGTCAGCACCTCTACCTGGAAGGGAAAGTTGAAGCAGAAAAGTTTTGGGCTCAGCTTAAAAATGCAGTGTGCTAAATCGAACACTTGCCGATACATTTAAGGTGTAAACTAAAGGTGATCAGTTTCTAGCACGCTGGCTCTTTTCCATACCCTGCCTGTGCCGGACATTGCTAATCGATCCTGGGTTCTTTCTTACCAAGTATAGAGGCCATTTGGCTTTAAAGAACCCTTCTTTGCACAGGGCTCAAACAATCATTTGGCGTTGGCATGCAGGATAAAATCAATTTGCCATTCGTGGAACCATGCTCTGTGTAATAAACACCAAGACAAACAGATTTTTCTCCTCAGGGAGCACGCTGAAACCTTAATGAAAAGATACTTAGTAGTAGAGTAGAAATCCACTGAGAAGGCCCTAAAGTTCTTAAAAGTTCTAGAAGGGTGTCATGGGGAGCTCATCTATGAAAAATACCTTGTGAAGAAATGAAGTTTTGAGTTAAAAATCTCACTAGCAGAGGCAAGGATGAGGAAGTATTTGCTTTCCCACTGTAGATGGCTTTTCGTTACGCTTCATCGGGACAGGTTGCTTGGATTCACACTCACCAAACACTCACAGATCTCATATCCTTGTGCCTGGACCCAGATATTAGTCTCTAGGGATTGTTCCTACTTATTTTTTTTTTTTTTTCTCCTGAGCTTGAACACAAAGGCACATATGGAGGGATGCATCAGATGGGGCGCTGTTACCTTTTCCATGAGCATCAGGAGTACTCCTTAGGAAGTGGTAAAATTAACCACTTAACATCCTTGTTAAGTCTTGGAGTAAAAAGACATCAGATCCAAAATGAATAGCTGTATCCCTATCTGTGTCTCCTTGGTGGGATTTCTTTTCGTATCCATTGGCTTTGTTTTTGTCATCTTTTAATCTAAGTATGAGTAGTATTACATTTCAGTGACACTTCTTGTTAACTTGAGAGGAAGAATGACCAAATGGCTTGAAGTAGTCTAAGCAACCAGGAGCTGCACTAGGGGGCGCCCTCTTCCAGGAGTCCTGACATTGCCCTGGGCCTGGGGAGAGCTGTGTGTGCCTGTTGGTGGATGCAAAGGTTTGACTATCCCAGAAGGTCTTTAATCATTTCCTTGGGGGCCTTTGTTCTTCTCAAGGCTCTTTTGGTTACAAGAAACAGACATGCACTTAAGTTGCCTCACGGGAAGCAGGATTTATTGAAAGTTTGTGCGTGGGAGAAGCTGAATGACCAGCTTCAGCAAGGGCAGAAGCTGAGCTGCACCAACCTGGCATCTCTGTCTCTCTGAATCATCATGCCCTTACTGTCCTCTCCCTTTCCCACCTGGCTTCCTCTGTGCATCCGTAGTCACTCTCCACTCATAAATCCAGCAGATGCTTGACCCCTATGGCCACCCCAGCTCCGCCTACCACTACCTGTTAGTTGCAAGGCTTAGCTTCCCACCTCTGATTCCACAGAGAGGACTTAGACCACTTATCTTTTCCAAGCCGACCCACTGATCATAATATGACACAGACGGAGACCCCTTAGCTCCCCTTGAGTCAGGGCTCTATTGGTTTAATCAGCTATGGCCAGAGGTTGCAGAATCAGACCATACACATCACAGCTGCCTCTGCAGCCTCTTCAGGATACCAGTGCTCCCAGCGCCCTTACAGGTATGAGGATAGAATGACCAAGGCCAGAATTAGAATCGTAAGAACAGATTGGATTTGCCTGGGGAAGAGTGTAACAGTACAGGAGCCAGCCGCTTCCAAAGCTGGCTCCAGAGGGTTGACAGTAGGTTTAAAGTTATGTTTAGAAATTTAGACCATGTGAAATTTACATCCATCTTCACTATGTTTTTCCTCTGGCTGAGATAGAATCCTTTCAGAAGCACTCATTTTTCCTGTAAGTATTGCCATTGGCTTATCTCATAATTTAATGATCTAGGAATGCTCTCTGTCACCCAAAGGTAAGGGGAGACTACAAAGAAAGGACTCTACATTCTGCTGTACACTCTGTCAAAGATCAGAAAATAATCAGTGGATCGTAGGCTTGGAGGCTGAGGAATATTAATTAATATTGTGGACCTGCTTGGTAAAAAGCTTATGCTTTTCTTACCCTGACTTTTCTAATTAATGATACACGATGTTAGTAGCAACTAGGGATCAGACCTGAGAAGTAAGTTTTCTTTTTTTGTAGGAACATGTTTCTGTGGTAGGCAAGATGAGGCTGAGAGTCTTGGTTACGGAGGAGATTTTCCACTCCACTGTTATGTTCTGGATGGCTTTTACCAAGTACAAGTCAAGCCATGATTACAGGCCATTTATCCAGCCCCTTTGGCCTCCTTCCAGCCTCCTAAGAAATGTTAACATGGACATTGACCAATACTCTCACCCCCTACCTTGAGAAGAGGACGTAAGTAGCCCAGTGAGCCTGTGAGTAGCATCCTTGAAGAAGCAGATCAGGCAGGATGGCTCAGGGGTCTGAGATCCTGCGGGGTCCTGCTTGTTCTGTCTCTGTTTCTGACCTTACCTTTGAAAAAGTCACCCAACCTCTTTCCAGGTCTCAGTTTCCTCATCTGCAAAATGGGAATCAGTTCCTCTCGATGACCTCTAAGGACCATTGTGAGGTTTGCTATTAATGATGCTAAGAATGCTTGGAACTTATAAATATTTCCTAAGAAGAGCTGGTATCTTTGCTCTTGCTATAAGATTGGAGGAAGTATGCAGCATCTCCTCTGTTCATCTGTAATTTAGTCAGCTTGTGTACAGACTGCACTGCATTAAACGCTGAACTCCGATCCTAGTGTTTAAACATATTAAATACAAAATATGAGTAGTATAAATTGTGTGAAACACTTTGGTCTCCTACTTGGAGGCCTAACAAGATTTTGATGCAGGGTCACCACAAACATTATACAGATGCTGCTAAGAGTAAGTGGAAGTCTTTTAGTCGGTGGCTGGAAGATAGTCTTACAGCAGAAGTACTGGAAGCCCATCACTGGGGGATTTATAAGTGGGCCAAGCAAAACTGAGGGGGACCAGTCTGCACTGCTCATGGGTGGGCAAGGCCTGGAGGTATTTGTTTATTTTATTTGCACATTAACTTTTATAATGCTATTCCTCTAAAGAGCACAAAAAAGCTTTACAGATAACAGACTCCAAACTTTAAACTCTTCATCCCCCAACAGCTTTGTAGGGGTTTGCTGCCATAATTAATCAAAAAGAACATCCACCTATTTCTCCCTTTAGAAAAATAAAACTTTAAGACAAGGGAGTTTTCCATTAGTGTTTAGGGATGGAGGATACCACTGCATGTCTCTTATTTCTGAGCTCTCGGTTCAGGGTTTTCATTAATAAAAATGCAATGGGTTTCACACGCTGGCTGAGTAAAGAGGAACAGAGAGCCATGGGGGGGCTGCGGAGAAGCCATGAAGATGATTCTCGACTCCCATGTTGAATGGTAACCATCGTGGTTTTCGTTATCCACAGATTCTTTAACTGATGCAGTTTTCTTTCTTCCTTTTTCCAAAAGAAGTGGTCCTTTGTTGCCCTCCTTTGCTCTTACGTTTGAGTAGCGACTTGTGGTCTCTACATCACTACCCTTTGTATTTCTCCGAAGTCACATCGGGTGCACCGAGTGAATGTTTATGGCCTAAAAGAAATATGAAGCTCTTTGCCCCTTTCCTTTTTACATCATGCTGGTTTTCTGTTTCATCCTGGCCTGTATTTTTCATTTTACTATAAAAACCTAAGGTCTTTAATATTTTCCTCTGGGGCAAAGCCCAAGAAGAAAAGGAACGCTGAAGAGTGGTAGAAACTGTTGACGGGGAAAGTTTGAAAATGACCGTGTTTCATTGCAGTTTTCAGAAACCGTAAGCTGACACAGAGAAACCTCGGTAGTTACACATATCAGCCCACTCCTCTGTCCTCTGAGGAGAAGGGAGAGATTTATAGAGTCCACAGGGGCTGGGGCCACATAACCCAGTTTGAGCTTAGAAGGCTCTAGCTCCTTAATGCCAAGGAAAATTTTGGAAATGATTCTCCTTTGCTGACAGTACCCTCATTACTGATTGTGTAGAGTAATTTATCAGGCATTTCTTAAAATAAACCCTTCATTTATACTAATAGGACTTGGCAGGAAGGAAAAATTGGCAGGACTTGGAGTTCCTAGTGTGGGTTTTTTCTTTTCTTTTCTATTTTTTTAAATTTTCTTGTCTTTAAAAAATTTAAAAACACCAACGTTGAAAAGTTTTAAACATTTTGGGGAAACAGTTTGAAGTTCATTAAAGCATAAAGGATTACATTATAAATCTTCGAAATGGAAGAAGGGAAATATTTCCAAGGATGAAGTTCACCAAAAGAAAAAAGAAAGTACAACATCACTGATTTTATCTTTCTGCATTCTTTGGGCGTTGGGTTCCTCATGTTAAAGACTTTGTTACTTAGTTTTGGTGTCACATGGGCTTTTGAAGAGAGCTCATCTCAGTTTTTCTTCTCCATGTACAGTTATAGTCTCCTTCTCCTTGAAGTGGTATCAGCTAGCCGTTTCTCTTTAGTTATGCACATAATGTAGCAGTGTTGTTTATATATACCCAAGATAGTTATTCTCAAGGCTTTCTGACTGCATATTTTTAGCCTTGGGCTTCTGACAATACATTTCCATCTTACACTCCCTTGGAATTAAAAGGACATCATCAGAATTGATAACCTTTCCTCCTTTAATACAATGATAGCCATGTTATCATAATAAAACTTACATAACAATCAAATCTTCAGGCTCAGGAAAAATGCTTCAGTTGTCCACCAGCACTAGGGATGAGCCAGGACTAAGAAACAAATTCTAATAAAATGTTCTGGTTTCTGGTACAGGGTGTATATATATATATATATATATATATATATATATATATATATATATGTATATGTATATATACACATATATATGTGTATATATACATATATATATATGTACACATAGCATATATACTTATACACACATTGGTATACGCATATATTTGTGTTTATATATATACACGTATATGTATTATAGTGGAGTGTTGAGTTACAGCATGGGTTGAGGCTTTGGCATACCAGTAGTTGTATGAGTTCAGACCAAAACAGAAAGAATAAATGTTTTCTGAGAATGAATGGAATTCTTTAAAATTTCAGGACTAATGTGGCCCAAGTGGAACGTACAGTAATGAGTTAGCAATTGTTTCCCTACCACTGAATGAGCAAGTCTACCAGCTTCGCAGGCAAGACTACTTCCTTAGCTTCCTTAGCTGACTTTTTAACGTCAAATGGTAGTTATCTCTCTTTTATTTTAATCTTCTTTCCTATCAAGGTGTTAGAGCTTGTTATTTGTCTAAAACTCAATTTTTAGATTGTTATGTAATATTCAAGCTTTTATATAATTGATATAATGTTTATGCCTTCCCCAAAAAAATGTCTAGAAGAAGGAAATACATCAAAATATGAATAATAATGTTATGATGTTAAGGATAACAACTCTTTCTGGGTGGCAAGATTATGGGTAATTTTTAACTTTTTTATTTTACTCAGTATTTTTTTCAAAATATTTACAATATTACTTTCAAATTTAGAAAAAAAATATTTCCAGGAAAACAAGAGAAAAAGGTATATACCTTTTTTAGAAGTACAGTATAAATAAATAGACCATTGTTTTTCCTAGAAAGTTTAAAGTATTATTTTTTCTCAATACACATTTATCAGGGTTTTACATAGTGCTACTGTATCCTTTATATCCTTGTATTTATTTTTTTATATCCATACTTTTTAAGTGTGCTTTACCAATTCATCAGTAACTTCTAATTCTTAAGTTTTCTCATACTTTTATTGCCAGTATAAATATTTTTGCTTTGTTTCCTTTCTTTTCACTTTCAGACAGTCTAGTAAGATAAACCTATGCAAAAATTTTCAGGTATCATCACCAGTTTATTTTGGTTATTGTCTGTGGTGTATGACATAAAGAAGCTAAACAGTAAATACATGAGATTTGTAAGCTTCCTTCCTTTCCTAACCAAAGGATTCAAATAAAATCTTTAGCAGAAGTGCTCCTGCAGCCACCAAACTTCGATCATTGCTTTTAATTTCACACTAAAGCACTAGAAAAAGCCTAGAAAAAAAAATTTGAGGGCTGCATGTATTTGGATTGGCACACAGGTTCATTGGGTCTGAAAATAATAAGGAGAATCCAGAAAAAAATTCATTGTTGTCAAGGTTAAAAGTAGTGCCATGGGCCTCATTCTTTGCCCCTTTCCAGACTAAATCCATCTCATGACATTGCCACATTCTTGTTTAGCAAGAGCAACAGGAGACTGGAAGAACACAGTTATTTCACGATGAAGGTTCTTTTTACCCCAGTAGCTTGGGATGTCCAGCAAACTCAAGCACTTTCATTCTCCTCCTTTATTTAGTCTTTCTAACAACCAGTTGCCTTTTCCTTCCCTACCATGCCTTTGTGGAAAAGGGCAACAGTCAACAGGAATGAGTGAAGGGATAAGTTCCCATGTGTAGCTCTTTCCACACCAGGGCTGTGTGGTTACAATGCTGTTGTCAGATACGGGTTTTGGTTGCTTCTGCCCTGAGGAAAGTTCATTTTGATCAGGGATTTCTTCCTGGTATCAATGATTAATCAGACCTCCAGCCAGAAACTGGAATGGAAATTGTGTCTTTTGTTAAAAACTCTGGATGGGGACAACATTCTGAAGCTTACGTGTGGAGGCCAGCTGGTGTTAGGAAGGGGACGTTGGGCTTCCTTGTTGGTGGAGTTGCTTTAGTTCTTGGGGTCTAAGTAGTCACCCCCTTTTCAGGGAATCCCATAAAGAAGGGGATAGGACTTTCAAACCCCACAGGCCAACTGGCTCTGACAACGTCAGAAAGCTTTTCCTAATCAGCTTGTCTGTGTGTATCAACTATAATTCAATTGAAAAAAAAAAAAAAACAGAGAAAAAAAGCTGAAAATAACAAAATGACAACAAAAATGAAAACTAAAATATTCACCAAGGAAAATGGTAAGAATAAAAAACTTTGAATGTTTAATATTCTTATTTCTCCTTTGTTCTTCTTTAATATTGAGGAAGGAAACTTCAGACATTTTCAGCCAGTGTTAGCTGAAACTAATGAACAAAACTAATTGGTTCATGTCTATTTTAGGGCACTAAAGAGAGAGGCAGTAAGGCGTGCCCAGGAGGGGTAGTAGTAAGATGCCCCTTCCTTGTGGTAGACTCTCTGTTCAGTGCTAACTTCTGAAGGCCCCTGACTATGTCCTACTAAAGGAAATGGCCCTTGGTGAATTATTGAGAAAACATACCAGTGTTGATGTGGATATGACTGAATGTCAGTATATTTAGGGTGGGATGCTAGATTTGCTCTCGCCTCTGAGCTTCTCAGAGTTTTCCTCAGTTATTCGACCTGGATCGTTGTGATTTACTCACACAGGAGGTTTTAGGCCCTGAGAAAATTGATTCATGCCTTTTAAAATCACATAAAAGTAATTTGCACCAAAAAGCCAGTTAGATTCTAAGCTTGTAAAAGGCAATGGTATCTTTATTTTATTTTATTTTGATGCCTCAGTGTTGAGCATGGGTGTGTGATTCAATCAGTGCTTGTTGAATGAATATGTATTAAATTGTTGAGCAGGAAAAGCCCTTCACAATGCTTGGATATTTCTATCCATGCCTTTAGCACCTTCTTCTTAGTCTAAAAACCTAGTATGGCAAGTTGGTATTAGCAAAATGGTTTGAGCCTGGTTTCAGAGCAAATAGAAGCAGAGAGTTTAGAGCAGTTGTTGGGCGAGAGTGATCTCAGAACCTTGTGAAAGATTATTTCTGCTCCACTCATCGGTGTGTCTTTGTAGTTATCTGAGACTTAAGCTCCTCTGATGATGTCTCCCTTGGACAGGGCTAACAGCATTCTTGTCATTCTCATTTTCAGTGTTTCAAGTGGACCATTCAGCACTGCTTAGGTCATTCTCTTCTCACAGCTATTTCTAACACTTTTATATCATTAAAATCCTACATTACTAAAGATTAAATTCGGAGGACTAGATTCACTTGCTTTGGGGAGGAATTCTCATAGACAAATCCCTTATTAATACCCTGGGAATTCCTGATCTCTTTGACCAGAGGGTGCCCCTTCTTTGACCTCTGTCTAGTTCATCTTTTCTGTAAAAAGGACTGAGGGAAAAAAATAAGTTTAAAACAATTATGAATGTAATACTGAAATGACTTAGAAATTCCTTGTTAATTATTGGAACAGCATTATTAGACGTGATTAGAGTATATGCAGGTATTACTCAGACTGTGGTCAAATGGAAAGGACCTTGAACTAAGAGTTAGAATCTGGCTTTTCTACTTACGTCTTTTGTTACCTTGAACAGGTCACCAATTGGGCTGAGCTTCCATTTCCTCGCTCTGAAATAAATAAAGCTTTACTTACTGTCAGAAATCAATAATATTAACATACATCTATCTATAGGATCCCATAAAGACAAGGTAATAGTGCATATTACATCTTGATGGCAAAATATTTTTGTAGAGACCAATTAGAAGGGAACATTCACATTTCTAATCATGGCCAACAGCTAGGTGGTTTTAGTCTGTCAATTCCTGCCTTGCCATTCTCCCCAGGCCCGTCTGATACTGATAAATTTTGCATTTTCTGTGTACATTTTATCAGCTGAAAACTGCCTCTCAAAGTGAGCCAGAATGTGTACAAAATTGATATGAACTGTTTCGTCTATAAGGAAGCATAAACTGCTTTATTGTCCACGGACAAGAGGGCTGTTCTCAGGTTCACTTGGTCTGGCTACCTGTTTTTCACTAATTCTTTAGGGGTAGGAAGCATGACTAAATTAGCTCAATGAAATGAATTCCGACCAGCTGGCAGTCTTCCTGTATCTAGTAACCCAACCATTACAGTAGTTTCAGATATGTCAGTCACAAAGAAGTTTAGTCCTAGTTAGACAGGATAAATTTGATATTGAGATTTCTTTGCACCCAATTAGTAACCAGGAACTTGAGGTAGATCCAAGAAAAGCCTCCAAGGCTTTTTTTTTCACAATAGTGAAAAAAAGTGGGCACTAGTAATACATATATAAGCACTTTGCCCTAGTAATACATATATAAGCACTTTGCCCTTTTACTTGCGGTGCACGGCACCATTTCCAAAGTTGCATATGAAGAAAAGAATTTTTAAAGTTAAGGCATTTAAAAAAAAAAAAGTTAAGGCATTAAAATATTGCATGCAATATCCTCCAAATGGGTCAGTTTCAGCGTGAAAAAATATGAGGGAGCAGAGATTTTGCCACTGCATTACAATTTAGCAAAATCATTACTTAGGCTTCTGCTTGTATTTTAGTTCAAAACAAAATAATTTAGCTTAATGAATGCCTTGAATCTGCCTATAGAAAGTTAATAAGTGAAATATTGATTAAGGCTGGTAGGAAACACAACACAAAATTCTCATATGTTCTTGTGAAACTTGAGCATGTTATCACAGAAGCATAATGGGAATAATACACTGAGACCACAGTTTGAGAAGTAATTACTATGAATAACAGAAAAATAAAGATGGCCACTATTAATGAATATGCAACGATTATTTTCTGTAAGACGTGTTATAGAGTGTTCTTATTTTCATGTGTTCAGCATAGCATTTTTGATTAACAAGAAAAAATTATCTCAGCTGTGAGGCTGGCCTTATCAGGAATTATTTGGCTTAACCTGGCAATTAGGTTTGATTTTAATTATGTTAATGAAAGGTAAAGATATTCATAGACTAGAAATTAAAATAGAGTTCATTAGCAGAAACAATTCTGAATATTTTTGCTAATTGTATTGTTGCATATCATTTAAATAAATGAAAAAGCCATGCCAAACAATTCTCTATGGAAATAACCAAGAGGAAAATAGAATTAATCCCTACAACAAAAGAAAAAACAAACATGGCTCTTGTGTATGCAGGAGTGGTATTCAAAATACTTAACAACAGCTAAGCCTGGACCCTCATCAAAAATGGTAGGATGCTAGCCTTGACATCAGAGCAGTACTGTTGAAGGTGCGTCCTGATCCGCTGTTAGACCTTTATATTTTGGATCATTAGAAAGTTCAGTGGGATCCCAAGGAGGTATGGAGGGCAGCAATTATTGAGTAATTAATATATGGATATTTTAGTAACCAGTATGGATGTACCAGTGCACACAAGCTGAATATCAGCCATAGGAAATACCTACTAGCCCATTAGTAAACATCTTATTCATTTCCCAGTGAACTTTACAAATGGAATCTGTCTAACCGTGGCCTTCACCATCAGTATTAATTTATTAGCCCAGGGCAGGTACAAAGAAAGAAAATACCAGGTACAATGCTATATAAACACCCTTTGGACATATCTGAGAGTTCCATTTCTGGTAATGGGAAGATTAGCTTGTAGTTTACCAACCCTCAATTGAATAATAAAAATAATAAAAAAGTTTGGTAAATTTAAAAAATCTGTTTGAAAAGCACTGAGGAACTACCAAGAAAGCTAGGACTTCAAGGGTCAACATCTCAAAGGGAAGGGAAATGTACTAAAGTGACACCTATACACTGGTTCATTTTGCCCACCTAAGAAAGTACCATTTTTGATGCACAGCATAGAAGCCCACCAGAAAGTGGTTACTTAGAGCTTTCACCAGTTTTACTGGGTTTGAGTTTAGGGATTCTTAAGGCAGTCTGCATTAAGGGGCCAAAATCTCAGAGAAAAGTGAATATTAGAGATAAACATAAGAAGACTAAAAGGTGGCCAAAAGAAGGCAAACCAGCTAGGGATCTAGGGACCCAGGGATCGACATGGCAGTGAGTTCCCTGGGATTTCTTTTTGCCTCATGTATCCCCAGTGGGGTGTTGAAGAAGCTGGCAACCAAATAATTCTAAGACAAAAAATCCCACGAAAAAAACAAGCCCCAAGAAATGCCTGTTCTCTCTTGCCAAAGGACTAGAAAAGGTGCAGACCAGAATGACAGAAGACTTTTCGGGCTTTTCGACAATAACCTCCCTACTTCACTCAAATACACACACATACACACATGCACACACACACACAATCCCACTCCCACCTCTGTCAGGAAACACAAAGTAGGAGGCCTAGAGTTCTGCCCTTACCCAGCTGAAATGAGAGCCTTTCCACAACACACACCCATAATAGGTTGGTGTCAGAGAAGGCCAGGAAGGGTGCCTGGACCTTCATTCCTGCCTGGCTGTAATGAAGACAGCCCCCATGGTGAAAGTGGAGACCCATGAGGAACATGGACCTCCATTCCCACCCAGTGGTAACAAGGCATTCTTCCCCGTCCATGCTGGAGTGGTGTCAGAGGAGGCCAGGTAGAAAGCCTGAACTTTAATTATCTTCCAGTAATGGTAAGCCACCCGTTCCACCTGCCATGTCACTGGAAGCTACATGGATAGGAGTAACCAGGCACTCTTTTTTCTATGGGCCAGAGTGGTATCTGCAGAGACCTAGTGGGAACTTGAACTTCCACCCCTGCTTAGCAGTATTGAGGAGCTTTCTCCCATCTCTTTTGCCGCCATCACCACAAGGTGTCAATGGAGACCAAGAGGGGAATATGGGCTTCCACCACCACCTTGAAGTAATGAGGCAGTACCTCCTTTCCCCTGCCATAACAGATTTAAATAACATCTAGAGTCTTGTAATACCCATCATGGTCTAGGATACAATAAAAAATTACTCTGCATCCCAAGAATGAGGAAAATCTCAACTTGAGTAAGACAATCAACAGAGGCCAGCACTGAAGAGGCACAGGTGTTGGAATTGTCTAACATAGGTTTTAAAGCAGCCATCATAAAAATGCTTCAACAAGCAATTGCAAACACACTTGAAAGCAAGGAAAAAGTAGAAAATCTTAGCAATGAGATAGACATCTATGCAAAGAAACAGAACATATAAGGAAGGACCAAAGGGAAATGATAAAACATATTGAGCCTATAAAGTTTCCATTCTCTTCAGATGAATCTCTGTGTGGGATGGGGTATATATTCAAATTTAGACATTTCTCACATTTGTGTCAGCTTTTACTTCCCAGTTGTCCCTCTTATGTTTCTTCCTTCTCATCATGGTTCAGGTAGGGCTGCTACCTTCTCCCTTGGTCAATGAGGAATCATGAGTCTATTGAAGTCTCCTGGCCAAAGAATTTAGTTCAGGGTTAGACACATAACCAGATAAGATAATCAGAGAAAATTCTGGAATTCTTGCTGGAACTATTGGCAAAGATACCTCTTTTTCATCTGGAAGTTTGTACCTCCTAATCTTCTTCACCTATTTTGCTTGTCTCCCAAAACAAAACAGAAACAGACTCTTAGAAACAGAGAACAAACTGGTGGTTGCCTGAGGAGAGGGGCTTGAGTTACGTTTTGAGTTAGGTCACTTGCTTCTTAAACCCCCCCCCCCAATAGAGAATTCTAAAGAGAAAATGTCTATTTTATATTATAATTCTATTGATTAAAATATAGAAAGAAATGGATTTTTTTTAAGATTTGTTTTTTGATGTGGACCATTTTTTAAAGTCTTTATTGAATGTGTTACAATATTGCTTCTGTTTTATGTTTTGGTTTTCTGGCCATGAGGGATGTGGGATCTTAGCTCCCCAACCAGGGATTGAACCTGCACCCCCTGCATTGGAAGGCGAAGTCTTAACCACTGGACCTCCAGGGAAGTCCCAGAAAGAAACTGATTTTTATCCTGTACCCTTTGTTTCAAAGCACTGCACTAGGTATTATACTGATCAACTTACCTAATCCCCATAAAACTCAATGTGTGGTGAGTGTGATTTCCACACTGAACAAATGAGTAAAGAACAGTGCTCAGAAAGGTTAGGAAAGTGTTCAAGTTCCCTTGATTAGTAAATGCTGGAGGTAAAATTCAAGGTCAGAATGGCTGATCCCAAAGACTGCCTTCAAAGCAAGATTTATCTGTATATATATATATGAGGAAGATAAAATGTACTGCAAGTAAGTTCTCCATCATTGAATTTGCACTGCTTGTTGCACAACTTTTAGATATATACTAATATGAAAAACCAAATACTTAGTAAAAAGCCAACATATAAAGAGAAGGATTTTATTAAAATATCTTTGCTCTGAAATTCTAATTCAGATTTAAAGAACAATTCCAATGGATAATAGAATAACAGGATGGGCAGTAGAAATTATTTTCAGACAAATAAAATTAATTTCAATGAAATACTGAAATAATTCAAGAATATTATGTCACTACATCTTTACTTATGTGCACAACTCTGATCACTTTACCTTGGAAAAATATAAATTTGAGATATCATCGGTGATTTTTTCAGGAGCACTCCAACTTATAGGGTGATGAAAAACTATATGAGTGTGATCTGTTTTAGATAGAGTATTGTATTCTGTCCTCAGACAATGACTGATGGTCATTACTTCCACCTATAAGCAATAAATTAAATTGCTTTTTTGATGCCGTCCTTTTATATGCTAGTCAAAGAATATTACGAATGATTAAATGATTTATAAAATGAGGTGGCTGAGATTTGTTCTTATTTGTTTCCAGCTGAAAGCATAATACACTTAATGCTTCCAGGATATGGAGATGCTAACAGATGTCAAAAGAGCAGAGAAAGCTATTTTGCAAAGATTGTTCAAAAGCCAAACAAAAATCTTTTCTCTTAACAAAATTCATAAACTTTATTTATAAGACATTAATTATATTTGACAGAAAATGCATTTGCTGTTTACATAAAATGTATCTTTTCAATTAAGAAAATAAAAGTTGTTATGATAAAGGTAAGACCACTGGATTAAAATTAGTGTAACATAAATTTGTCTTCATCAAATAACCGTTACTGTAAACTATTTGTGCAACTCTTTACTGTCTATACATCATAGAGGAGTAATTTTGCTTAAAGATGGAAACAAAATTATTAAAAATTAAAGAATGTTTTTACTGGCCAGTTTGCTTAACCATCGTTCTAACTGATCTGTTTCCAGGAACTACTATTTCATGCTGGATATTTTATTCCATAAATGCAGGGACTGTGGATTTACTTTAGTGATCAGAGGTCTGTAAGGCTTGCTAACTAGATCAAGTGGGTATGCTTGAAAGAGTGACCATAATGTTGCACATTAGAAGTGTTTAAGAGCAAGATGGTAGTTTCCATAGGTCCCATGTAAACAAACAGTAGAATGTTGGCAAGTTTTTGCAATCAAGGCCAATGTTGTTTTTTTTTGCGGTACGCGGGCCTCTCACTGCTGTGGCCTCTCTCGTTGCGGAGCACAGGCTCCGGACGCGCAGGCTCGGCGGCCATGGCTCACGGGCCCAGCCGCTCCGTGGCATGTGGGATCTTCCCGGACCGGGGCACGAACCCGTGTCCCCTGCATCGGCAGGCAGACTCTTAACCACTGCGCCACCAGGGAAGCCCCAAGGCCAATGTTTAATAAAGGCAGGAAGGAATAAAAAATGGAAATATTATTCCTGGATTTACATTTTGTCTTACCTCAGTTCAAATTCCTACTGTTAAAACAATCTAAAAATATATTTAAGATCTCACCTGGGCTGCCACCCTGCTCTTATAAACATGTTACTTTAATGAATTGGTTTGTTTCTGACAGATGCTCCCTTTGGAATTAAGAATACTATGAACACAGCACCTATTTGGCCTTACACACTTCTGTCTTACTTCTCTGTCTTGTTGGTCTAGTCTCTCATTTTTCTGGGGAAATTCCTCCCCCACACATGGAGATTGTGAGCAACCAATTTGATCCTGCCCCTCTGGCCACACTTGACTGGTTAAGGGTTGACCTGAGACGGGTAAATAGAAGGCATTACATGAAATTTTGCAGTTACAATGGAAGAGAGAGTTCCTGTCTGGTGGCCAGAGCTGCATTGATGTGATTTTTTTAAAGTCACATTAAATCTATACATCTATCTTAAGACACATCATGACTTTAGAAATATGAACATGTGCTCCTGTCTTAGAATAGAAAAGAGCAATGTATATTAAAAACGTTTTCATCTGAAACAGGGCTAGGGTGGAGAGCTAGGGAGTTTTACAGAGGCAATGTCACCTGTGCCCATCACAATCCCGTCCAAGTACCGTCAGCCCAATTGTCAGGAGGCTCCTGAAGCCGTTGACCTTGTCCACAACACTGGTCATTGTCAACAGACTTGAATATTCTGAGCTTGTATTGAAAACCATCCCTTTGGTGAGAGAAATATTTCAAGGGATCTTCAATTGACCTAACTCCCCTTGTCCAGATTCTGCATTCATGAGCAACCTATCAATTCCCCAAAAGAAAATATGCTTATGGAATATACTGGACTTAAGGTAGCTATCTGGTCCGTGTGACCATGGTTGCAACATTAATGATATCCTATCTCTAGTTAGTCACTTAACTGATCAGCTTCTCATTTGCTTTACTTTGTTTTCATGATTGCAGAATATTTTATGTGGTCACTTGCACCAACTAGTAGCATACCTTGGCTTCACTTTTAAAACAAATTTTATTGGAGTAGAGTTGATTTACAGTGTTCTGTTAGTTTCAGGTATACAGCAAAGTGAATCAGCTATACACATAAGTATATTAAAAAAAGGTATAAATGAACTTATTTACAAAACAGAAGTAGAGTCATAGATGTAGAAAACTTATGGTTACTGGGAGTAAGTGGTGGGGAGGGATAAATTGGGAGATTAGGATTGACATATACACACTACTATATATAAAATAGATAACTAATAAGGACCTACTGTATAGCACAGGGAACTCTGCTCAATACTCTGTAATGGCCTACATGGGAAAAGAATCTAAAAAAGATTGGCTTCATTTTTTGCTCTTGAGAAGTCAGCTGTCTGTGTTCCTTTGCAGGAATTTTTTTCTCTTTCTCTCTCTATTGCTCAATTTAAACTTTTTTCTTGGCCTTTTTCTTTCTTTCAGTTTTACTGAGCTGTGTCTGAATATGGATTTATTGATTTTTTTTCCCATTATTATCTTGGAATTTGTTAGGCTTCCTGAATCTGAGAAGTCATGTCTTTCACCAATTCTGGAAAATTCTTCCAGTGTTGACTCTATATTCTCTCCTTCTGGAGCTCCAATTAGATGTGTGTTAACCCTTAACGCTTTATCTTTCATGTCTTTTAGCTTCTCTTTCATATTTTTAAATTCTTTGTTCCTTCCATTGTATGCTGAGTAGTATCTTCAGTTCTGTTTTGCTATTGACTAAATGCCTCTTCAGCTGTGTCTAATGATGTTTAAGTTTTCCACTGAGTTTTTAATTTAATGATTTTATTTTTCACTTTTAGGAGGTGTGTTTTCAAATACTTCTGATCATTCTTATAGACTTTTGCTTTTTTCTTATAACTTTGATTCTTCCTTTTATTCCTTTAAACATATTTATATACTGCAACTGATAATCTAATATCTGAAATAACTGAATATCTCTTTGTTCGCTTGTTTTGCTCTCTTATTTTCAGGTATGTTTTGTGTGTTCTGTTCATTGGGACTTTGTCGGAATTCTTTGAGGCCTAGATTGAGAGCACTTTCCTTTGTATTGGATTCTGGTAGACATATGGCACTTCAAACCTAATGACTCTTTAAACTACATTTCACCTTATAGTTTTTGTGACTGTCAAAATGGGATGAATTTAAGCTTCAAACCTGTATGAGGACTGACTTGTGGTTGTACATTCTCAATGAAATTATTTTATTAATCTTCATCAGAATGAGACATAGAATCTTGCTTGCCATTGTGCCATGTGAGGTGGAATTTTATTGCTAATTTACCATTTTATTGAGCTTATAACAGTTTGGGTGGATCTCAGCTTTATGGAATATGGGGCCCAAATATGACCTCTCACCTTGTACAACCCTTAGGCTATGTTTTCTATTATTTAGTGGTCATTTATACCACAACTGTAGGACAGTAAGCAATGGTAAATGTTCTTGGGGCAGCTGCTGGCTTCAGAATTCACTGAATTAACTTTTTATGATGTTCTCTGTTTATTGGGTCCTCCCTACCTCCCCCAAGCCCTCCCTACCCCCCACCAAAGGATTTCTTGTCCTTTCTTCTTAACTCAGCCATACATGTAAACTATTTTAAAAATATATCCTAACATTTAAAAATATCTTTTATCAAGAGGTTTTTTCATGATAGTTAATCCACCTTATTTCCATAACCAGAGGTTCCATGTCCTTTTTAAAATTTAATTAAAAGTTTTTTTTCATTCTCCAATTCTCATTTCATGCCACAGACATTTTGAGCAATCAGGCAATGCAAAAGTTTATAGAAATCTTACCATATGGACATACATTGGAGGTTCAATTCCAGACCACTGCAGTAAAGCAAATATCGCAATAAAGTGAAGCACATAGGGCTTTTTTGGTTTCCCAGTGCATGTCAAAATTATGTTTACACTATACAGTAGTCTATTAAATATGCGATAGCATTATGTCTAAAAAAACAATAAAATACCTTCGTTAAAGCATACGTTATTGCTAAAAATTGCTAACCATCATCTGACAATGCAGGGATGCCACAGACTTCAATTTGTAAAAAACACATTATCTTCAAAGTGCAATAAGGCAGAGAGCAATAAAACAAGGTATGCCTGTACATCTTTTCTAATACCCTTATTTTTTTTTTCTATCGAGTAAATATATACCTAAAATAATACTTTCCAAAGTGAGTTCTATGGAACACTAATCTGTAATTACATGGTCAAATAAGCTTGGGAAACACTGAATTAAACAAAGTTACAGATTTCCTTAGTGAAGAAATTGTGTGTAATATGCGTGTGCATCTTTGAGAGTAGGGTAACTCATAGGATGGGTGTACTTCCGGAGCCACTTGAGGAAAGCTGGCATGAAGTAAAAATGAACTCCCTAAGACCAAAGAAGTAGTTGATAGCAGAATCAAGACTAGAACCCAGTTCTTTTAACTTTCCCTTCCTCTTTATTATGACAGTGGAACATTCTGTAAGTAGCTGCTATTTCCAGTAGTACCCCATCCTCAAATTGAGATGCTTTTAGAGCCTGTCTTTCGCTAAGTGACAGGAACGTTGGCACCATTCCTGAAAACAGCTAAATAGGAATGCTCCAGAAGTTCTTAAGGAAAATGAAACCTGAAGTAGAAAATTGATATTTTAATAGGGTTCCCATTCATATCAATGCAGAGATATTGTCATCTTGTCTGATTTTTAAGAGGGTTTGTGCTCTCCTGAAAATCAGTTTTTGGTTGGCAGGGAGCAAACTCCCAAGAACAAGTTGTGACAGAAAACTTTTTTAAAAACTACGTTTGGATTCCAACCAGCAGAATGTGCACAGTTTCTGACTCTTGGTGTATTCTTCCCTCTATTACCCAGAAAATAGACTGTGGGAACTTGGGAAGGTGAAGTGCAATGTTATTTGCATTTTTGTGCCAAAACATTATGAAGCGAAATAGTCAAGCATTCTGAGTGAGTGCAGCGTATGAAAATTAATAGGAACATTTTGAATATGTGATCTTTTACTTGAAGCAATATAAATGAAAAGGGTCCTGTCGAGGTAATTTTTCGACTTCTTTTAAATGTTTCTTTTTCTTTCTTTTTTAAACACTCGTAGTTGTTTATAATAACCCCTTTGGATCCTAGACCTCAGAATTCTTTCCTTTCAGAATTTCCCTTTCTCTGTTTGTCTGTGTACGAAAAATACTTTTCAGGGAAAAAAAAAAAGATGGTGCCTTGAGTCCCCTAAATAGTAAACGATGTCTAATAGCATTGAAGTAGGACAATGAGGGTGAGGGTGAGTATTGGGTTTGGAATCCAATTGGTTGGTGTCCCATTTAGCCATAAACCCATGTAAACAAGTGGATATATACAAAGAGATTCCAGGGGGATGAAAACATTACAGATGTTTTAAGGAGAGAACTTCTAATTGAAAGGTAGGGAGTGACCTCAGCATTTCTGAGAAGGTGTTTTGTAAGATGGCAACTTGGTAGATTTTTGCATTAACAGGAAGCATATTCTGGAGAATTCATAATAATGAGAAAACAGAAGAGGAAGAGAAGAAGAGATATTGAACTTTTACTCTCTGTTAGGTACCAGGTTAGGCAGTGGTCATATATCATCGTATTATTGTATTTGTACATCAAAAGCTAGGAGGCTGCTTCTATCATCATTATCCCTATTTTATAAATGAGGCTTAGAGAACTGCCAAGCTAAAGTAACATGTTCAAAATCTTACACCGTAAATGGCAGATCAGGGATTTGAACCCAACTTTTTTTTTCTGACACCACAGTCCCGGTCTTCATCACAAAGCTGTATTGCCTTCTACAGCAGGTGTGGCTACAGTTCATATCTTTTTTTATATCTTTGCCATTTTGGAGAAAGAGTTTGACTTTATGCAGTGACTCGAAACCAGTGAACCAGTGAAAGCCTGGCGCCAACTGGTAACCCCAGCGGTTAGGGCGTGAGGCAGGTGCTGAAAAGAGAGGATGGTGGTGAGTGGAGAGCAGCAATGGTTGAGCCCCTGGCTGGTCCCTGGGGATGAGCCAGGGGCAGCCTGGAAGCTGAACATCTGAAGAGCAAAAGGCACGGTAGAGCCAGGGCTGACTGGGGTGTGAGCAAAGTCGTAAGCAGATCAGGACATTTCTGCAAAAGCATTTTCTGCTGGTCATGACTAAGTTTCCTCAATCTGTAGCCAACAGGGCAAACTGAGGGGCCTCATTTAAGTCCTGTGATAACTTTTCCTACGTCTGATAGGATAGAGAGCAGAGTAGGGATGCACAGTTTAATTCTATGCATTTTAGGTTAGTGCTTATGAAATAGCACAACATGAACTGATTTTTTAAACTATAAAACTAACCTTTGATATCAGTATTTAATTTAAAGTACACAGCAGTGGGCTCTCGTAATAGCCCAAGTTGAAATATGTACCTCCCTATTTTCTCACAAAAACCCCTGCATCCTAGGCAGGTCCTTATAAACCAGTTTTTCATTTGGAAAATATAACCACTCTCTTCATAATATACAACTCAGTTATTTCGGTTTCCTAACTCAAGATGTCTCAGATTACACGGGTCATCTATCCCCTGAAATCCCTTCTCTTCCTGTGCCTAGTCTCTGAATTATGGGTCCTATCAGTCACTGTCACTGGAAACTTTGCAGCCATCCTAAGCTCCTTCTTTCCCCTCAATCCCCACAGCCATCCGGTCAACAGAATCCTCAGTTCCAAGTCCTATACACCTCTCAAATCGATCCCTTCCTCTCCATCCCTAAATTTCCCATCCTATCTACCTGGTAGGCGAATGGACTCTCTCATGTCCACTGGTTTGAGTCAGGCACTGATTCCCAACCCAGTTTATTGTTTTCAAGCTCCCAGGATCACACGATAAAAAGCATGGATCCCGGAAGGAATGGCCAGTGGTTGCTTTGCTTAGAAGTGATGCAGATAAGTGGTAGGTACTTGTAAGATTCTGGGCCTCTCAATATTAGATTGCCCCCCTGTATACCCTTGACCTACAGGTCAGAATTCAAATGCCATAGCCTAGAGTACAAAGACTTCATAAGCAGGACCCTGTCCACCTTCCTTGCCTGTCTTGCTCCACTCCCAAACTCTTGCTGCATGCATTAGCCACTCAGACATATTTGCAGCATTGTGCAGATGCATGGCTTCATGTTATTTCCTCTGCTTGGAGTGCACACCAGGAAAGCTGTAATCCCTCCTTCAAAATTCAAGCATCAGCAACTTTGACGGAATCCCCAGCCACACACAGATTCGCCAAGCTGCCTTACACTCCTTACACTTCTTAGCAGTTATCAAACTGTGTTATAATAATAACTTGCTATTATGTCTTCCTCTCTAGCCAGTGACTTTCTTGAGTGTAAACCCGTATTCTATTTATCTTTTATCCTGAGCTCCTTGCATAAAGCTTGGATCAATTAATGCGTATGTCGAATGAATGAGTGTGCTAAGATTAATTAATTATGACGAATGACTCTGGCACCTTTGATACAAATTCTGTTGTTTTATGTGGTGCACTCCTTTTTGTGAGTTACTTTGAGATCTGTACAAATGAATAAACATTAAAAAACTATGTGTTTAGGATTGCTGAGGCAGAATGTTAATAAAGTGAGAAGATACAGGAAAAATATTTTTAAGTTAACTGTAGTAAAAGGTAAAGTCAGCATTCATCACTTGCTAACATAGCTTTAATCAAAATAAGAAGTGAATTTTAATCCGTTTTAGCAAACAATACCTCCTAGTGCTAGTGGGTAGCATTTCAAAGTGTTTTGGTATCTTGGATTTTAAATGAACATACATTGTTTTGTCTAATGCTATAGGGTTCAAATACCACCATTTATTTTCTCTTTATCGTACATGCCTTGTGAACGCTACTTAATCTCTCTGAGCATAATCCTTACCTTAAAGTGAGGGAAATGAAACTTATCTCACAGAATTATCATAATTATCATGTGGATCCAAGGAGCTAAAATATCTAAGTTCCTCAAACACTGGCTGACATAGCACTTAGTAATAAATGTTGCTTTCTCTTTTGTTTAAAAAAATATTTCTGTTAAATGGACTCTACCTCCAAAACGTTAGGTTCACAAATAGGTAATAACTTGTCATTCCTTATTAAAAACTACCCTGGCACCATTGTAAATCTCTGCAGATCTTTGCTATAGGAAGATGGCTGTTGCCTACGTGGATGAATAGCTTTGCTATACTAGAGGATGCCCACAGCCATCTTGGACAAAGGGGCTCCTACGAGGCAGAGTAGATCCTGGGCCCAAACCCGTCTCCAGTCACATCTCCAAAGTCCCGAAAGATTGCCAGAACTGCTTCTCCCAAGCAGGGAGTCTGGAGCCACCCGCCCCCTTCCCTTTGTGCACCATAAAGCCCTTTGGATCTCCTGGAATCGGCCCTCTGACATATCCACACACTTAAGCCAACACGTTTTCATTTTAACCGACATCAAGGTTTTACTGCAACATTTTGATAGATGTGCTTAGAAATAGCGTGCTACTTTTGAAAACTTCTAAAGAAAGGGTGTGAAAAAATATCCTGTGTGTTTTGTTTGAAATATTGACAGAAGTATGTTTTTTTAAAGAAAATTATCCAAACAACCAGAAGAAGAGACAGAGGCAAGGGATAGACCAGGGTGGGTTGGTTGAGAGTTGACATGTGAAACCCTTTACCATTAATAAAATATTTAGATTATTTGAGCTAAGGAGGAAACTCCTAAGGGTTAGGTTTATAGCACTTGACCACGTCTCAGAAGTGCTACTCTGTAAAACTTGTCAAAGACAGAAGAAAAAAAAAAAAAGTGGCGCGGGAAAGCAACCCCATTAGGAAACCTGGGTTTTGTATCCTGTCGTTTATTACATTTGTCAGTTGAGGCAGTAAGGATTATGGCAGTAGATTTATTAATTTTTCAGAAAACCTGGCATGGAGAAGCCTTACCCTTGGCAGTAGCTTGCGAAACACAGTGAAGGAAGTTTGTGAAACAAGCAGAATACTGAATACCTGCCGCGAAAAAGTCATTACCATCGCGAACCTGTCACAGACAAAGCCAGGCAACAAATTTAGGAAGGACTCTCTTCCGGAAAATCAGCAAGATTTCCTTCAGAATCTTTTTGTCTAAAGGGGCATTCTTTGTTAGCACAAGTGCGAGGGTGGCTTTAGTCACCGTGGGCCTCGAAAATGACACTGTGCTCCAGGCAGACATTGGTTTTCATTTCTGACATTCAAGAGTCTTTGTCATGAGTGTCCAAAGATTCATTCTTGCCTACCCAGCCAAAAAGCAGGACGTACTCCTCTCCTTTACATGACGGTGGGGTCTGAGCTGTCTGGCAGCCTCTTGCTAATGTTCTCTGCCCTGAACGGTAGGGGGGTGGCCTTGTCTGAGGGTGTCTGTGGTCTGGGGCGTTGCACTCATGTTCTGGTAAGGTCTTTGCTGTTCCTTCTAGATTCCACAGAGACCAAGCTTTCTTTTTTTTTTTTCTGCCACTGCTCACCATAGATTCAAGTTTCTCTATTTCTTTATTTTCTACCCAAGAAGGTGTACAGGGTTTACAGACGGTGCTATACTGTGTACAGAAGTTGAAACCACAGAGTCCTAAATTTGCTGTGTCTGCAATTATAGAGAGTGGTTTACTGTATCTCAGGCTTTATTTTAAGCCCTTTACAAATATCAATTAAGTGAATCATATAGTCCTTACACTAGCCCATGAGGTAGGTGCTATTATTACTACTATTCGAGAGATGAGGAAACCGAGACACAGGCAGTTAGACGGCATGGCTAAGGTCACACAGCCAGTAAGTGGCAGCTGGCTTCATGTTCCCAACTCCCTTGCTGTGCTGACCTAGAGCAGTCCCACAGTTCTGGTTGTCTGCATTTCATGTGAACCAGATCAGCTGTCCGCATGGAGGATGGTTCCATTGTGAGTATACATAGGGGAAAAGGGAAAGACAATGCATGTAAGGAAGTGCATAAATATCAAAAGTTTCTAAACACTCTCCCGGGTGGAGTCAAAAAGATTGATTCCATCAAGGTCCTCGTGCTTGAGCGTGCATACACATCCCCCAGGGCATTTATTAGCTTTGCCCCCATTTGCAGGAGTTTCTGATCCAGCATGTCTTGGAGCCTGGGGTCTACATTAATGTAATCACTCCCATCAATTCAGAGCATCTTAAGGGCGCCTGAGATATATTTCATTAGAGACCTGTGCCTTGTACTCACAAGGCTTGGTTTATTTCAGAGAGGATGGAAAGAAACTAAAATTTTATCCTAAGCCTCTCCCCTGTCTTCTGGAGGTGTCCTAGATAAGAAACTTTGTAGAATTCAAGTTCATCTTCCTGGGCAGGTTTCACTTGGGCAGTGAGGGAAGGGGTTTGAAGAAGTTGGCAATAGTCTAAGATCTTAACCAGGAAAGTGAAGACTTGATTTTTTTCAAGAGAGGATGCCCCTTCTTCTGGGAGGCACAGCAGATGTCAGTGTGCTCCTCTGAGGAAGTAAGTTTAGAAATGAAAGCTTGTGGACATTTCAAATTGGGCTGAACTTTAAACTCTTATTTATGTATCTTGGGCATAGGAATGGGGAAAAAAAACAACCCTAAAGATGTTATGTAATGTATGGTTTATCAGATGTTCTTCAGGCCCCTGTGAGCCAGGGTAGATGCAACTAAAAATGCCCTCACAGTTGAGCTCGATGAGGATTTGTCCTCACACGTGAGCCAATACAGCTCTTTTGAACCAGAAAAGAACTGGCTTATAGTCTTGTATCCCTTCTAGCAAACGTTAGGCATAGCCTCAGAGAAACCCAATCATTAAAATGAAAAGAAAACAGAAACTGTTTCCTATGACATGAATTTAAAGAACAGGCTTCCTTTTTTTTCCCCTTGAATAGAAACAGTGAATTGAAGTGGAGTAAAATTAAGCTAAATAAGAGGAAACAGTGAAATTTTGTAGACTGTAGAATAGTCTCTCTGGGAACATTTTGGAAACCCCATCACTTAGTCATTTCAAACTAGACCAGACAAATGACTTGAAGATACGCTGTGAGAGGCAGGGTTGTAGAGAATGGGTGAATGAATTTTTTCTCTATCCCCTATGGAAATTTCCTCAGTGGTGTCAGCACACACACACACACACACACACACACACACACACACACACAGTCACGCACTTTCAGATTGTCTCCTTTCTGACTTCTCAATTTGATCATCACCAAAATAGCATTTTAAAACTTCAAAAGCCTCTTTCTACTGATGGGTCTACATTTACTGTCTATTCTGATCCCCCTTTTCCTTCATTATGGATTAGGTTTTCTGTTCAGGCTATAAAATCCTTCTGAGTTCCCCTTTGTCATTTTTAAAGCCGTGTATACACCTTCCCCCAATGTGTCCTAGTGATTCCAAGTAGTAAGCAGAAGAGCTTCCTCTCTGAGACCCACTGGGGAACCAAGAGGATAACCCAACTCCCATCAAGTGGGGATATACAGAAGCTGTACATTTCATCAGGCTCATTAAAAATACCCACCATAAAACCACTGGGCATCCTTTGCGTCCCTTGGGCAGCACATACTTTCACGGCTAGCTGGTAGAAAGCACAATATTGAAGAGCCAACTTCTTGCGAATTTGAAGCTCAAAGTGGGGACATTCAGTGTAACCATTTGCCCTACTTCCTATTCAGAGTTCAGCCCACTTTGCACCAGAAGATCTATAAATGACTGGATTTCATTTATTTTTTTGTTCTATTTCGTGTTCGCTACAATAAGAAATTCGAATGAAATTAAAAGATTACTTATGGTTTTCCATTTAAACATGTTAACTTTCACTCCCTGATTATGGGAAGTTAGAAATTGGTTCATGTTTCTTTTAAAAAGATATTTAGTCCAGGTTGTTGATTATAGCGAGATATAATAAAAATATCAATTTTTATTTTCAATTGTAATTGTGTTTTGGAAGACAAAACTTTTCTATTATACTTTTTCTTCTTCTCCTTGCTGCACGTGGTCAAGATCAAGCAAGATTCTCTACTTGATCATGTAATAGTAAAGTAAAATAACAATATTTCTGATTATAGTAATAATAACAAGCAGCTACCATGTATAGAGTACTTACAGACATGCCAGACCTTGCTCCAAGTCCTCCATTTGATGTTGTTCCATTTTACCCTCACAACTGCTATCTCTATAAGAAAAATGTTCTCATTTTACTGATGGGAAGATTGATCTTAGAGAGGTTCAACTATGCCTAAAATTATACAACTGGTGTAGCAGGAGTCAAGCCAATTTTTTCTGACTCCAAAGCCTGTGTCGTTAACTACCTGCCATATGCCTCAGAAAGACACATTTTCATTTAAATCTTAATGAAATCACATTTCCTGTGGTCCTTCCTTCCCTCACGTCGTGTCTTCTTATTCCATCCTCAAGAAGGAAACAAGAGTATCTTCCAAAATAAGATTTTTGAACTATTAAAAATAGTAGACACTATTACCATTAATTTTTTTGCCAGCTATATAAATAGTCACATACACAATATAATCACGCACCTAGGGAGAGATTTGTTTTAGGTGAACCGAAAGAAATCAAGCAGTAGTTCTAAAGAAAATCATATAGTAAATTGAAAACCATTTTTGGCACATCCATGCCATCGCATTTGGTATTTTTTAAATGCTAGCTTTATTTGAGAGTATAAAGCATATTATGACAATCCATAGTGGGCAGAGTAGTGCACTGACTACATTTGCTTTTGGAAGAGGAAGAAAAGAGTGATTCCTATGACTTTTTCTATCTAGTCATTTAAAAAGATCCACTTCACTGCACAGAATTTAATCCATATAGTAGAGTGACTGAATGGAACGTGAGATTTTGAGACAATAGTATTTTATTCATTGTTTCAAAGATGCTGATCATAGTCATTTAGGAATTGATGATTGCCTGGACAAGAAAGGCACCTAGACCTCATCCTGCCTTCCAAAAGCTTACACACTTTGGCAGCATTATACACCTAGGGCAGAAATCTAGCATTGATCTTAAAACTAGAGAAGAGATGCTGAGCAAAAATGTAAGCAAATGCTGAATTGAGCAATGAAGTATTGATACATTTGTTTATTTTCTCCACACCAAATAGAATGTAGGCTCCATGAGAGAGGTCACTTGGTGATTTTTAAATTAATTGCTATCTCTCTAGCATCTAGAAAAGTATCTGGCACGTAAAAGATGCTTAATGAGTATTTCTTAGATAATGTGAACTTTAAGAGAAGGAATCCAGGGGATA
The DNA here is from genome assembly GCF_005190385.1 of Monodon monoceros. Lineage (NCBI taxonomy): Eukaryota > Metazoa > Chordata > Mammalia > Artiodactyla > Monodontidae > Monodon > Monodon monoceros. Next base: position 12,093,174 of record NW_021703776.1, on the reverse strand, counting down.
CTGCACCTCGCCCTGCATCTATTTCTATATTTAAGGGGGGCAAGAGTGGGATTGTCCTCCTTCTTCTTAAGAACATGACTGTCCAGGCAGTTGCCCTTCTCAGACAAACACATTCTTTCGGTGTAATCAACATTGTGGGGATTCAAGGACTGAATACCTTAAGTGAAAGCATCTGTTAGAAAACACGATGAGGTATTCACAAACAAAGTCCTTGTCATTTGTATGTTCCGAACGATGCCCGCCTTCCCATGGGTAAACACCGAGTCCTAAACTGCCGTAATAAAAGATCAGGGCCGCTGTCATGAAAGTGCCGTGTTTCTCCCAGCTGGAGTGCAGAAAACGAATGTTGGCACCATGGGACTGATTCTGCACCCATGTGGAATAATTTAATTCCATTAATAATGCTAGAAATGCTAAGAAAACAGTTTTAGGGGAAAAAAGGCAAAATATGGGGGCATACGAAACCAGTCTTGTCATCTGAACTCCAGAATCCATTTGTTTTCCATTGTTTGCTGTACTTCTCTGGATCTGTTTTCACTTTTATTTGTGGTCAGCTTAGATATGTCTACACGAAAGCACACATCAGAAGTAAAATGACTCTGTCTTGTTATAGTATGACTTCAGACAGTTGGACAGTTTTAGGGTTCACTGGCTCCTGGATCAATTTTCCCATGCCTGCATGAAGCATGCTAGTTAATAGACTGCAAAGAAAAAAGGCATTGTCTTGAAAGGCCCGTGCATCCAACCCATTGAGCTAAGTTCTGGGCTCAAACCCTGTCCTTGGATCCTCGTGCATAGCTCCCTAGCTGAACTCTGCCCCCCAGAAATTCTCACGTAATTTTCATTGGCTACAGTGGGACTCATCCTGGTATGTCCACGGGTAGAATCTGGCTGGCTGCATGTAACATACTGTTTGGGTTGAGGCACAAAGCTAGAAAGGCATTGTTTACTATTTTTGTGGGCCTTCACCAATTTCTGGACGCCAAAACAGATGAACTCACTGCTTCTGAGTAACTCATTCATCAAAACAGACGTGAACATTTTTCTTACTTGGGTTTAGTTAGAAAGAAAACCATTTGCTGGTTTCCTGTCTGGAAGCCAAAATATGTTTGGGGTTCTCCACTTCACCTCAAGCTGACCCCCAACCTGACCACACCTTAAAAGCAACGAGACTTGCTTTTATGCAGAGAGGGGTATATGCAAGCTCTTGTGGCCATGAGGGTATGACAGAGACACTGAGACTGGTTTGAACCTTCTCGAAGCTTTTCTTACAAAGTTCAAGTTCTTGGAAACCATTTGGGGCGCAATCACTTTGGTATCATTCAAACGTGAATCCGGCCTAGGAAACTGTTAATGCTTCCACTGTCAGGAATCAGTAGTTCTTCTGTGCAGTTGACTTAATGGCAGCTGTCATTTGTTTCATGTCCTTGTGAAAAGAGCACATATTCCTTTGGGGTTGCTTTTAATATAAAAATGCTAGTGCTTTGTTTTTGAACATAGTAAATGGTTCCATGTGTATTATCAAGCTATTGTAGTAACATAAAATGAGGGTGTTGCTCTGACTTGGTCTAAAATCAGTGTGTGTGTGTGTGTGTGTGTGTGTGTGTGTGTGTGTGTGTGTGTG
>NW_021703776.1:11950325-12091540 GCF_005190385.1 Monodon monoceros | reverse complement strand
TGTGTGTGTGTGTGTGTGTGTGTGTGTGTGTGTGTGTGTGTGTGTGTAATGTTATCTAAGGAGCCTCAGAGACAAACACCAGAAGTGTAGAGCAGTGAGAAGAAAAGGCTCCTTGAGACAGCACATGCGTCATGGAAAACACTTGGGGAACCTCCTGAGAAGCAATGAGTAGATATACTTCCAAACCCTCAAAAATATCAAGCATCCAAGTGAAAACCACTAAGTTTAATGAGATCTTTTGTCTATAGAATAAAACTAAAAGCTTAAAGAAATTTCAAGTTTATAAGTACCTAGGGCTAGAGATTTTGGACTAAATTCCAGCTTTTAAGAAGGAGGATGTCTAAACCCTGCAGTATTGACAGGGTTTTGTTCTCAGAGGATTCCAGGTGGTCCTGAAGAGTCAGTTTCAGGGTTTCATCAGACTCGTGGTCAAGACTTAACAGATGTTCACCCCAAAGTCCACCCTGTTTTAAATCTGTTTTATCCTGTCCGTTGAGTGTGATTTATTCCTGAGGAACTCTTTGAGTACTGAGATTCTATTCAAGACAGGTTTAGCCTTCTCCTCTCAACCATCATCATTTTAACCTCCCTCTTCAACCTGATTTTCCTCTCTTTTCTGGACTTTGTCCCTCTTCTCTCTCAGTTTTATAAAATTACTGAAACTATGGTGATTCTGATTAATCTTGCTCTCTTATACTCATCCTTGGAGAATTATATCTTGGTTTTGTTACTCCCTCCCCTTTTATTTGTTTCACTAGGAAAAAAATCATTATGAATGTTTGTCTTGAGTTCAGGTTCTGATTTCCACAGATTCGAATTCAGAGTGGCTCTACCACTTAACAAAGTTGCTTAAGCTAGGGCTTCGCAACATTTTTAATGTCATGGAATACGTTTAAAAATGATAATATTTGTACAGATGCTGGGGTAAGAACCCTGGAGTAAACAGTTGGGGCTGCTTGAGGCAGAGGCCAGAGAGTCTGGCCCAGCTGCCTTAAGGGATGAGATGATGAATATCTCAGAAGACTCCTAAGCTATTCTCCATGTAGAACCACTTCAACATTTATATATCAGTTTCCTGATCTACCAAATGGAAATAAGATGGATATCCACTACCTACCTCTTAAAGTTGTAAAGATTAAATGAGTTCATGCATGCAAAGCACTTAGCACAATGCCCATCACCCAAAGGATGGTAATTAGTAATGGTAGTAGTAGAAGTCATGGGAGCTTAGCAGCGGTTGCAGTAACTGTTTCTTTATAATCTCACAAATTGGAGAGAATCATTGACAACCCACAGGCCAGTTCTATTAGCATTTGAGGCCTCACCTGATAGATTTCCAATAAACCAGGGCCACTGAGGAGGGGGAATCCGTGGAGAGCTCAATGCCAAGGCAGGTAGAGTCTGGAGGAAATTACTCAGTTTCTCAGCAGAAGTAAGCAGACTGCCAAAGGACCAGGTCATATAACTAAAACTTAGTCAATGAGCTGAGATTTAGGAAAGGATAATAGCCCTTGAGGAAGGGTCTATGGGAGGGAGCTGGACAGCCAGACAGAAGCTCAGTACCATGAAGAGGCTAACTTGGGGGCAGTTTGAGTTTTGATGAAAGGGTGGAAGGGCCATATAGCTATACTGGACATGTCCCTAGGCCACCCTGTCCTTACCGTGTCTGCCAGCAAGGGAAAGCACTGGAGTAGGCTTAGCAGTGGATTCCAAGTCCCAGAGAGCTGCTTAATTCCTGGGAGCATTGGAAGGACTCCTTTCTTGAAGACTGGCCCCCAGCCTCACCTGTAAGTGGAGGATATCAGATAGCCTGCAGCAGAAGCCTGGGGTCTCGGACAAGTGGGAAGAGCTATCTAGAAAACTAGGAAGCCTTAGATTTGAGAGGGCTGTGTTCAGCCAGGTCTGAATACAGAGGCATCCATGTGCTTGGGCACTGTCTCCACCCTCATGGCCCAAACGGTCTACTTCCAGCCATGCTCCCAGGGGACATTGCCTCCATTCCCCAAGCCTTACTCTTCTGAGCTTCACAAGGCCTAGTTGGTTTAAATTCTTTGCCCTTCCATTGTCCAAGCCTAATAAGGAAGTCAGTCAGCTGTGGGTTGGGATAAGGAGCTGGTGGTGAGGAAGAACATTCTTCCAAGGGCCTTTTGATCTTTAAGAGGCTGTAAGTGGCCCGATTCCCTGCTTTTATGCAAAAATATCTCTTGTATGTGTCATTCAAACAGACTGTTTTTCCTTCCCATGAGTGTAATTGTTGTCTCTTGGCAATTTTATAGGAAACAGAATGCAGGCCATCCCAAAGTCAGGCAGAAGCAGAAAGCATCTGACTTTATTTTGCTCACTTCCCAGACTTTTCTTTCTTATTCATTGTTATCGGTCTTCAGGAATCACGTGTTTCCATGGCAAGGCAAGCTACCCGTAGGTAGTTCATGGCTGGTCCTGACTCTGTCCCTAACCAACTGTGTGACCTTGGACAAACTGCTTCACACCTTTGGGCCTCAGTTTTGTTATCTGGAAACTTAGCAAGTTGGACTTGATAAGGTAAATTTGATCAGCAGCGTGTTATAGCTGTTGAAACATGATTTGAAGATGAATCCACCTAATGTTAAATCCTGGTTCTGTTACTTTGCCAAGTGACTCAGCTACATCAGAGGCTTGGTTTTCTTATCTATAAACAAGGTTGTTATAAGAATTTTTAAAGATAATGCTTGTAAAGTTCTTAATAGTATCTGAATATTATAAGTGTTAAATAAATTTTAGCTCATATTATTTTTCCCACCTATAGTTTTTCATGTAAAATTTTATATAAATCTATTTTTCTCCACCATATATGCTAATACCTTTTTCCGTTAGTGGGGGCAAATCAAAATGGGCAATGGTGACTCACTCTATATTTTATTCTACACATACAAGTACATTTGTGTTCGTACATGTATTCTCTCTCCCTCCCTCCCTCTTCCTTCCTTCCTTCCTTCCTTCCTTCCTTCCTTCCTTCCTTCCTTTCTTCCTGCCTCTCTTTCTTTCCTTCTCTCTCTCTCTCTCTCTCTCTCATACACACAAACACACACACACAGCAAAAGGTAACTGGATTTCCTACCATCAACAGAGTCTAGGATTAACTTAAGTAAAGAGGCATCATACTAGTATTTCGTTCCTCGAGCTCTTTCACAAATCCTTCCTTTTGAACCAATGGCCCATGAAGACAACAGTTCAAGTTTTCAGACTAAGGAAGTTGTTAAGGCCATTCTTCAGCAACCCCATTGTGTGCAAAAGTAAAGGTCCTCCCTACATATGGAATGAACAGAACCTTGACGAGTGAGGTCATCACAGCTCTACAGTATTAGCTATGGCCATTAACTTCAGAGCCACGCTCTGTTTGGTAGGAGTCCCCAAATAAGTCAAATAAGAGCTGCATGAAGGCCTTGTAAGGAGAGACTCTGAGAAGGGGATGGGATGGGAGTCAGGAGGACGTGTTTGTCTTCTAGTGTCTTTTGAGAAGAGAGGCCCTTTTGAGGGGAGAGGTTTGGAGATTATGAACTACAGAGGAAATATGTCTGCCGCACAAGCCCTCAGCCACTGCAGCCACCTGCAGCAGTGGCCCTGAGGGGACTCAGGATGGGAAGGAACATGATACCAGCCCTAGATACCTAAGCTGCACACCGAAGGAATGATTTCAATGAACCCAGACTCTTGCATCTTTCCATACATAGAAAAGCGCTAAATTCCTTAACTTGAGATGTCTGATTTTCTTTAATTAACAGTAATCTTTTGATGTTCCCACTGCCTGGTCTTTGTTGCAGAACCCCGTGTATATCCTGGCTCCTCCGTTACCCCTTTGGAGCAGTCCCTCAGAGCTATCTGAGAGGCTGCTTCCCGAGCTTGAAGTCCTCAGAAAGACCACCAAATAAAACCTAATTCTCAACTTCTAGGTTATGCATTTTTTTTCAGTCGACAGAACTAACCCCTCTGTTGTTCAATATTACATTTCCCAGTTTTAGTTGAATGGATTTTGATGCAGCTAGGAGGCTGGAACAGTGCAGGCAAGTCTGACTTTTTATTTGTTTAGTCATTTATTATCTATTCAACATTAATATGTACCTGTAGTATGCCAGCATTGTGCTCAGTGGTAGAAGTACAAATGAGGCTAAACCTGGATCTTTACCCACGAGGAACTTGCAGTCTTAACAGAGGCAGATGGGGAAGCCAACAGCTGTCAGTACAGCAGGTTGATGCTGTGGAAGGTATACAGAAGGCACAGTGGGAGTACCCAGTAGGAGCAGTGATCAAGGGGGGCTCAGGGGAGAAGAACCAGAACAAGGCAGCAGTGGAGGAGGGTCGGGGTAAAGATCTATTGGGAAGTAATTAAAGCATGGAGTGGACTTCCTGGCGGTCCAGTGGTTAAAACTCCACGCTTCCACTGCAGGGGGCATGGGTTCCATCCCTGGTTGGGGAACTAAGATCCCGCATGCCACGTGGCATGGCCAACCAGTAAATAAATAAATAAAGAGCCTGTGTTGTATTTAGAATTGTGTTACTGGCTGGGGCTCTTAGGATAACAAGGGTATCATCTGTTAATGGAAGGAATTCAAGACAAAGAGGTATTTTGTGCAAAATCGTGGTGACTTTGGTTCTCACCATGTGGAACTGGAGGATCTTGTGTGATATGCCATGAAGATAAGTTGTCCAGCAAGCAGCTGTCATTAGGATTTACATGGAGGTTGGAGCCATGACTATGTATGTATGTACTCTTTTTTTTTTTTAACTTTGTGGCATGTGTGATCCTCCTGGACCAGGGCTCAAACCCATGCCTCCCAACCACTGCCCCACCAGGGAAGTCCCTGTGTCATATTTTAGATTCCACATATAAGTGGTATCATATGGTATTTGTCTTTCTCTGTGTGACTTACTTCACTTAGTATGATAATCTCTAGGTCCATCCATGTTGCTAAAAATGACATTATTTCATTCTTTTTTTTTATGACTGAATAATGTATGTACTTCTTAAGGGAGATAGTATATACTGATAGATTTAAGAAAAGTGGATCATGGTATGCCTGAGGAATAACCAGTTTTAAGGGTTGAAATGAGGAAATAGAGATAGTGAAGAAAGAAAAGACAGAGCCATAGAATTCGAATACCAAGAAGAATTGTACATAAGCCAAGGGAAAAAGAACTTATAGAAGGAGGTAGTGATCAGCAGAGTCAAATATCACAGACATAAGATAATGTCTGCTGGGTGTCTCTATTACTTATGTGGGCTTTTTGCTACCAAAGACTATGTTCCTTCAAGTTTTATGAAGCAATAGTGGCTTCATTGTAAGTACACACTCAGGAAAATGAAGTAGACAGGAACGCTAGTTATGCAACCAGGTTTAGGGAGAATAGGAACTCCAGAAAAGTCAGGCCTCGTAGAGTATGGAAGACAGTCCAGAAACTAGAAGTCCATTCAAGATACAAATAAACTCTTGCACTCAGGATATCTTGTTGCCTCCTGAAAAAAACTATGGGAACATAGAGGAGGTTCCACAATCCCTTTGTGTAGGAGATGCTTCATGATCTCTCTTTAGGCTGCCTACCATCAACCTAACTCTTTGGATGTCTGTGGAGGTCTGCGTGCTTTGGTTGCACTGCCATATTCCATCTCTAGACCAGTCTTTCAAGGACAGATTCCAGTTGGGCTAATTCATCCCCATGTTTCTAATTAGACAGGGACCTCTTAGTCTATAGATTGCTAGTCTTTGGGTCACTGGTATACACCCACCCCCTGGGGTCAGCTGTAGCCAGGAGGCAAGGTAACGTGGTACCCGCAATATGAACTACCTCTTCATAAAGAACCACCAAGAACTGCTTTCTTCAGCAAGCGGCAGTGGATCCAGAAGATGCTACCTGTTTTAAAGCCTCTTCTTTAGTACCGTGGACATTGGTAATGTGGAAGTATTGGTCTACCAAGGGGAATAGCTTCAGTGGAATGGTGGAGACAGAAGCCGGGTTTTGGATTTTAGTAGGTTGAGGAGTTAATGGGAAGTGAGCTAGTAGGGACAGGGAATATAGACCAGTCTTTGTGGGAAGGAAGGTAGGAAGATACAGTACCAGAGCTAATAGAATATATGCTTCCAAGACAAGATTGTCTTTTAAGATAGAAGATACTTGTAATAGGAAGAAATGAGCAGAGAGAAACAAAGGCTGCATATACAGGGGAGAAGATGATCAATAGTCCAGGGTCCCTAAAGAGCTGGAAGGGAACCTGGCAGAGCACCGTCGTTCACTTGATCCATATTTACACTCCCCAGTGGACTCACCTATCTGAGGCAGCCAGATATTACTGGGTGTGGAGAAGTTCTGAGAGCAATATGAAGAAGGACTAAAATGTAAAAGTGAGTGTGTTAAAGAAATGGAGAAATACCATGCCAGTGGACAGCTAGGAGGACTAAAGGGAATAGGAAAAGAGGAAGACTGGGAAGCTGAAGAATCTGTAGGCAGGAGTTTGACCAAATATTCCCAGGGGACAGGTCATGAATCCCCTTGGATGTTCTGATGACTCTCAGGGTTGCGTTTATTTCTCTGGCTGCAAGAAGAAAAACTACAGCAGGCCTTGGTTGTGATGTCTCTCATAACTCACAACAATAGCAGGCAAGTCCCCAGATATTCCAGAGCTTCTTATTCTGCATCAATAAATATTTACTGCTGTTGTATCACCTTAGTGATGATTTTTACCATACATCCTGTCTGAATTTCTTGGAACAATCTCTTTTTGAAAACTTTAATACCAGAAATAATCCCTGTGGATAAGCCAATTAGGTCTTAAAAATAGAACCTTTGTTAAAAAACCATTAGAATTTCTCTTCTGGTGTTGGGCTCTGTCATTGATAAATTGCCCCCAGGCTTCTCTCTTAATGTCTTAGGTTAAGACTGTCTCTAGTACATACATATACCAGAAGCACTAAGATTTTTTCATTTAAAAATAGATCCAAAGGCAAACGTATTTCAAGTGGATTTCCTACTATGGGGATTTCAAAAACTAACACCGGAGAATGAAGGTGGAAACTGGAGTTTTACATTTGTACTCGGCAAACGCAATTTCTACTCCTGTAGTTTTTCATTTCCTCCACCTATCTCTACTTTACTGCTGATTGTAAATGTGAGATGGAAGCGGCAGATTTTGTAAGCATTTGAGACCTCCATTTTCTGCTTGGAGAAGAAAATGAGCCTCTTAGAAGTTTCCTTTCCTTTTCTTTCGTTTCCTCTTCCTTCTTTTTCTTTTGAGAGGAGAGAAAAAGAAAGAGAAGTTGTTTGAAGATGAATTAAAAAGTGGTATTTATATTTAAAATTTCATTTCCTTTCAGCTTCAGATCTGGGATTCAAATAACCATGAGAAGGGCCAGACAGCTGTCCTAGTCCCATGAAATTGTCTTAATTCCTCTTGATAGAGTTAAAGCTGATTTGTTTCCTGATTTATAATGTTATCATTAAAGAATAGCCAACATTTATTGAGCACCTAGCAGGTGCCAAATACTGAGGATAAACGGGCAGTAAGCGTTGGTCCTTTTCCTCAAAGAACTCACGTTAAAGTGGTCACTGGGTAATTGCTAGATTAATCAATAATTCAGGGGAAGTAGAAGTTAGAAAGAGAAAATGACAGTGAGCGGTGAGCAGAAAATTTTTCCCTCTTATTCAGGCTTGTGACAAGGATCCTTAACTTTACTCTGACTGGAGAAAGCAAAATATATCCCTTGCTTTATAAAAAGTGTTCCCTAAGGAAAGAACTTTGCCTATAGCCATGAAGCTGATTGATGTTCTGAAAGCCCAAGAAATCTGTGCTGACAAGCCTGCATACCAATTCAAAACTGAAAAGGGGTGTGTAAAGGTAAAGATGTGGTGTGTGTGTGTGTGTGTGTGTGTTGGGGAGCCAAGGACGAAGGAAAGAAAAAGAGGAAAAACATCAGGTAGGGAGAAGCACTTGTGTGGATGAAGTAGTTTTCCTATATTTTTAATCATAAAATGATGACTATGGGTGAGGCAGGAAATAAACAACACAGAGAACATGTGTGGTAGAATATGGTGTGCATTATTTGGGCAATAATGCTAGCTGCTATAATAAACAAACCCTGATCTCAAATAATTATTTCTTGTTTGCCCCTGTTATAGTCCAGTGTGGTGATAGGGAAAATGACATCATCTCATGCAGTCTTTCAGGAATCTAGGCTCTTCTTATCCACCTTCAATATGTGGTCCCCTGGTTACTATTAAAGGGGCAGAGGGGAGAGAGGCTGGTAGCCAGCTCTGGAAGTGGCATACAAAACCCTCACTTGTGTTCCATTGGATAGAATTCAGACTCATGGCCCAAAGCTAAATGCTAAAGAAACTGGGAAATGTAGCTTCCTGTATGCCCAGGAGGAAACTAAATTGTTTTTGGTGAACATATGGCATTGTCTTTGACATGTGGTCATGCTTTTGTCAAGCTAAAATGGACAGTGATAAGAGACGGGTGAGGTCTTGCCCTTGTTGGAGCATTGGCTGCCTTGTTTTTAGCATTACTTAGAAGAGTTTGAATCTATATACTTATTATTTGTATCTCTCTATGACTTGAGTGAAGAACATTTTTAAAGTTGCAGATTTTCTGAGGAAACCTAATTTGAAATGAATAACATAAGCTGAAGATTCCTTCTTCTTTCCCTCTTTCTTCCCTCCCTCCCTCTTTCCCTTTCTTTCTTTTTTTTTAAATTTATTTACTTTATTTTATTTTTGGCTGCATTGGGTCTTCGTTGCTGCACGCAGGCTTCCTCTAGTTGCAGTGAGAGGGGGCTACTCTTCGTTGTAGTTCAAGAACTTCTCACTGCGGTGGCTTCTCCTGTTGCAGAGCAGGGCTCTAGGCATGCGGGCTTCATTAGTTGTGGCACGCGGGCCCAGTAGTTGTGGCTCGCGGGCTCTAGAGCACAGGCTCAGTAGTTGTGGCCCATGGGCCCAGTTGCTCCGCGGCATGTGGGATCCTCCTGGACCAGGGATAGAACCCGTGTCCCCTGCATTGGCAGGCAGATTCTTAACCACTGCGCCACCAGGGAAGCCCCTTTCTTTCTTTCTTTCTTCCTTCCGTCCTTCCGTCCTTCCTTCCTTCCTTCCTTCCTTCCTTTCTTTCCTTCTTTCCTTTCTTCCTTCCTTTCTTTGTTTCTTTCTTTCTTTCTTATCTTTCATATTACATATATTCATTGTGTCAATTACATTCAAAAAGGAAAAAAAAAACCTGACTTTTCAAAAGTACTACCACTCCCCATGAATAAGGGAAAATGGTGGGTGGAATTCAATGTGTGTTCACTTTGAAGGAGATACTTCCTCCCAGCTCTGACTGTCAGAGTTGACTCGGCTCATTGAGTAAGTTAAGGAAGGTACCCCATCCTGCCCAGCTATCTGATGGTCAAAACAGACAACCTTCCAGTTAGAGGAGCTGTCTCCTTGGATTAAGATTGCATAGGTACTTGCATTGCCAGTTAGAACTTCCAACAAACTCCCGTGGAATAGGAACCAGCCTTTCAATTTTAGCATTGCTGTAGAGATAATTAAATGAGTGTGGTAGAAAAAATAAGGAAAAAGAAATCACTCAAAAGTTCCAACATTATGTATATGTATTTTCTTCTTTTCCATAAAAGTTCATTTTATTAAGTGCTGCAGACAACATAATGAAGAAGGAAACTTACACTCAAAATGTAAAACCATAATAAGCAATCCAGAGGCTGTGTATTTTTAAATCCTCAGATTGCTCAGCTAGTTGTCTCTAAGTTTTAAATGGTAGTTGCTAAAGCATACCATCAGAGATTACTTTTAGCAACAATAACAGCTGGCTTTGAAATTAATTTTAAAATGAATATAATTTATAACAGGTACATGTACACGAGGTGAAGTCATTCCTGGCATCCTTCAACTGATACACTATCTTAAAGTTTAGGGCAAAGCACTTAGTATTCAGGAAAATTACACATAAGATTGTATTTTATGATTTTTTTTCCCTGAGAGTGTATGAACAAGCATTACAAACATGCTCTACACCTGTAAGACCTAGTATTACGGGAGGTAACTAGGGAATATCCACTACACTAGGAAGAAATCTGCACAATGAATCAGGCAGAAAACAGCTGGCGGAGAAATCAGTCGGAGAATCAGAGTAATCTATGGAAGGTATTTGAATTTGCTATAAATATTTTGCAAGCGTTGGGTGAAGAAGCTAGACCTCTGGGCCTCACAACCAAAGCCCGGGCCTGCTGAGGGCCAGAGAAATGGTTTTCAGAAAGTACACAGCTCAAGAGAAAGAATTATTCTTTGAGCAGTATGTGGGGAATGCAGTTCATTCGGACTCGGGTTGTTTTTGAATCACCCATGAGGCGTCCATCTTCAGAGGAATTGGCCCCGGGTTTCCAGAGAGTTTGCCTCTTGGGTGCCCTGACTTTCCACTGCCGGCAACAAGTACCTCACCAGACAAAGAAAGGGCATTTCTTTTAAGTATTAAGTATGTGCTGAGCAGGAAGGCATCTTTGCCTATCCCTTAAGGCACAAAATAAGTGGACTTTGGTGAGTAACTGAGAATGTGGCCAAGAAAAGAAATATGGTCGAGATTTGGGAAAATGGGATGCAAGTTTGCTTTTCTTCACCTCCCCCCCGCAAAATCTACTAGATTCTCCTGTCTTATTTTTCTTTTGGGTGCATCTTTGTGTCATACATAATTTAAAAACAAAACAGGGGACTTGAAGGAACTCCCCCTTCATACAAACAAAGAAAGAAGCTCCAGAGCTTGGGCCACAGTAAACAGGAGAGAAAGAAAAGCATAGGAAAGAAAAACACAAAGACACAGATTCTGGAGCGAAGTCAGGGTGCAAGGTCAGATGAAACCCACAAGTGTGTGTGGCAAAGGACCAGAGGTGATAGGGTGGATGGGAGGCAGGTGCTGCTTGGCTCTGAGATATTCCATGGTGGGAAGATCCCACTGGAATCAGGCACCTGCTGCTTTAAGATTGGAGCCTCAGGAAAAGGGCGAGAAGCCTTAAATGGCTTGGCAGGAGGGAGGGAGCAGAGAGGCAGGTACAGTCCAGGCTGGCACAGGCTAGGGGCCCACGGAGCTGCTCCCATTTAGGGGCCAAAGTGCTGATTCTCTGCTCACCAGCTGCAAGCTGATTCTGATTTGGGGCGCCCGGGCTTTTCTCTAATCAATTAACATCAATTAACATGTTAAAAGCTCTCATGCCCAGCCTGTCCTCAAGGGAGTCTTTACCATCCAACTCTCCTTGGGGCCCAAGCAAGGCTGGCAAAAGGGAAAAAGCCACAAGAACTTGAACTTCACAAGAGCAACAGCAACAAAACTCCACCACACCATGGAGACCCTCCAGCCACAGAGGGGCTCGCCTGTCTCTTCGCGCTGCTTTGATACCCCCAGCGTAGAGGTTGCCATTCCAATGCACGTTGGCAGCAGGGGCTTGAAAACTAGTCCTGTCCTCCAGCTTCAGCTCCACGACGACGAGGGTCAAACTGCCACTTGGAAGTTCATGCCTGGATCCTTATGTGGAATGTGCCCTCTGTCTCCCCACATCTCTTTGGAGCTGAAATCCAAACATTGCCTGTTCTATGAAGACTCTGAAATAAAAATAAAACATAATTGGAATATGAGAGAGCAGAAGAATAACAGTAACCAGCAAGTATCACTTCTATGTTCAGTTTTACTTCTCTGGCAGAAGTGAGTGTGCTCGTCAATTCATGGGTAAAATGAAGCTGCTCTAGCGCAAGAAACTCCTTGGGGTGAGGACTCTGTCACCCGCTGTATGGCTCTTTGTCATGAGACAGGCTGGGATCTGGGACCCTTTGCTGCAAATACTTGCACCTGGACACACCTCTCCTGGAGAACAAAATACAAAGAAACTGAATGGGACTAAAAATAACTGCGTGCATGCCCAGCTGGGGCAAATTCTGGACCCAAAAGATACAAAAACACCAAAAAACCCAACTGCCACTTTTGAAGAACATGGAGCAAAAAATGGTGTCAGGAGCAAAAGCAGGGTACTGCGCGTGCCCCCTGCACGCAACACCACCTAAGGGGTGGGCAGAACACCCAAGCCACCCCTCTGGCCAGACCCCTGGACACACCCCTACCCTCACCCCATATAAGAAACAAGCTTGCCCCCGCTTCAGGGAGCGAGCAAGCAGGGGAACCTGTGGTTTGTTCTCGCTCCCCCCTGCTGCAGCAGGGACCCCAATAAAGCCTTGCCTGAATTTCTTGTCTGGCCTCTAGTCAATTTCTGTTGATTGGGGAAGGCCAAGAACTCTAGTTGGTAACAGTTGGGGCTCGGGCAGTGGAGCGAGTTGGGGGCTATGGGACCACGTGGTCTTTAGGGTTCCTTCCTGGCTTGAGTGCTTGTGAAGCTAGCATTTAATATGGCTTCAACATTGAGTGAGACCCCCTTCCCCTGAAATAGCTACACAATTAAGGAGGGAGGAAAAGAATGAAGGGATGGACAAAGGTGCTGGTGTGTCTGTTGGGATTTCCAAAGCTCCCTCACGTTACTCTCTTTGCAGAGTTTGTTTCCTCCTCTTCCTCTTATTTCCTAAACTGTGTCTGACTTAGTAGATTAAGAAGTGACATCTCGGGACTTCCCTGGCGGTCCAGTGGTTAAGACTCCACATTTCCACTGCAGGGGACACGGGTTCGATCCCTGGTTGGGAAACTAAGATCCTACATGCTACACAGCACGGCCAAAAAAAAAAAAAAAAAAATCTCAAGAACACAGTATTGAGTTTAAAAAAGCCAGTTACAAAACAATATAGTCCAAAAATCAACCATTTATGTTAATTTCAAAAAACCACACCGAACTGTACATTGTCATGAAGATATATTTATGTAATAAAAGCTAGAAATTGCATGAGGAGGATCCACATCAGTGTCATCATAACGGTAACAACCATGTCACTCCTCACCAGCATCACTGTGCCTGACCTTTACTGAGAACTTTCCACATGCCAGGCTCATCGGCCCACTGAAGCCTCTGGAAAGGAAAGGAGAGGGTGGGGCTGGAAGGGCGTGACTTCTGCTGTATTTGAAACGAACATAGCAGAGTGTTCACAAATTACAAATTGGGGTGGAGTGTCAGTCATTTTATTTTTGGTATTCAGTATGTTTGAAATGCTTCATTTTTTTTTTGTTTTTTAGTTAAAAGAAAACAAAAGCAATAACCAAAAGAAACATGCAGACCTTTAGTTAGAAAGGGCCCCTTCTGCTAATTTCCCCTGATGGAGTGTGTCTCCTCCAACTGCAGACCTTTAATGCTGCCCCGGGGTGGCTCAGTCTTCTTCCTTTTTCTCTATTTCCACTCCTCAGACAACCGGGTCTGGTCCCTGCCTTTCAGACCATTACCCTGCTGAGGCTTCCACAGTGTCTGTTCCAGACCTGCACCCTTCCCCACGCTCCAGAGTCTGCCTTACCTCTCTACACAGACCGCCAAAGGGTACATCAAATGCAACCTGCTCAAAATAGAACACTGATCCCCCGCAAGCTATTCCCCATCACAGTAAATAGCATCACCTTTAGAGCGAAAACAGTTCAGTTCTGTTTTTAGCACCCTTCTTTCTGTCCCTCTCCAAACCAACCCACTGGCAAATCTTACTGGCTCTATTTCAAAATCCACACCCGACCAGAACACATCTGGGCCTCCTGCCGCTGCCCCCCTGGTCCAGCACCGCTACCTCTGACCTTCACCACTGACGGCCGTCACCTCCCAGTGCTTGGGCCACTCCGTCTCCTTTCTAGATGGCTTCTTCGAAACCTTCCCAGGGCCTCCCTATGCTCAGAACTGAGTAGAGAGTCCTTTCTGTGTCTGCAGAGTGCACAGTCTCTGGGCCACTGGGGCCTCCAACGCCCATCATTTCCCTGCTCCCTGCCCCCCATCACCATGACCTTCTGAGACCTTCTCGCTGATTCTCAGTCAGGCCCACACACGCCCCAGGGGCCTGGCCTGTAGCCTTGGTCTTCCTTCTGCCTGGATGCCTCTTTACCTAGATTTTTAAAAAAATTTTATTTATTTTTAATTTAGTTTTTTTTTTTTTTTTTGGCCACACTGCACCATGGGATCAAACCTGCGCTCCCTGCATTGGAAGCATGAAGTCTTAACTACTGGACTGCCGGGGAAATCCTTTTACCTAGATATTTTTATGGCTCTCTTTCTCTTTACCTCTGTCTCTCTCTCTTTCTCCTTCTATCCGTTTGGGTCTCTGCTCAAATCTCATCTATTCAGAGAAACTTCCCTGCCACCCATCTAACATAACAGGCTGTGGCTTTCTTTCCCCACACTCCAGAATCATTTTTCTAGATCATAGTTGGGCAGTCAAAACACAGTTCTTGAAATGTTGAACTCATAATCCTTCTCAAGCACCAGCTGGTGGCAGGCATTCACACACACATTAATTCATTTACTAGCCACCAAAGCCCTCTGAGGAAGTCCTGTTGGAGCAGCACAGATGACTGACACTCAGAGGATGTCCACAGGCTCTCACTGGTGCCCATTCCAGAGTGGAATTCGAACCCACTCCTTTTTACTCTAATCGTCCCCTGCATCACACTGCATCTCTCAAGGAAAGCTAGAAAAAGTAACATCCCTGCTGTCTGCTGCCAGGGCTTGTGCTGGTCACATTTACAAAATTATTATGATCTTCACAAACACTCTGAGAAGTAAACCTTATCTCCATTTTAGAGATGAGAAAATTGAATCTTCTGAGAGGTTAAATATTTAGCTTAAAATGACCATTCTCCTCAGTGACAGGATGTACCCCGGGCCTGCCTCATCCACAGCCTGTGCTTTCTTAATGACATGCATCCTGCTTGCCTAAAAGTTCCATTTTAATTCCCGTAAAAGGCCGTCCCTGTAGCCTGTCAGCATCGTTGCTGTCCCGTGAATGAGCCCAACTCTGCCTTCTTCCCTCTCCTCACTCCCTCCCTCTACTGCAGAGACCTTTCCCCAGAACTTTCACCTTCTACTCATTGCTTACACCTGCTGTAGTCTCAGAGGAGCAATAGTTTTCGTGGGCCACCCAGAAGTTGGATGTGAGAACACAGGTTATGTCAAGGGGAACAAGTGGGAGAACAGCTAGTACTGGAAGACAGACGGTGCCCGACTTGCAAATGGGTTTGTTTGCTAGAACTTCTTTGGAGGGGTTGTCATGTGAAACTCGAAACACATTTCCCCTTAGAAACAATATTATCAATGATGGATGGGGTCTTGGGGTCATCCATGAAACCCTGTGTAATGTCCAACCAAGATACCACTAGATCCTCCAGAATTATTGAAGTTCGCTAGCCAGTCAGCATCCGTCACATCGATTCTGCGGGAAAATAGGCTTTTGAGTTCCAAATGGGGACGCCAGGGCCACTTCTCTTCACATGATTCAGCTCGTGCTCCTGTCTCTGGGTAAGATGCTTCTTGCCACTGCCCCCAGCCCAGCTGGATTCAACAGGGCTGCTTGTCTGTCAGCCTCGGGTGGTGGAGGATACTGGGCATTTGAAGGAGCGGGGAGTAAAGGGCTCCAGGAGCAAAAGAGGGCTCCCAAAGTACGGTCCTCTGGCAGGGCAGTAGGCTGTGCTTAGAACCCATGTGTAGTAGTGGCTCCAGTTTCAGGGCCCAGAGTGTGTTGGAGGGTCTTCTGTAATGTGGTACAGTGACCTGAGCAGGCTGAGCCATGACAGAACGTGAACAGTAAGTCGGGAGCATGGCCAATGTGTATGTCCTGACATCTCTGGAAAGTTCTGATGATGTGGGTGGCAGTGCAGAGTCACGAAAAGTACCCAGAACAGGTATCCCTCCTAAGGCCCTAGTCCTTGCTCTGCTTCCTTAACTGGGGACTCTAGGCAACACATAGCTTCTCAGAGCCTTATTTTCCTTTAACGTTAAGTGGGAAGAATAATCACCCTTAACTCCACAGGGTCATTGTGAGCATCTGTTGTTGTGATATGCGTGTGAAAACACTTTCTATCCCGTTCAATGCTATATTAGTATTATATCTAGTATTACACAGTAGAATACACGGTCTCCAAAACTCCAGTATTCTTTGTCCTGACACAAAACAAAGAAGGGAGGGACATGCACAAACTTCCATCCATCTACTGTGGTTTTTTTCAAGCACTCGTAGCAACAGAGAATTATCTGAAGAGGAAGATTTCAGCCTAGACACCGCATTTGTTCCAGACCATCTCCATTTCCGGCCACTCTACCTCTGGTCCTCCACGTCTACTTGCCGCGGTTGCCTCAGAACACACAACGTTGTGCTCTGTTGGCTGCATGTTCTCCCTTTAGCAGAATCTCCCTTTCCAACAGCCTATTTTTTCTTTGTTGTCCTGCTAGAGGAGAATCTAATACATAGTCCTTTATGTTTTTAATTCTCCAAACAATAATCAAACAGATCACATTTTAGTTGCAGATTCTTGGAGGAAAAACAAATCTTTATCCAAACGCCAAATGTAGGAATGTTGAATTGAGATAGTTTGTATTCCAAGACCCTGGACAGAGCAAGAAACATTAAGAACTCAAGAAGCTTTCCTATTTGGAAAGCATTTTTTTTCCTACCTGCAGAATTATTTCTCTCCAGTTTGTGACGCAAAATTCTATGTGGAAAGTAAACATCGACTTGATTGACTCCTCTTAAATGACTATTTTCTGTAAGAGAATGCAACCTAGTTAGTGCTTGGCCACTTCAACATGTGTTCATAAACTTACTGGTTAATTAGCCACATTCTCTTAAAGTCCCAGACTGCATTGTGTCTTTTGAAAACTGAAGTCATGGACACAAACCATTTTCAAGCTGGAGAAACGTTAAAAATAATGGTGTCCTGCAATGTTTCTCTACAAGCATGCCTTTCAGGATGGTGGCACATGCTACATCATTACCGTATAGCTGCCTGCTTTGAGATCAGCTGCTCTATTTGTCTCTAGACTGAATGAGTCAATAAGAGATTTGGTTCTAAAACATCCCAGCTGGACAGTGGTGAAGGCAGTGCGTAGTCTTCTACCGCCAGTTCAGATAGTTTTGTACAAGAGGGTTAGCAGGACCTCACCTTTATTAATGTTTGAAAATCAGTAGGATTGTTAGACATTGTTCTCGGAATTGTTTTAACATAAAATGTGACAGTTGCCCACTCTGGGGTGCCAAGACTCTTAAGTGCATCCTCTGTTCTCCAGGGTTGATGAGTTGTCTTTTGGGCTGTAAAAGCCTCTTACTTTTCTTAAACAAACAAACAAAAAAAATTTCAGCATCTGTTTTTAGATTTCTGGAAAAGGTAACATACGTTGTAGGAAATTCAATTAAAAAATCTCGATTACCAGGAAAGTCTTTGTGGATAAAACAGAGTAGAATGGATTGGATACTGTTAGAGTCCAACTGAGTTGAGGATGGTTGGATCCAAACTGTGATGATTTGGGGGCTAGGGGTGGGTGATGGTGAGAGTTTTCCAAGGATATATCCTCATTCCTGTTGTCAACATTTTTATCAGTTACATCAGGAAAGATGTAGGAGGCCATAAATTTGCATCTGTTACAAAACCAATGACATTAATTGAATTTGGCACCTGAAGTATTCACAAGTATGCAGGTGGTCCACTTCATGGAGACATTATTAGAATTAGGATACAAAAAAATTTCAATTAGATAGAGCAATGTCCACATTAACCCTATTGCAGGGTTTTATTTGACTGAAAACTCAGTGCAAATAAACGGATTGGTGGGGTTACTAAAAGATACCATATGATTTTAGTCTGTAAAAATAGAGGTATAATATCTAGAATAAGGGAAAAGACAAATCTTCCATATTCTGAGCACCTGAAACATGCATTTAATTTTTGTTGTTGTTGTTGTTGTTTTTGTTATTTTGGTGGTATCCTTGCTAACAGCTTTGGAATTTGGTCCTTTGTCTCATCCAGATTCACTGAAAAATTTAAAAGCAAATGTATAACAGAATTAATGTCTAATTTTCAGATTACTAAATGTGGACTATTATTTTTTATATTGCTTCTGAATATTTCCTAAGTTCTTCAGATTTTTTTTATCTGCTTCAAAACACCTTCCCTCATTTTTTGCATGTTGAAATATTGCTTGCAGAAGTTCTGCAATCCATATTAAGTTAACTTAATGCTAAGTTCTGTTAGTACCTTCCTTCTGACAGCACCCACATTTTGCTGCCAGATCTTCAGAAAGAGTGTTTCCAAGAAAGGACCTGCATTAACTGCCCCCAACCCAGTATGAACAGATTTGTGTGACACGGTAGGCATCCCCCAAGGCTTCCCAACAATTCAGCAGGAGAACATATTTGATGGTTGTATTGTATATTCTCATTTGGCTTCAAATTTTTAAAAAAGATAAACATCTTTTTGGATTCAAAGCAAAGTTTATTCTTGGTTTGATGTACATCTTCATTGACCTAGTATTAAGCCCTCTGGTCCAGAAAAATTACTTCTCCATGCCCCAATTTCAGGATCCATCCAGTTAGGTTAGAGAAATATCCAGTATCTTCTATTGGGAAGAAATCATTAGTATCTTCCATTTTCTTGAGATGTGGAGTTATATAGGAAATAATTTGTAGTAAAAAAAAAAAAAAAAGGAAAATCACTAATCAAATGTAAGTTATTGCTTTTGTTTGTTTTCATTGTCTTTTTACGGCTTTTAAAAATGTTTTTAAGATAATTGTAGATTTATATGAGATTGTAAGAAATAATTCCTTCATCCAGTTTCCCCCAATGGTAACACCTAACATAACTATAAGGCAAAATTATAGACAGGAAACTAACACTAATACAATTCACTGATCATATTCAGATTTCACCAGTTTACATGACTCATTAGTATGTGTGTGTGTTTAATTCTGTGCAGTTTTATCACACATGTAGATTCATGTGACCACCAGAGTGGCCAAAACAGAACGGCTCTATCACAAGGATCCCTCATGCTACTCTTTATAGAGTAGCCGTTTCCCACCCTTCCCGCTTCTATATAATTTTGTCATTTCAAGAATTTTGTCCCGCTCCATCCGTCTATATAGTTTTGTCATTTCAAGAATGTTCTATAAATGGAGGCATACAGCATGTAACTTTTTGATTTTGGCTTTTTTTACTCAGCATAAATTCCTTGAGATCCATCCAAGCTGTTGCTTGTATCAGTACTTCATTCATTTTATTGCTGAATAATAGTCCATGGAATGAATGTTAACAGTGTTTAACTCTTCACCCGTTGAAGGACATTTGGGTTATTGTCAGCTTTTGCTATTACAAATAAAGCTGTTTTGAACATTTGCAAACAGATTTCTGGATGAACACCAATTGTAATTTTTCTGGGGTAAATGTCCAGGCGTACGATAGTACAGTAGCTGGATCATATGGTAAATGTATGGATACTTTTGAAAGAAACCTGTCATACTTTTTTCCAGAGTGAGTGTTAACAGTTCAAATTTCGGCCAGCAGTGTATGAGCGATTCAAGTTTTCTGCATCATCACCAGGATTTGATGCTATCACTATTCTTTATTTTGGTCATTCTGATGCAGTTTTAATTTACATCTCCATGATAACTGATTATATTGAACATCTTTGCATGCGCTTATTAGCCACCTATATATTTTCTTCCGTGAAATGGCTTTTGCTCATTTTCTAATTGAATTGTTTGATATTTCCTGTTTTTCAGTTTGTCAGTATTTGGTTTGCATCTATTTTTTCCAAGTCTGTGGTTTGTCTTTTCAGCCTCTTAACGTGGTCTTTCATGGAAAAAAAAAATTAATTTTGATGAGGTCCAATTTATCAGTTTTTCCTTTTGTGAATTTTACTTTTGGTGTCAAGACCTATTCACCCAGTTCTAGGTCCCAAAGACTTTTTTTAAGTGTTTATTCTGAGTTTTATAGTTTCACATTTTACATTTATTTCTGTGACTTAAGTTAATTAATTAATTAATTAATTTTTTACATTAAGTTAATTTTTATAGAGTGTTGAGGTTAGGTTGAGGTTGAGGTTAGGCTGCCTATAATATCCAGTTGCTCCAGCACCATTTGTTGAAAAGGCCATCTTTCTCCTATTTAATTCATTTTGCAGCTTTTTCAAACATCAATTGGTCATGTTTGTATGGGTCTATTTCTGGATTCTCTATTTCCATTGACTTATGTTTCTATCTCTCCACTGATTCCACACTGTATTATAGCTGTATATAATACTTAAGAGTGGGTAGAGTGATTCCTTTCACTTCACTCTTTCAAAATTGTTTTAGCTATTCTAGATATTTTACTTTTCCACATAAAATTTAGAGTATGCTTGCCTGTGTTTACAAAACAAAACAAAAAAAATTTCTTGGATTTTGATAGGAATTGCATGGAACACATATGTCAATTTAAGGAGAATTGACATCTTTACCGTATTGAGTCTTCCAATTCACGAACACAGTATATCTCTGCTTTTACTTAGTTCTTCTATGATTTCTTCATCAGCATTTTGTAATTTTCAGCATACTTGTTCTGTACAAGTTGAGTTTACTGATTAAGTTTATTTTCTTTGGAGTGATTGGAAACATTATTTGTTTTAGTTTCCACATTTTCCTTGTTAATACATAGAAATGTGATGACTTTGTGTATTTATGTTGTATCCTGCAACATTGCTGAACTCACTTATTAGTTCTGAGAGGTTTTTGTTTGGTTTGTTTGTAGATTACTTGGGATTTTTTACATAGGCAACCATGTCATCTGCAAAGAGGGAGAGTTTTATTTCTTTCTTTCTAACTCACATGCTTTTTACTTCTTTTTCTTGCCTTATTATGACAGTTAGAACTTAGAGTACTTTGTCAAATAAGAGTGGTAAGATGAGACATCTTTCCTTGTCCCTAATCTTAGAAGAAAGTATTCAGTCTTTTACCATAAATATGATGTTAGCTGTTGGGTTTTGCAAATGCTGTTTATCAGGTTGAGGATGTATACTGTATTCCTATTTTGCTAGGAATTTTTTTCACAAATAGGTGTTGGATTTTGTCTAATGCTTTTTTCTATGTGAATTGATGATATTGTAACATTTTTCTTCTTTAACCCGTTGGTATGGTGGATTGAACCTACTAATTTTCAAATGTATATTCTGCTCCTATTGGGTGGAATGTTCTATATATGTTAATATAGGTACATTGGTTGATTGAGTTGTTCAATTCTGTATCCTTGCTGATCTTCTGTCTAGTTCTATCAATTTATGAGAGTGGGATGTTGAAGTCTTCAACTCTAATTGTGTATTTGTTCATTTCTCTTTTTAGTAGCATCAGTTTTTGCTTTGTGTAATTGCTGCTCTGTTGTTTGGTGTATACACATTTAGGATTCTTATGTATTTCTGTTGAATTGATTCTTTCATCTTTACTGTAATTTCCCTTTTTGTATCTAGTAATTTTCTCTGCTCTAAAGTCTACCTTGTCTGATATTACTATAGTCAACTGCTTTTGTTTAAAGGAGTATTTTCATGATATATATCTGACCTTTTACTTTCAACTTACCTCTGTTATTAAATTTGAAATGAGTTTCTAATAGTCAGTATTTTTTTTATCCTTTACTGCCAATCTCTGTCTTTTAATTGGTGAGTTGAGACCATTTACATTTAAGTAATTAGGGATATGTTACAGCTTAAGAATTTTTTTCTCTGTTTGTTTTTGCTGTTTCTCTTCTCTTGCCTTTCTGTGAGTTATTTGAACATCTTCAGAATTCCACTTTCATTTACTTAGAGTATATCTTTGTATAGAATTTTTAAACTGGTTGCTTTAGGTATTATGTAATATATACATAACTTATCACAGTCTACTGGTGTTGACATTTTACTAGTTCGAGTGAGGTATAGAGACCTTCACTCCATTTAAGTCCTTTAATTTTGTATGGGTACAGAATGGTTGTTAATGTCTTGATTGTTCACCCTCATGATTGTGTGGCTGACTGGGGGCTGTGACTCGCTGCCACTGCCCGGCATCACAAAGGACTATTGTATCATGTATTGCTAGCCAGGAAAAAGATCAAAATTCAAAACTCAAAGTGTGGTTTGTACTGAATACGTATCAGTTTCACACCACTGTAAAGTTGAAAAATTGTAAGTAAGTCAAACCACAGTAAATTGGGGACTATCTGTATATTTACCCCTATTTTTACCCATTCGGATATTCTTCCTTCCTTTCTGAAGCTCAAAGTCTCCTTTTGTTATTATTTCCTTTAGCTATTTTTTAAGGGTAGGTTTGTTACTAACAAACTCTTTTAGTTTTCCTTCATCTGAGAATGTCTTGATTTCCTCTTCATTTCTTAAGGATATTTTTTTGCCAGATATAGAATTTACAGTAGACAGTTCTTTTCTTTCAGTAATTTTTAAAAGTGCCACTTTCTCCTGTCCTCTGTGGTTTCTGATGATAAATCCCATCGTTTGAATTGTTTTTTCCTTATAGGTAATGTGCTTTTTTTTTTTTCTGATTGCTTTCAAGATTTTTTTTTTTGTCTTTTGTTTTCAGAAGTTTACTTATGATGTGTCTTGGCATGAGTTTCTATGGGTTTGTTCTATTGGAAGTTTATTCAAATTCTTACAGCTATAAACTTGTGTTTTTCACCAAATTTGGAAAGTTTTGTCCATTATTTGTTTGAATACTTTTTCAAAGCATCCCACTCTTTCCCTGTCTTCTTCTGAGACTCCAGTGATAGAAATGTTAACTCTTTTGTTATTGTCCTGATTCTCTCTTCATTTTTTTCAAATACATTGTCTCTCTGTTGTTAGATTGATAAATTCTATAGATTTGGTTTCAAGTTTACTGACTCTGTCCTCTGTCATCTCCGCTCTGCTGTTGAGCCCATCAGTGAGTTTTTTTTATTTTGATTATTGTGTCTTTTAGTTCTACAATTTCCTTTTGGTTCTTTTCCATGATTTCTATTTTTGCTGAGTTTTATATTTTTTCATTTGTTTCAAGAGAACCCATGATAATTTATGAAGCATTTTTATGATGTCTGCTTTATGATCCTTGTCAGATAATCCAACATCTGGTTTATCTTGGCATTGGCACCTGGTGATTGCCTTCTCTCATTCAAGTTATGATTTTGCTGGTTGTGGTTATAATGAGTTACTTTCAGTTGTATCTGGGGCATTTTGGACATTGTATTCTGAGATTTTGTATCCTATTCAACCTTCCCTTTTTTAAGCAGGCTATCCCCCTGTTGAGGTATAGCGTGAAGGCCAAGTTGGTGTGTATGGTCAGCTTCCCACTGGGTTTCTCAACCCCACTCAGCTCACTTCCAGATTTCCATGACATTATCCTGGCAGAGTAAGTAGATTACCATCTGCCCTATTGGATGGGAGATAAGAGATTTGCTCACCCTTGGTTTTGGTGACATTACAGAGCTGGGAAATCAGAGAGCCACTGCCTGCTTCTGTGGGATTAGGGTGAGGCTGGTAGGATAGAAGATCAGCTCTCAGCCTGGCTCCACTGGAACCATGAAGCAGCGGTGATAGAGGGGTCTCCCTCTTTGGTGTTCGGCCAGAGTACAGCAGATATTGACAAAAAATGTTTAGGGTTCATTAGGCCACCCTTTTCCTAGTCTTCTGGCTAGGAGGAATAGGCTTTTGTTGGCATTTATTTAGTCTATGTCTGTTGGTGGTTTGGGGCTGGTGGATTTTGTAGTGTCCCGTCCAGGATGTATGGGAGGCCACAGAGAAACCCAGAAAAATCTCCTCAGTGTTGTTCCTCAAGTCTTAAGATCTCTTGGCAGTCGTATTCTTGTTTCCTATACTTTTTGTTGCCTTATGTCCAGAGTTTTTTAGTTGCAAGAGGAAGGACTTGGGAGGAAAGAGGTCAGAAATGAAAATCTAAGGTATTTCTTTTATGTAATACATTTTTAAGATTTCACTGTCCATTTCCTAATGGTGAAATAAACAGCCTCCCTTTAGAAAGAGTCTCTTTGTACTAAAATTCAGACTAGATCCTAAGCATGAGTTTGAATCACTGCTAGTAGCCATCATGAAGCCAGAAACTCAATTCTCATTGCCCCTGCCCCTCAGACCCTGTGATGTTAATTACAACAGGACAAATTGGAAGAATTAACAGTTTGCAAGGGCTTAATAGGTGCTTGGGTTAAGTGCTTGGCAGGCATTTTCTCATTTAATTCTCCAAACTAGCCTATGAACTAGATACGGTTATCACCCTCATGTTATAGATGAGGACACTGTTGCTGAAAGAGGTTGAGTAATTTGCCCAAATCCACAAAGCTAGGAAGTAGCAAGGCTTTTCCAGTTTAGTGATTCAAGTTCAATGCTCATTCCATTTCAGATAACAAGCCTTCCTCCCAAAGATTCTGATGTACTAGGTATAAGGCCAGGCCCATCAGTATGCATTTTTGACTTGTCAAGCTGGAAAATTGAGGTAGGAAGCTCTTTTCTCACACTTTGACAAACGCCAAGGCACTGAGACGTCTGTCTTGTCTCTGGTAGGATGGCTTTGACCAACAAAGGGTGGAGTAAACAAGCACACCTCCTCTTTCTAAAGAAAACAGGAATTTGGAGATGCTCCCCTTTTCTGGATTTTGCCCAAGAAGATGCTCAGAACGTTCTCAGACATGCTTTGTGCAGTTTACTACATATTTGCCATCATACCACTGGGCTGGGCAATTGGACTCACTTTAGAGTGGCCACTTAAAGGTTTTTTGAATGTTCTGTTTCATAGGAAACAAAATTGTGGTTCTCCTTAACATATATATCATGTATTTGGATGTTTTCAAGTCCATAATATTCTTTATATAGAGTTTCACCTCCAAATCCTTTTCTAGTGAACAAAAATAGTCTCTTTCCTCACATAAACTGTTTTATACCTCTTCATGTAATTTTTTTTTTTTTTTTTGCCATACGCGGGCCTCTCACTGTTGTGGCCTCTCCCGTTGCGGAGCGCAGGCTCAGCGGCCATGGCTCACGGGCCCAGCTGCTCCGTGGCATGTGGGATCCTCCCGGACAGGGGCACAAACCCGTGTCCCCTGCATCGCCAGGCGGACTCTCAACCACTGTGCCACCAGGGAACCCCCCCTTCATGTAATTTTAAGGTACAAAAACTTTCAGAGAAAGTTTAATCCAGGGAGGACTCTTAAACTTATTATTGTTTAGACTTTTTCTCCGGGATTCAGAATGTCACGTAGAAACCTTTTCACTGGAGTATTTCTTATTTATTTTTTTAAGGATACAGATGATAAATTATTCCTATATCACTGCTCATCAAGGACCTTCTTATTCATGATAATCTACAAATTATTATCTGGGACCAGGTCTGGTTTTATGGACCTTGTGAACTTAGAGACCTAAGAAGAGTAACATTTTAAATTTGGTTCTCATTAATTTGGAATATATGACCATTTAGATATTTAGATGATAATTTTGAGGTTTATCTTTGTGCTATCTTGTTTTTAAAAAAAGTTCCTGAACGAATTATTGGCTTAATTATGATTACACAGGAAATGTTTCAACTGCTCCTAAAAATAAGCATGCTGAAACAAAGAAGTACCTTTTGTGGGCAAAGAATTGATTTATTAATTACAATCCACTTGTGTATATTATTAAGGAAGTTTTACTGTGGATTTACAAGACATCTCTGGCCTAGTTTCATTTATTTGTAAGAAATGATAGGTTTCATATTTTTCATTTACTTAAGCTGGATTGTTACTCAGGCAAAATTAATGAAGTTCCGATGTGGTATGAATGTCTTCTCACTCAACATTTACTGAAGATATCCTAACGTATTTCATAGACAATAGCCAGCCCTACCTTTAGCGGAAGAAGAGAACCAAGTTTGTGTTCTTGGAAACTGTGCAAAGAGCTCCATGAGGGGAAAGAATATTACTCGTGCATTTAATTAATATATAAAAAGTCAATGACTATCTTCAAATTTACAGTGAAACTGTAAAAAACGAAAACAACATTTCAGATATTCAGTAGTTATTAGCCCTGTTTACTGTTGTTAAATGCTTTTAAGTAATTCGAAAGATACCAGGAAAGAATAACCACAGAATTCATGTGCAGGAGAGTCAGCAGGGCATTTTGTAAGTAAGACTCTAAATAGCTAATGAGGAGCATGTGGGAAAGGAAAGAAACAATAAATAGGAAAGTGTTTGTACACCACAACAGACATGTATTATTATTATTATGTGAAATTCACAACACCCACTAACAAAGAGGAACATGGGAATCAAAATTAAATTAACGTGCAATTGTAAAAATTATATTCTCATATAAATAAAAACCAAGACTTACGTTTTTGAAACAGAAAGGCAGTCATTAAAAATCCAAAAGAACTTCTGTCTTTCCAAGAAGGAATAATAAACAATTTTTTAAGTCTGTCAGTGTTTTCTGAGCTATTTTACATTGTTCATAGAGTCCCCCATATTATTGTCATAATAAAAAATTAACTTCTAAACAAATTAAATTGAGGTAAAATTTGGTATCATTGTACCAACGTCCAGGTAGTCAAACCTTCCTTTGTGTGAATAGCAAAATTACTTTTTACTGCCTTGTTTATTTCTGAAAATAATAGGGATCCTTTCTCTTTATTCCTACACTCACATAACAAATATGCATTGAGCATCCCAATTTACCGGCTTCTAGACAGTGCAAACAAAACAGATATGATTCCTGCCCTCATGGAGCTTGATAATTCTCCTGAACGCCTGTTTTCATCCAGTCTGTGGTATGAATCTCTGTACTCAAAAATGCCACACAGCTGCTGGAATGTTGCATCTTTAGAATGTCACAGGTGTCTGTCCTCATGGGTAGCATACATGCAGGTTGCACAATTGCATAGGCCATATTCAGTGAGAACAGACACATTGCATTGAACACTTTTCTGCTTACATGTGACTGTTTTGGTTCATAGTCAGTAACACTGCTTCACCTTATTTTTGGGTCTATTTGACAAGATTTCTTTTTCTAGAATCTTGAGGTCTGAGGGTATGACCTCATTGTTTAAGAAACCTGAGAACTGAATTTAGGACTAAAGCACTCACGTATTCATTCATACGTTTGTATTCAGCAAATATATTGTTGAGGAAAACAGTCGTAGCTCCCTGACATTGTAAAGCTTACATTCTAGCAGAGGGAGGCAAAGAATGGCAGACATATTTGAAAAGTACTATGGAAGAAAGAGGGAGTAGAGCAGAGTGAGGATGATTGGAAGTGACAGGGTCAGAATGGCAAGTAGAAATGTTAAAGGTGGTAGTTAGGGTAGACCTCACTGAGTGAAGGCTTGGTGGATTTGAGGAAACAATCTATGTAGATATCAGAAAGAAGAATGTTCCAAGCTGAAAGAAAAACTGGAGCAAAGTCCCTTAAGGATGAGCATGCCTGGTTAAGAAAACCAGCACAGTGGAGCAGAGTAAGTAAGGGCAGGAATGCAGGAGGGGAGGTCACAGGGGTACCTGCTTAGTGGGAAGGTTAGAAGGTTATTTGGAATCTCAGAGCCCATTGTCAAGAGTCAAACAGGGAAAGCTTTGCAGATTTTTTTTTTTGATGTTTGTGCACCAAAATTCACTTGATATGGTACATAAGTGGACAAATCCTGAAGTCTGGTGTGTATATAAAAGTGCTTACAAGGAAACAGATGATACAGAAATGAAAAAAGTTAATTGGATCCATCATTCTGTTTGGGGTTTATAAACCAAATATGAAAATGTTTTTTACAGTTATGGAGGAGAGATGGCTATCCTTCAACAAAATTCTGAGCCATCAAAAATTACAAAGGTATAACTTTGCAGAATTTTGAGCAGAGGAGTGGCTTGATCTGAATTATGTTTTTAAAGGGTGACTGCAGCTGCCTTGTTGAGAATACACTGCAGGGAAGCATGCAGGCAGGGAGACCTGGTAGGAGGCTCTCACAGAAATCCAGGCAAGATGTGATGGTGGCCAGGAATAGGCTGGTTGTAAAAAGTGGTTGGATTCTGTATATATTTTGAAGGTGGAACCAGAAGGATTTGCCGATGGGTTGGTAATGGGATGTGAGAGGAAGAGAAGAGTCAAGGTGACTCCATTTAGACGCCTAGGGCAAAATATATTAATTTGCAAGTCTTAATGTCTCTTTCCTTCTGTATTTCACATATTTCTAGTAGTCTCATTTCTTAATCTAGGAATATGTTAGGGTTTTTTGGTCTAATACTTCCACTAATTATTTACTGAACACTCACCATGTGGTAGGTGCAGTGGGGGATGGAAGATGAGCAAAACATTGATTATGGTCTCAAAAAAGATCACAAGAGGCAATACTGTTAGACGTGGAGATACACCGTAAAGGAGAAGCATATCAGATGTTACAGGGAGTCAGAGAAAAGAGCTGTCCCTTTGCACTGTGAAGAAAAGGAAAGGCTCAGCATCAAGTTAGCCTGAACAGATCTTTCAGAATAATTGGGTTTGAGGATCGCCAACCTGAGACGCCTTCTAGGTGGGCACAGGGACCCGCACAGCATCCAGTCCAAGGCAGAATGAGGACAGGTTGCCTGGAGGGAACAGCTGGGCAAAAAGATTAGACAAGTGGTCCTCCTATTTCAGAGTGCTTTGGGCCAGGGAGGTGGCAGAAAAGATCAGAAGTGTGGGGAGGTGTGAGAGTTGTTTCAGGGACAGGACCACTGGCGTAACGAGGTCTCAGAGGGAAGGCTGAGGATTAGGGTGCTGTCATTGAGAGGCTGGTGATGCCAAAACGGAAACAGGGGCATAGAGGGAAAGGACCTTCTCCTATAGTCTTTCCATCTGGACTGCAGAGACAAAGTGAAAGAGAAAAACTGAGATCAATTCTTGTGACAAATAATGAGCACCCCCATTTTCCCAGCAGCAGGTTTGAGGATCTAATTTGCTTGATCCTCTATTTGCCTGGGCTGTGACTGTGATTTGTGTGATCTAAGAAAGTCCTGGAAAAGGAAAGAATATGGTAGATATAAGACTTATTCCTTTAAGATGAAAGGCTAAGAAGCACAGGCAATTTTTATTAAATTTAAAAAGACCTTCCAAGGTTTACAGAAGAACTTTTCAAAGCTCATTTGAGGTAAGAGCCACAAATAACTACCTGCTCCAGCTCTGTTCAGTTCCTCCTCTCAAAATTGAACCTAAATGCAATCTGGCTTCTCTGCCTGGAAACTTCTTCCGGTATTTTCCTTAATGGAGCACAGAGGCAGAGGGGGTGAGGAGAAGGTCACTACTTTGAAGGTCTATGAAGCTTAAAACGTTCTGGCTACAGACTTCAGCTGAACCAATTTTGTTTTCCATGGTGAAGTCGAACCAAACAAAATCTTGGGAATGTGCCCAAAGAGCTTGTATTGAATATTAGAATTTTAGAAAGCAAAAGAAGCTGGAGGATTGATTACTTTGGCAAAGAGCACATTGTCAGCAAGGTGTTTCTTCACCCTTCCTAGCGTTTTCAGAAGTGTTGAAAATAATTTGAAAATAATTAGAAGCAAACACAAATGTTGGAAAGAAGCACTCAGGGGGTAGTTTCTTCCAGCCCGACATTTTTCAAAGACCTCAGCTGAAAGTTGGGGGAGCACACTTTGAGGGGAGCTGGCGTGTTTGCTAATGAATATAGATAGCATTTCCTTATGGGCCGTATATTTTTTCCAGCAGGAAGTGGATAATCTACTATGACATTTCAGTGGGTTGGAACAAGATAGATAAATCAAATGCAAGTTACCCTGTTTCTTTATCAAATGAAAGATAAATGCCTTAATGGATTAGCAATCATGAAATATATAAGTATTTATAATACAGTACTGCTTTATAACACCATCTGCCAAAGAATGGTATTTATTCAGCCACTGATATGCGAACAGATTTTCTTCCACATTATGCAGAGAGGAAATATATCCTAGTGTTAACGAGCATGCACTTTGTATTTAGCCAGCCTCAATTCTAACAAAATTCTTCAGTTGACTGACTGTGTTGTTTTGATAACGTTACTTAACCCCACTTTCCTTTGTTGATAAAACGGTATAATAATCGTCCTACTTTTAAAAGTCATTTAGTCTATCAAACAAGATAATATATGAAAAGCATTCCACCAAATGCCTAACACATGTAAGTACTCAATAAATAATAGCTGTTCTCATCATTCCACTGGTCAAATTTGACTCCACACAAAATGAGAGTTTCAGAGTATTTGGAACATCTGAACTGAATGCTTTTGAAAGGAGTGCTGAGGGACTAGATGAATGAGTCCCTCCTCTGGTTCTGGCAAATAGGTCTCTGTTTTAAAATTGAGGCATAGAATCAGTCTCCATAAGCTAGATCATGCTGTAGTAACAGTTCCCGAATAACATTGGCTTAAAACAACACAAATAGATTCCTTGCTCACATCCCATGTTCATCATGGTTTGCAAGGTGGAGTTGTTATACCAGAGAGACCTGGAGGGGCTTACCTCGACATTGAGTGTTCTGGCCTGGAGGTGGGGCATACACTTCCCTGCCATTCACAATTTGTTGGCCAATCCCATGGCCTCACACAAAGGGATCAGGACATGTCACACTATCGTGGCCCTGGAAGGTGGAAACTGGACATCTGATGAACACTGATGCCTACCACAGGACCACAGACATAGTTGAAAATATACTCTTACCTCGTAGGTAGTGGGGCTTGAGGCATCTTTATTGAGCTCCAAAATAATGAATTAAAGTCTGTTACAGCAGTAGTGATATATGGTGCTTCTGAACCCTGGGCAAGACGGGGTGACTCATCCAAGTTGGTGGTACACACCACATGTTGCCTCGAGCTTCTGGGATGCCGGACCATATAAGCAGTGCCATCAGTTGAGTCCTTCTGTTCAAGATGTCCAAAGCCATTTTTATTCTCTGTGGCCTTTTTTCACTATTCCATGCTAGTTGAAATGGCTTTATCTGTTTTTATCTCACATCTAATGGGCTTAATGTGTTCTAACTGTATGGCTCCCTTTGGCGCCCTGGATACTGTGGCTGAGAGGCACCATGTAAAAAATATTGTTATTGTTGTGATGATGCGTTCAAGCAGTGGAGGGGAAATTGTGAAATAACTTGGTACTGGAGCTGTCACTATTTTCAGTGAAATGAAGCTTGGCTTCTTATTACAGTAGTAAGCCTCGAAGATTAAATGGTATCCATAGTACGTATCTTAGCAATAGTCCAAAGAAGTCAAAATAAAAACTTTCGATATAGCATTTCATATATTATGAAACAGATGTTTGCTTTTAAGTATTCTTAATTTTTTAAAAAAAGTTGACACCCATATCAGACATAAAAAAAAAAACCAACCAATGAAAAGACCCCACACACTTAATCTTAATTGTATTCATTCTCTCTTCCATTATGATTGGACGGCCAGCTATGTTAATTAATTTAACCCTTAGTACTGATCCTTTGCCAGTTTGCTGTGAGGTTGAGCAATAAGTTGTTTCATTGCCTTAGAAATGCATCATGAAGACGGAAGGTGCGTGGAGTTCTGGAAAAAAGGACTGTTGAGGTCCCTTCCCTCGTGATATTATGTTCCCATTACTTGAATATTCATTATGGTTTCCCACATGTTTTTGGCTACCTCTGTTTCCTGAAACTGTTTACATTATTAAGTTGGTCTGGATTATAGAAACGTAGCTCAAACTCTGTGTATAGTTAGAGTAGCTTGGGATGTTTGCATATATGGGGTAGATTCCCTTTTCAGCCTGAGAGAATCGTGGAAGGTTTCTAAGAGGAGATGAGACAGAATAGTCAGGGTCTTGTTACCAAAGGGCCTCAAACCACAGATGGAAAACACGACACAGGGCTAGTCTGAGGAATTTCTGGCACACCAGGAACTGGGCCCTCCCTGTGTCTTGAACCAGATAACTTTCCACAGAGAACACAGTGAAGGCTTCATTCCTTTTGGGGTGGGTAGAGAGGAAAGCTTTGGAGAGCATTGCCTGACTCAGAAACATGAGAAATCAGAACGTATCGATGCTGCTGTGTTTCCAGGACCTCCTACAACGAAATAGGCGGAGTATGACAAATTAATGTGAAAAGATGAAGTAGTAATGAGTACCTGTTGCATAAGAAATCTGGTAGAACTGTGATCTAGAAACACAGAGGGAATCGACTGTCAGAAGACAGAATCTGAAGCTGGCATGTTCTACTCCAAGACCCCGAGTTTATTTTCCAGCTTAGATAATTCTCTCTTCTTTTGCTTTCTCCCTCTTTACTGGGAAGCAGCGTGGCCCATTGGCAAAGATTCGGGATTTGGAGCAAGACTCTCTGGCTTGGAATCCTGGCTCAGCTCCTTTTAGCTCTGCGACCCTTTTAGCTCTGTGACTTCCCTGCTGTGTTGCTCAGTTTTCCCGATTTTACAAATGGGGATCATAGTAGTACCTTCTGGGCTGAATGAATCAAATGTGAAAAGCACATATAATAGTGTTTGGCACAGAGTAAGTTGTCTGTTAAGTAAGTAAAATAAGTCCCATGTTTCCAAAGTTCCTTTTAACATAACTAGTTAAAATTCGAGAGAGTATAAAATTAATTTCTGGTGTATGTTATGATGCCGTTGGAGATAGTAAGTATGTACTTATCAGATGATCAGGTAATCATTCAACCTCCCTTAGCCTCCCTTTTGTTATCTGTAGGAAGAGGAAAACATACCTATCTCAAGGGGTTGTAGTGAGGAATACATGAAATAAACATTTGAAAAGTTCTGCTTAAGAAAAGGTTCCTTCCTTATAGCACAGGGCACTCTGCTCAATATTCTGTAATAACCTAAATGGGAAAAGAATTTGAGAAAGAATAGATACATGTATATGTATAACTGAGTCACTTTGCTGTATACCTGAAACTGACATGACTGTTAATCAACTATACTCCAATATAAAATAAAACTTTTTTAAAAATTAGTATTTGAAGACAAAAAAAGCTGCCCTTAACTAAAATGAACGAATAGAATTGATTTTTTTTTTTTTTTAAAAAGTGTTCCTTCCTCCCTTTTCCTTTTCCTTTAAATAATCGTATCCTTGACTGTTAAAGATTTTTAAAAGTTAAGGCTTTTATCCCCAACTTGCTGTCGTGAATCTGAAATGCAGCTCACTTGTCCGTGTTCTGGGAAGTAGAAGTCTGAAATTAACAGGTGACCAAGGCTCTACTTAAGGAATCTAGGTTGCTAAGGTCAGCACTGCAGCAAAGAAGGAAAGGTAACAACAGCAGCTAGCATGTATTGAGTGCTTGTTGTGTGCTCGGTTCTGTTCTAAGAAGTTCTAAAAATCCTCACAACTTTATATGGAAGGGACCATTTTCATCCCCATTGTACAGAGAAAGATGCTGAGGCACAGGTGCTTAAGTAAATTACCCAAGGAGATACACTCAATACATGGCAGAGCCAGGATGTGAATCTAGACCCTCTGGCTCCCCAAACCCACGCTCTTAACCCTCTTGCCATGTCACTTCTCGAAAACAATGGCTATGAAGTCAGCAGATCTATATGTGCGTCTGCTGTGTGCTGTGTGCCCTTGTACACGTTTCATAACCTCTCTGAGCTGCGTGTTCCTCTTCTGTGATATAGGAATAAAAGGCACTGATAAATGCAAAAACTCTCTAAGGTTATTGTGAGGATCAAATTAGATTAACAAATACAAAACTCTTCGCCCCAGGCCTGGTATACAGTAAGGGCTCACTAAGTAGTAGTTGCCAATGTCATCGTGTATGACTAGAGACTGGGACAGGTTCCTCCTCATCTACCTTTGCATTTTGTCAGCCTCCAGCTCTTGACCTATGGGTTCCTGGAGGTTTATTAGTTCAGCCTCCCAAGAATGGGCATCCGCAGAAGTTGAGGTCAAAGGCATTGTCACTTTCCTAGAATCTGACACACTGTTCCTGAGGGACCAAGGGCAGTTCACACACAGTCCTCATGGAGAAGTGGGTCTAACCCACAAGCTGTGCCACTCAACCCCCTTCCTGGTGAGGGCTTTGCCCACCAATCCTTAGACTAGGTAGACTCCTCACAAGGACAGCACTTGGGGTTCCAGGTTTGGTACCAGCTGAAGTGCTGGAGATTGCTGTGGCGTGCACTTCTTTCAGCATTTTTTGGTTTGATTGCCTTCATTAATGCAGATCAAAAACATCCACACCTTTGGGAATCCCTGAGTGTCTATGACTCAGCCTCAGAGAACTCTGCGTTTCTTTCTCTGCCTCTTTCTGTGAGCACAGCGTCCACAGTTCTTTCACAAGTAAAACTGCCCTAATTTCTACCCCTCAAGTCAGTGGAGATGTGTCTTTTCAAGGCCAAGAATTCCTCTTTGCAAGAAATGCATTTATCTCCGAATTTATGAGCTATACAGATTAATTTTTCATTCATTTAATTTGCTTCCTGGGGACACAAACCATTTTGATGCAATAGATTTTGATATAGAACTTAGATAATAGAGGAAAGGCTGCCTGAATAACGAATTTAAAACCTCAGCATCAGAGATGTTGGAATAAATACAATTGCCTTGGAAATATACTGCTTTGGAATGAAGACATTTAGATGGTAAATGACCTCTACATTTACATATCCTGGCCCAAACTCTTCCCTGAATTCCAGACTTGCATAGCTAAAGGCTTCTCTCCTCAGATATCTCATTGGCAAGTCAAACAGCATCTTCAAAAAAGAATTTGACTTCTGCTTCCACCCAGGCTTGTCTGTGAATCCATTCAGCCTTCTGCATCTGGTAAATGGCCTCGCCAGTTACTCAACTCAGAAAGGGGAGTTCTCCTTTGATCCCTCTCCCTCCCTCCTCAACTACGTTGGGTGGGCCTTGTACTTCATCAGCAAGCCGTCTCATTCTATCACCGAATAGCTCTCAAATACATCCACTTTTCTTAAATTCTGTAGGCACCATCCTAGTCTAGGCCACCATCGTCTCCTCTGATCTCCCCAGAACAGCCTCCAAGCTCATTTGATCGCATTCTCTGCCCAGCAACGCGAGTATTTAAGTCTTGTCACTGCTCTGCTTAAAGCCCCAGCTGCTTCCCAGTGAACTCAGAATAGGATCCAAGTTTACTACCATAGCCTATAAATCCCTGTGCCTCTCCCTCCAACTTCATCTAGAAACTACCAAATGATGTTTGAGCCACCCTGGAACTTTTTTCAGTGCCTTGAACATCAAGCCTGTTCACACAAGTTAGCCTAGATACCCAACTGACACAGTCAGCTCTGTAGTACTGTAATAGGTTTATAATACTTTTCACACAAATAACACATAAAAAACAAACACAAAAATAAACATTTTTAATCTTACAGTACCTTGAAAAGTACAGTAGTCCAGTACAACAGCTGGCATCCAGGGGCACGTTCGCATCTTTGAAAGTTCACAAATTGAAGGTTCGGATGTAGGGAACTTACTGTAGTCCTTCACTACCCCATGACCCCTCTCCACCGTGCCTGCAATATTCTCCTCTTTTCAGCTAGGTTTCTACTCATTTAATAATTTCTATCAAATTAAAACTATTTATTTGTTTGCCTATTTGTCTGTCTTCCGAATCAGAATGTAAATTCCATGAAAGGAGTGTCTAGATACATTTTGTTTGCTAACATATATCTAGCTTATATAGCTCAGATCTTGACACAGGGATACTCACAAATTATATGTAGAATAAATTAGTGGATAAATGAATTAATAAAATAATATAAATAGTATTTATTCAAATATTTTTAATTGTTAGCAATAATTAGTTCACCACATTTGTATTGAATGACAGAGCATGGACCGTGGAGTCTGACGTATAGGACATTTTGTCCTGGTTCTATCTCTTACTTAGCTGGGTAACCTTAGACAAACTAACCCTTTAAAGGGTCTCAATTTCTTGATCTGTAAAATGCGAGTTATAATGCTCTCTGTTGTATAAGTTGAAAAGTCCAGTGAGATAATGCAAATAAAAAGCGGAGTCCACAGTCATCACAAGTGTTCAAGAGAAGATGCTTGCTGTTATCTTCATTAGAAGGACCACAAAAGGCATTGAGGGCCAATTAGCAAATACAGTTGACATTTTCCTGCCTGCATAGGGCAGACAGCAACTAACAGACAATCTAATGCACTATGCTTTGTGCCATTATAGAGGATACACAGATAATAAGCGCTTCTTGAATGTTCTGGGCATCAAAGTCAAATGGATTTTCTTTACTTATATTCCATCAGTTACTTAAAATCTTGCCACATTGTAATTTGCTTCATATTTGAATCTTGATTTTCTTAGGCAAATTTTGTGTTTTTCCAGAGTTCCTAGTTCTTACTTTTTTTCTTGCGTATGTAGCTTTATCTGGTTATTTTACTTTTTCCAGCCTCTCAGTCATACTGATTATACAGTTAAGGCTCTTCTGCCTCCTTAGACTCCCCCTTTTGAAGATCTCTGTCCTTCTCCATCTCTGCCTTGTCCAAGCTGTCGTTCTGGGACCTTCCTTCCCTACACTTGTTGGCTGGTCCTCAATGCGTACCAACATTTTCCTCTTATTTCATTTACTCCAGTGTTTTACTGGAGTCAACTTCAAGAAACATACTTAGTAAGTTTAATCTTTGAAAGTTCGAAAATACCTTCATATTTGATTAACCATTTGACTGGATATACAATTCTAGGTTTAACGTCATTTCCGTTTAGAAATTTGAAAGCAAGCTTCACTTTCTTCTAGTTTCTAGTAGAAACCAGTGAGACTAGTCTATATTGAGGCGTTTAATCCTTCTGCTTTCAGCCCTACTTCTAGTCTAAGATCTGTCTCTCTCTTAACCATTGATTTTAAGAAAAGAGGCTCAGGAATTCCCTGGCGGTCCAGTGGTTAGGACTCGGCGATTTCACTGCCAAGGGTGCGGGTGCGATCCCTGGTCGGGGAACTAGGATTCCGCAAGCCATGCACAGAGTGGCCAAAAATATAAAAAAATAAATTAATTACATTAAATTTTTAAAAAAGAGGCTTTGGGGGAGGTGAAGTAGACCAATTGGCATCGACTTCCTCTCAGTGTCCTTGTAGAATATTCTGTGCTTCAGCTTTCTCTACCTCTTTTCCCCATCAACATGATCCCATCCATGTCATTCTTAAATTTGTTGGAATATCCCATTCACTAGTAATGCTCTCTCCCATCCTTTTTCCTCATATGAAGTTTTGTTTGTTTGTTTAACTCATGTACTTTTATTTCAGTGGCTTATCAGGAGAGAGTGAAGGCAGTTATAGCCGTTCAAAGCCCCAAAATACACAACTTGAAATTATAGTACAGTTTGCCATCATTTAGAGTTACTGTAATTTATTGAACCAGTGCCAAAGTTTTGGACATATTTTCCTAATTTTTTTTCAGTATTACAACTATTTGACCTTTTTATCTAGAAGGAAGCGGTTAGAGATAGGCCTTTGAGGACAGTACATGAGGGAATGATTGCTAAACACCTACTCTTAACAAGGTAACCTTTGGAAGCTAAGAAAAGATGGAAAAGTTTTCTTTCTTTCTTTTTTTTTTAAGTTCAGAATGCCCCACAAAGAACCCTCACAGGCTGTGTGTTAGAAAGCCTTGTGGGAAGGAGAGAGGTATTAAGAGTATTAAGGAGATTTAGAAAGTTGTTTATTTAGATCCTTGCCAATAAAATTTGTCGATATTCCTGATTACATCCATAGAAAAAAAAATTTTTTTAAGCAGGATTTCTCCATCTAAGTGTGTGAACACTTTTAAAACTCTTGATGTTGAGTTGACAAATTTCCCTCCAGAAGGATTGCACCAATTTGCATTCCTACCAATCACAGACCTCTTTTATTTTTTATTTATTGTTTTTGGCTGCATTGGGTCTTCGTTTCTGCTCGCGGGCTTTCTCTAGTTGCGGCGAGTGGGGGCTACTCTTTGTTGCGGTGCGGGGGCTTCTCACTGCGGTGGCTTCTCGTTGCAGAGCGTGGGCTCTAGGCACACAGGCTTCAGTAGTTGTGGCGCACAGGCTTAGCTGGTCCACAGCATGTGGGACGTTCCCAGAGCAGGGCTCGAACCCAGGTCCCCTGCATTGGCAGGCAGACTCCCAACTACTGCACCACCAGGGAAGTCCCAATCACGGACGTCTTAAACACACACTAAGATGACATCCACAAGATGATTTGCTAGTTTTATAAACAAAATTGGGGCTCATTATCTTCATACACATTTATTTGATTATTACTGATGTTATTACCCATATTGTATTACCCAACTGCTCAAACCAATCCTCCGTAGGTATTGCCAGCCTCACTTTAGAAATCTATAGACTGAGACTCAGGGACTTTTTTTTTTTTTTGCGGTACGCGGGCCTCTCTTTGTTGTGCCCTCTCCCGTTGCGGAGCACAGGCTCCGGACGCGCAGGCTCAGCGGCCATGGCTCACGGGCCCAGCCGCTCCGCAGCATGTGGGATCTTCCCGGACCAGGGCATCGGCAGGCGAACTCCCAACCACTGTGCCACCAGGGAAGCCCTCGGGGACTTTTAAGAATTCTCAAGATCACACAGCTTTCAAGTGTTTGAAAGCATATGCGGGTGTGGATATTGCTTTGCCCAAAAGTAATTTAAGAACATGTGACTTATCTGCTCATCGCTTTTTTTAAACAGAAAATCAGATCATTCTTTCTGGACCTTAGATGTAAATAATTATGTCAAACATGTTCTACTTCTTGAAACAAATAGTTGAAGAACCCTCCATGCGAAGCCTAGACTGGGAGGGACGTCCCAGGTACATAGGATTATTGCACAGGGTTACAAGGACAGGATTCAATGGACCCATGAGAACTTAGCTTTCTCTGGGATCTAGATATTGCCTTCCTTGTCTCACTGTGCGTGTCTATGTATATTTTTACGGGACTGTAAATTTCTGGTTTTTATGAACCATGTGGCAAAATGATCCTCCACAGTAGCTCCTCACTCTGCCCCATCCCCAGGTTCACTTTCCAAAGTTTCAGTTACCTGTTGTCAACCGTGGTCTAGAAATATTAAACAGAAAATTCTAGAAAAAAATAATTCATAAATTTTAAATTGTGTGCCATTCTGAGGAGAGTGATGAACTCTCCTGCCATCCCCCTCTGTCCCTTGAATCATCCGTTTGTCCAGCGTATCCACCCGTTAGTCACTTAGTAGCCCTCTAGGTTATCAGATTGACTGTCCGTCAGTGGCAGCACATGTGTTCAAGTGACCCTTATTTTACTGAATAATGTTCCCAAAGCACAAGAGTAGTGATGCTGGCTATTCAGATATGCCAAAGAGAAGCTGTAAAGAGCTTCTTTTAAGTGAAAAGGTGAAAGTTCTCAACTTAATAAGGAAAGAAGACTAAACTGTAAGCTGAGGTCGCTGAGATCTACAGTAAGAGCGCATCTTCTATCTGTGAAATTGTGAAGAAGGAAAAAGAAATTTGTGCTAGTTTTGCTGTCACACCTCAAACTGCAAAAGTTAAGGCCACAGTGTGTCATAGGTGCTTAGTTAAGATGGAAAAAGCATTAAATATGTACAGTAAGATATTTTGAGAGACCACTTTTACATAACTTATTATTATAGTATATTGTTATCATTGTTCTATGTTATCAGTAGTTATAGTTGTTCATCACTTACTGTGCCTCATTTATAAATTAAACTTTATCATAAGTATGTGTGGATAAGAAAAAAGAGTATACATAGGGTTTGACATTATCTGTGGTTTTAGGCATCCACATGGGGTCTTGGAAACTATCCCCTACAGATAAGGGAGCACTGCTGTATTTAGGAAACGTATAGAAAATTACAATGTGAAAACGGCCAGTACAGTACAGATACCTATACCATACTCTGATATTAAATTACATGGACAAACCCCAGCTTCAGAATCTTCCTAAAATCAGTCATATGCAAAATACCTGGTTTCTGAAGGGGCATATGAAAAAGTATATACAATTTCATAAACTGCAATATGGCTTACTTAGTAACTTATATTTATTTAAAGAAGCCTAAGCTTTCCAAATATATAGTATCTTCCAGGTGTCTTTATCCTAGCAAGTCTAAAAATTACCAAGTAATACCATTCCACCAACCTAAATTCTCTAAGATTTTTTTGTGCAAAGTGTTAAACGCCCTTCATCCCAAACTTGGTAGCATAGTGTTCGGTGTGGATCTGGAAGCTCCCAGGAAAGGATGGTGCATAGTGAGGGTGACACAAGTTGAACTGCCCTTTCCTATGGCTGGACCTGAAGAATTCCCTTATACATCATCCCTGCAGGGAGGTTAAAAGTCCCAAGTTCGAAGTACCAATATCACAGTACTCCAATGTGGATGAATCTCAAAAACATTATGCTAAGTGGAGGACACCAGACACTTAAAGGTCACATACTGTATGATCTCATTGATACGGAGTATCCAGAATAGAGAAATCCCTAGAGACAGAAAGGAGGTTAGTGGTTGCCAGGGGCGTGAGGGGAGGGGAGAATTGAGAGAAACTGCTTAAGGGATGAGGGTTCTGCTGAGAGTGTAACTGAAAGTGGGATCTGGCTGCTCGCCAGTAAAGAGGCAAGGTTGGCAGAAAGGAAAGTCTGCCTGATTTTGCATGCCGGCGACTGGGGGCCATGCGGGGGAGGGCGGATGCCTGTCCAAAGGCCGACTCCACCCCTCACAGTCAGGGGGCAAGAGCTTTTATAGGTTGAAGGAAGGGGCTACATGCAGAAACAGCACAGTCAGCTCTGACAGTCATCTTGAAATCGGTCATCGCTGGTCTGACCAGCGTCATCCTGATTGTTTTAAGTACAGTTAATCTTCAGTTCCAGGGTCGGTTTGTTCCCATTTCCTTGAGGCCAATTCTTGGAATTGTGGCAGCTAACGTCACGGCTACAGCCTGGCCATCACGTAGTTAGCTTCTTCCACCTGATGGGGTTTCAGCATCTATAAGACAGCTCACAGGATAGGGCTCAGAATATTATCTATAGCCCTTGAGAAGGAACTAAAGGTCCTTAACTGCGCTTAATGACTCAACTATTATTATTTAGTCTTGTTGTACGGTTTTCCTTTGTTTCTGCATTTTCTCATTTCTCTGATTAAACTTATTCTTTGGTTAAAGTTTTTCCACAGACAAAAGGCAGGCGGAGGACATGGGGGCCAAGGACCACAGGTGGGGTCCTGCTCCGTTTCAGGAGCAATGGAAATATTTTGGAACTAGATAGAGGTGGTAGTCACACAGCGTTGCAAATGTATTAAATGCCACTGAATAGTTCACTTGAAAATGGTGAATTTTATGTTATGTGAATTTCACCTCAACCCATTCTTTTTTTAACAAAACTCCAAGTTCCTAAACCCAACAGACCTGGACTTGGAACAGACCTGGACTAGGACAACTTTTCCTAGCTGTATGATGTTGGGCAAGTTATTCTCATTTTCTAACCTGGATCCTAACTTTAACCCTTTTACCTTAAACCTCCGTCAACATCCATACAGGATTGCCGTGAGGATTATAGGAGATCATGTATGTAAAACATTTGGCACAGTGGCTGGCACATCCTAGATTCTTAGGAAACGGTAGCTACCACTGCTAATACTCCTGGCAGCAGCAGCAATAGCAGTAAATGGTAGCTGTGTTTCAACCCAGATTCCTGAAGAGTCAAGTGATTATCTTCCAGTTGATCGTCTTGCTTCAGGTCATCCAGTAGGAAAGGAACACATACCTGACTTCGACTTCAGCCTTGTATTCGCTCAGCAGAGTCCTTCTTTTGAAAGACAAGTTTTAGATGAAAACCATGGTTAATGTCAAAATGGAACACATCCCTAAAACACCAAATTATCAGCTTTCCTGGGAGCGTAGGGGACACTGCTTCCCAATGTGTGCTCCTTTCCTAAAAAGGGACCAACCCGTGAAAAAACAGTCATACACTGGAGCATTTGAAAGGAAGTGTGAGAAGGGGAAAAAAAAGGAATTTCCCTGAGCTTCAGAGAAGGAAAACTGTGCAATCAGTTGGAAGTTGCCGTTTATCTGGAGTGCATGGTATGGGTGACAGACAGGGGTGGCTTGATGGTTTTAGGAGGTCTGTGTCCTCTCTCTCCATCAACAATGGCTTCCTCAACATGACCTTTTCTGAATGGAATTCTCCGAAGAGCCGGGAGCACATTTGCTGCTTTACTGACTGACATTCTGTTACCCACATGTGCTTTGGTTTTATTTGTTCTTCCTATGAGCTCCCCAAATCGAGAGGAGGCTGGAAGAATTTTTATGAGATAGAAATGTACTGTTTTGTAGTCTCCTTGTGACTCCCTAATTTGTTTTCCCGAAGCCTAATCAAGTGAGACGTAAAGGACAGCCAACATAAATACCATTTATTGAATGAGGCAACAAAAGTAAAATCTGTTGAAACAGCATGTTCCCCAGCTTGTCCATGGAAGAGTGAGAAGCAAGACGAGGCTGCTAAGGTTATGGAAAGTACATGGTCTTCAATGTGAGACAGCTCAGGTGGACATGGATTTGCTTCCTGGTGCTATTAATTATTAGCCATGTGACCTTGAGCAAAACCTTATTAGCTTTGGGAACTTTAGTGTCATTATGTGAAGATTGGGGATGATAAAATCCATTCCCAACAGGTGTTGAAAGCATTTCTTGAGTTACCCTATTTGCAGTGGCTCAGTGCTCAGCAAAGAGCTGACAATAAACATCCTTTTCCCCTTGCACTGCAAAGCATCAAGGGAGGTGATGGGGCAGCTTTTGTCATCATAGTGGCCGGCAGGTTTTGTGTATTGTTGTGGGTTAGGGGATGCTTACTTCATGCTTTCTGTCCATTATCTCATTTAAATCCTTACATCAAGTCTATGTGGTAAACTTTATCATACCCAGTTTAGTTGCAGAACACGAGGCTCAGAGACGTTAAGTAATTAGTCCGAGATGGCGCTGCTCGAAAGTAGAAGAGCTGATATCCAAACAGAAGTCTCTCTGACAATGAAGCTTGCACCCATAACCTCTTCTGCCACCTAAAGGCTTCACCCAGGGTCTGGCTGAGGTGTAGTTGATCTGTGGTCTGTTGAACTGAATCTTGGAACCCTACAGTAGATGCTGAGTAGTAAACCTTTGTGTTACCTTCACCTGGGGTCAGATTTCCAGCTTCAGAGAGACACTA
Source organism: Monodon monoceros (assembly GCF_005190385.1). Taxonomy (NCBI): domain Eukaryota; kingdom Metazoa; phylum Chordata; class Mammalia; order Artiodactyla; family Monodontidae; genus Monodon; species Monodon monoceros. The sequence goes on along the minus strand of NW_021703776.1, from coordinate 12,048,489 downwards.
TGTACCCATGGCCACTGTTCTCTGGGACCCAGAAAGTCAACTCAGTTGAGTGACCTACCCCTGTGGGTCTTTGTGACAGGCCAGGCATATTCATGTGGCCCCCTGCATGGTGGTGGGCGGGTCAGATGACCACTGCACAGTTGGATAAAGCTAAGTCAAGAAAAGCCATGTGTGCAAATGCAGTTCTTTCCAAAATGATGGTCCATCTGCAAGGGTGTAACCGGCAGTGATATTCCTGGCATTCACCGCAAACACCCCAGGCTGCTTGGGTAATGAATTTCTTTTTTTTTTTTTTGGGTGATGAATTTCTGAGGGTTAGTCATTAACAGGTTTCCTGCATTCCTCCCCCTTTGACAGGCCCAGCTGTGAGATACAGTGAGTTAAAGATGTCAGAGGCCAGCCCGCCCCCCCTGCTTGGGCAGCACACGACGCACATCCTGAAGGAGGTCCTCAGATACGATGACAGGGCCATCACAGAGCTGCTCAGCGCTGGAGTGGTGACCCAACATGAGGTTGAGTGACAAAGGAAATACGCTTTTTTGCAAAACTACAGTTGGAATGCGTTTTGCTAGCAAAGGTAAAGTCGCCTTTCCGGACCCTGCTCCCCAGTTCTGGTGCCTGCCACTGAAGAGTTAGAGGGATTCCAGAGTTCCTGCCTGGCCTCTCCAGAATGGCGCTGGTATCAGTGAATCTAGTGCTTTCTAAACGCACCCCACCTTTGATTCCTTACCATTTACCCCCAGATAATAGATTAATTGTGGATTTGTGGGATTTTTTTTGGGGGGGTGAAGTTTTTTTTTTTTCTGGAAAAATACATTCCTCATTCTAATTACGTTAATAGCCTAAACGTTTGCCCCTCCAGCCCACGCAGGTCTGAAAAAGAGCAGATCTCTTGACGTTCTTTACTTGCACCTAAAGTCCTCATTTAAACCTTTGTTAGGAAGTCAAAGCAATAAGCAGAATGACAGTCTCGGTGATTGATTTTAAACAGAATAACTTAATTTTGAGCTCATGAACCCTTTGTTAATCTGTAATTTAAACCATGGAATTTGTTAATGTCCATTATAAGACTGAGCTCCGTTCTCCCCTATGGGGGTAAATAATGGCTTTATGTTGTATTTCTTTGATTATTTCATGAGACATGGCAGAAAATCAGTCTCCACCAATGAATTTTGGGATGTAGGGGGTGAAGAGTGGTTCTTTAATTGGTACCTTATTTTGAGCCAAGTACAAGTGCAACAGGTTTTTAAATGAATGCCAGATGACTATCTCGGTATTAAATAACGTCTAAATAATGATAAATTGGAGAATGAAAGGAAAATATTTCTTTGTGATCTGAGTATCCACTGTAGAAGAATATATCATGCCTTAATATTAAGTATTTGCATTTAAGTATTTGTCAGTGAATTCGAAATATAGAAACATCTTCTGTCCAGAAGGTGGTAGCTGATTTGCCTATATGTTCCAGGATGAATTGTCACTCAGAGTGCCAATCACCCAAGCCCAGGTACAGACCAAGGAATCAGATGACCCCATGATGAGTATCCTCATATGAACACAATTCACGCTGTTAGGCACATATATCTTAAAGCCATGTCATTACATGCCAAGTGGTCATTGAAAATTAAATTACAGATGTTCATTTTTCAAACTGTGATTTAGAGCTACTTTTCTTTTTTTTTTTTTTTTGCGGTACGCGGGCCTCTCACTGCCGTGGCCTCTCCCGTTGCGGAGCACAGGCTCCGGACGCACAGGCTCAGCGGCCGTGGCTCACAGGCCCAGCCGCTCTGCGGCATGTGGGATCTTCCCAGACCGGGGCACGAACCCGTGTCCCCTGCATTGGCAGGCAGACTCTCAACCACTGCTCCACCAGGGAAGCCCCTAGAGCTAGTTTTCTTATGGTGTTCTTTTTTATTGGGAAGATTCAAGCCATTTATGCATGCTGTAAGCCCCAATATGTTTGTAGAATCAAGGACTCCAAATAAATAGGAAGTTTGTCTTCTCATGAGGCCTCCTGGGACTTTTTAGAAGAATGCCTACTAATTCTTGAAACACTTATTGTCCTCTCTGCTTTCCTCTTTGTGGACAACTTATTCTGAAGAACTCCCGCTGTTATCCCACTAGTTAGAATTTCATCATGCAAGGGTAATTTGATACCTTCTTCAGTACTTTTCCCCCAGTGGCTAATTCGTAGATATATATTTGGAGACATTCACTTCAGGCCAGACATCTAAATGAAATTCTTCCATGTATATACAATTAGTAATGAAAATGGTAAAAGGCTGGATGACAGAGAATTGGCAAAACACATACCTTGAAAGACGTTTCTCCACCATTTCTCCTAGTGAGCCAAGTAGATGTCTTGAAATGCAAATTACTTGGTTACTGAGCAATAACCCTTAAATATCCGGGTCTCCATATGTAGCAGGATGTTGATCATTTAGAGAGGGTCACAAAATGCCTCTAAAACCTTGAAATCAATCACGGTTGGTTGATTGCGCAGTCTTAGTCCCTAGCAGAGTTGCCATTGGAGACTGTCTCCAGTGTAATCGTATATGTAGCTGTCCAGATTTCCACCTACACACCTCAAAACGATCCAGGAGAACTTTGAACCTGTTCATTACCCAACAGATAGCACTTACCCAACTGATTAGGTGACAGAAGTAATTTAGAATATGTTTCAAGTTCAGATAGATAAGTAGTCCTGCAAGAAACACTGTGCTTGCTACAGTTTCTAGCAACATGTCCCAGATCAAGTTATACCTATAAACAATGTGCTGTTTTAATTATCAGGACCTATTATCTTATGCATTTCCAAAGCCAAACATACTATTAAGATACCATATGCTCCAGTTCACTTTGTGTCAAGACCTACCTTCTGGCAGATTTGTGTCTGAGGTTGGCCTAGAAAGTTCTTTGAAACTTCGCGGGTTAATCATTATGTGTGTCCACGAGCAACTGGTTTCCTTCCCTTGATTTTTTTTCTTAAATTTTCTGCTGCCATGATTTTCTGGTTAATCAAGCATATTTTCCATCATGCATTCTGACATGCTGAATGTTTCCCCAGAAGAAGAGAAATGAACATTGACCCGTTTTGTGTGACTCCCCCGGGTTACTTGGTGTTCTTTCGTGTTCAGTCCATCTACTAGGAGTTAGAAGCCCAATCATGATTAAAAAAAAAAAAAAAAACAGAAAAACAAGGGAGGTCTCACATAGGTTATTTCATACTAGCTCGTTAGACTATTAGACTATGTGGGGTTAACCTCTTAGATAACCCCACAGTGGGGGGCTTTTGCATAAGACTTCAAGACCCCTGCTTTCAGCCTTTTGCACGGAAATTCACACCCGCTTGTATCTCACCTGAATTTGATAGCTCACCACTGACTCTTTGTTCCCATGACGTCGGCATGTGGTCTGCTTTTATGGATGTGAGTCTTGCTTGTCACTGTCCCATGTGGCTCAATGCTGCCTTTATCCACAGGACCCGTTCGTTCTCCAGATCCTGGGCCAGCAGGTGCTGAGAAAGAACGTTAGGTCCAGATCGTCTGCCTCTGCTCTGACAGCTCATGTGGCAAAGGAGACGAGAGGGAAAGAAAGGCACAGTCCTCACCCTCCATTCCCTGGCCCTGGGCTATTCATTTTCAAACTCATCCCCCAAGATTAATAGATTTTTCTTGCATTTGCTTCTGTTCGTGGCAGAATATCCGCTATAGTGAGTCCTTAAATTCATGAGATTCTTCAGACACGGGATGCCAGCAGAAAATGGTTGTTCACCTTGATTGTAGTATCAATGACACTTAGGAGGCCAGAATGTCAAGCTCACTTCTTTTCCCTCTCTATTTTGTGGTGCAATCATTATTTGATAAGGAGGATGAAAAGGTCTGGAAAAAAGGTACATAATTCCATTTCAAACAGCTGTTGGGAAAATAAAAAACACATCACAGGGGAAATGTAGAACTTTTCTCAGACATCAGGATAAAATTGTGTTACTTCTTACAGTCCTAGTAGAGAAATACCAGGGTTCAGTGTTTTATAAATTCCTACTCTCATATGATGCTTAAATGGTTTCTCTGTGTAGACATACCAGGCTATCTTCTGGGCACAAATGGACCTGAACTTTTAAACCAGGCCGGCTCTATGCAGGACAGGTTTATGTGGTGGGATTCGTGGAGTATAAGCACCTCCAACAGACACATTTCCCTCAAAGCTGATTCAAAACCGTGTCTTTTAGTATCACTCGAGGAAGTTAACGTATTATTGACAAATGAATGCAAATACTTTGAAGCCATACATTTATTCTACACACTAGGGGGAGAGAATGTGAGTTTTGAAGGGAGGAGAGTTGGAATAAGTGAATTTGTTGTGGTGGAAGGGAAGAGAGAGCACGCCCAGGTCAGGGAGACCCAAGGGTGTGTTGGCCCTGGGGACCCTGGTGAGCCCATCGCAGTGTGAGCCTAGCCTGACCTGACGTGTGAATGCCGGGAGGGAGGACAGGCACTGGGGGGAACTCAAATGCTACCCAGGAGACGGAACTCACCCACCTCAAATTTTTTTTCTGGAGAAATAGTTATTTTTTCCCATTCTTTAAGATCTTAACATTAAAGGGACGACCCAGCCTCCTGACCCTTTGCAACATTTTAAAAAAATTTTTTATTTTATATTGGAGCATAGCTGATTAACCGTGTTGTGTCAGTTTCAGGTGTACAGCCAAGTGATTCAGTTATACGTGTATCCATTCTTTTTCAGATTCTTTTCTCATATAGGTTATCGCAGAATGTTGAGTAGAGTTCCCTGTGCTCTACAGTAGGTCCTTGTTGGTTATCTGTTTTATATAGAGCAGTGTGTACATGTCAATCCCAATCTATCCCTCCCCGCCTACCTTTCCCTCCTGGCCTCCTGGTAACCGTAAGTTCATTCTTTAAGTCTGTGAGTCTGTTTCTGTTTTGTAAATAAGGTCATTTGTATCCTTTTTTTTTTAATAAGAGGCTGTGATAGAGGCACCAAAGAGGCCCATGTCCTAATTCCCAGAACCTGTGGATAGTGTCACCTTCCATGGCAAGAGGGAATTAAGGTTGCTAATCAGGGGACCTTAAAACAAGGAGATTATCCTGGATTTTCCTGGCGGGGCTGATACAATCACAGGGGCCTTTAAGTGTGGAAGAGTCAGTGTCAGAGTGACATGATGGGAGAAGGACTTTTCCGATTGCTATGGGATTTGAAAATGGAAACGAATGAAGGAACGTAGGCATCTTCTAGGAGATGAAAAATGCAAAAAAAAAAAAGGACTCTCCCTTAGAGCCTCTAGAAGGAAAGCAGTCCTGCTTGATTTTAGCCCAGTGAGACCTAGTTTGGACTCATTTAGGACTTCTGATCTCCAGAACTGTAAGATAATAAATTTGTGCTGTTTTAAGCCACGGCGTTTGTGATATTTTGTCACAGCACCAATAGGAAACTAATATGGAGGCTGCTCTTCCTTGGTTTGAAAGTCTAAAGTGACAGGAGAATCGTTGCCATGCAAAGTGACTAATTGACACCTCCCTGTAAGTCCATTTTTTTCTACTTTCTCTTTTTTTATTTCCACTTCCTTTTTGACTTTTCACTTTTTCCCCATCCTTTCTCTACAATAATGTTTTCTTTCTCCTTCTCCTTTATCTTCCTCTCCCTCCTCCTCCGCTTCTTTCTCTCTTTCTCTCTTTTTGTCCAAGTTACATAAGCATGGACACCAAAAGCCACCACCGACCTCGAGAAAAATAGGACTTGCTCAGTGATCTGGAGGATAACTAGTGGTAATTCTGGCCATGACTTCAGCTCCACAAGCGATTTTGGCTTAATCCATGGGCGGGGTGAGCCCTGAATAACTGGCTCCCTCTCCTTCTCCCTCAAAACTCAGGGAACGAAGTGAAGGAGTGTTCCAGATGTCACCCCAGTCTGGGGCAGAGCCCTCGGGCTTGCTACCTGTCACATGCCCCCAGTGCTAAGAAAAACATAAATAAATAAAATGTAATACAGAGCAGACACTAGACTCTGTGACAGCTGGGGTCTTGCTGTTGTGACTGAGTTCTCATCAGAGAAGGGGGAAGGAGGGCATGAAGCTTGATGTTTCTGCTCCAGCACTCAGCCTTGGCCTTTGTTTCTTGCTTTTTCTTTTCTTTTGTTTTTTTGGCCTTGCCACACGTGGGATCTTAGTTCCCCGACCAGGGATTGAACCTGTGCCCCCTACAGTGGAAATGCGTGGAGTCTTGAGCACTGGACCACCAGGGAAGTCCCTTTGTTTCTTGCTTTTTCTTGGAGAAGGCAGCTACTCCGCCTTCAAGGGGGATTAGTAGTTTGCCCCTAATCACTGCTGTCAAACGGCCTCCAGAAAGGCGGTACCTTGGTTTTGCCATCTGTGAAACAGGCAGCCTGGGTCCTCACAGTTAGTTCCCTTTGCTTTCTTCTTTCAACAGGATGAAAAACACTCAGACGCACCCCTCCTGTCTCCCCCCACCCCTTTCTTTTTCTTTGCAAATGAACCACATGACAGTCTGTTCAACTCATATTGGTTTCTTTGGCTCCTGACCACAGAGGTTGGAGGAGCAAAGCTTTCTTGCTGCTCATCTGCAGAATGAGCACAACTTGCTGTCACCCAGAACTTGTGCACAAATGCTGCCCATGAAGCAAGACATAGCTTCAGAACACACAACTGAGAGGAAAGAAATTAATGTAAAACGGCCACAGGAAAATATCTTTCTGTCCTCCCCTTTACCTCTTTCTGAACCCTAGAGAAAAATTCGGATTGCCGTAGCATCTCTTGGTATGGGACATGGCAACATGTGTAACACACATTCACCCCAGTAGACTTGGATTTATGTTTGTAGGTTTTACAAAGGACTTCCTGGCTGTTCTTGATCAAAGCTTTGAAATATACTACTAATGGACATTGCTGTGTTCTTTCTTCTCAGAGGGTCAAGAAAATTGTAGCGTCTATTTTGGGGGGACTGCTAAAGATTCACTATTTGGGGGGGGTAGAAAATGAACTATATTTCCAGGATTGTCATTATAGATAGCCAAATGCTTGCAATGGCATTGACACAGGTGAGGGGGCAAAACAGAAATGCAGTGACCCACAGGTCACCTCTGTAAACAGTGCCCAGTGACCCAGGACCCTGAATCTTCTCAGCTTGATTTGCTGAACTGTGCAAATGGGAGAGTGTTCCATTCTTAAAAAATATGACAGAGTTGGAAATATCCAGTCACTAGGGTTTCCGTCTCTGGGCCCCTGTTTCCCATCTTCTGCATCCCAAACATTTGTCTGGTTCTCCAAATTTCCTTTCTGGGAAAACCTAAGTGAAAGGATGTGGGCCCAGCACGCGAGCAGAGGTTGTGTTCAGGCCTCGCTATGTGACTCAGTTAGCTGAAGTCACCGACAAAACCCTGCAGAGATGACAGTGATCAAAACTCATCAGTTTGTGCAGCTACACTCTTACGACCCAGCTGACATGTGGTGAAATGAGTAGCTTGGTGGGCCTCTGTGTGGGTACATTTCTGGGGGAAGGTTTTTTAACTTGGGAGAATGAACAGTCAGAGCTAGAATAGGCCCAGCTGGGGGAGGAAGAGGATTCTGCTGGTAGAGTTAGTACTTTTCATTTCCTGTGCAAAGTTGAAGTAGACTTACTCTGCATCCGCGTGAAATAAGAGCTCTTATTATTCTTTTCTTTCCTCTCTCTCTCCCTCTTAGGATACATGATAGATATAGTTCAGCAATGCTGGAAGATCTTCTTATGAGTTCTGTGACTGGGGTTAAATTTGATGCTTAATCATAATAATAATGACACCAACAACAATATCTGTTAAGGTCTTATATGTAAAGCACTGTCCTAATAGATTTATGTGTACTAATGCACTTATTCAATGTGTCTGGGAAGCCCTGAAGGCTACTGCCTGAAGACGGAGGTCGGGGCTTCCCTGGTGGTCCAGTTAAGACTCCACGCTTCCAGTGCAGGGGGCACGGGTTCGATCCCTGGTCGGGGAACTAGGATCCCACATGCTGCATGGCATAGCCACGAGAAAAAAGAAAAAGACGGAGGCCATCATGTTAAAGTGGACACACTCACAGGTCCTCTGCTCCATCACCTTCAGTGTGACTAAGTGATACCCTGCCATCATTACCACGGACACTACCCTCAGATTGTGTCCCTACAGCTCATGCACCCCAGGACTTGGGGATCAGGGGTAAAGGGCAAGACATATCAGGAGCAGAAAGACCCTAATCCATTCATTTCAACCTTTGCAAATGCTCTAGAAATAACAGGGTTCCCAAAAGGATCAGCTTAACTCAAACACTGTCAGCAAAACCCTCAGGAAAGTCTCCTCAGGCTGCCGTCTCAGGGAGATATCACAGTTTTTCAACTGTTAAACATCCTAAGAACATATACGTCTACCAAAGAGGACCTGAAAATGTTCCCTCCACTCCAGAAGATTTTTCTGTGTATGAATTTACAGAGATAGCCTGCCATTTGTGAATCTTTTTAAAGGTTCAATGGAGCCATAAGGTTGCTGATGAAGTAGGATCAAAAGCAGCTCTCCCAAAGGCCGTTGCTGGGAAAAATGATAGAGCCTAGAACACTTGGACTTAACCACATAGGGGGCACCATTTAGTGCCCTAGAGAACAACCAGCACACTGCTGAAATCTAGACCTGGAGAGAGAGAGAGACGTCAGTGTAAACAAAGGATAGCTTATCAGAGGTACTGAACGTCAGGAAATGAGTGACGCCCATTTCCGATGAAATTTCAGATTCTCCTTGGACAGATGAAAGAAGTACGACAGATATCTAGGATGATATATATGACTCCAGCTTGAATTACAATTTTTATTAGTAGGAAAATACTCATTTGTGTAAAAATCTACTCTATAAGCAAATTCAGTGAAAAATGTAATTCCCCCCAAATAAAAGGTACAGCAGTGAACCATACAGATAACTTCTCTCGATTCGTTTGGAGCAATTTCAGAGGGTTGGAGTGGAGGGGAGAGGGGAGTACATCTTGGTGTTTGTCTTAACCCATGAACGAAGCGTTTTCTGATCTCCACAATTGGAAGTGATTTCTGCATCTTGTTTGCTATCTCAGGCCTCTGTATTTATCTGACCATAACAGTTATCACACACTGAGTTATAATTACTAGTCACCAATTGCTCTTTCCTATTAAGTGTAATATTGTGGGTATCTTAGTCACCGCTGCATCTCCAGTGATTACCATGATGCTTACTCTATAGGAGACACACAGTAAGTATCTGTCCACTAGACATTCTCTCACTCACCAGCTTACATGTTCTATGAGATAAGAACTGGTTATGATGTTCATTCTTTTTTTAACTCATAGTGCCTGTAATAAACACTTTTCAAAGATGGTCACCATCAGTTCCTCCCTCCCAATAGGCACATGCCTGTCTTCCCATCAAAAGATGCATTTTCTTTTCCTTCGCCTGGAACCTGGGCTGGTCTGGTGACTTGCTTTTTTTTTTCTGAACTGTTTATTTTAAATAATTTTATATTTACAAAAACTATTAAAATAATACTTAGAATTCCCATATACTGCTTACCTAGTTTCCACTAATATTAACATTTTATGTAACCAATGTACAAAATTAGCTAAGCCAGCAAATTACCGTTGATACAATACTCTTAATTAATGTACAAACATTATTCAAATTTTACCAGTTGTCTCACTTTGGTAGACAGAATTCTATAGTCCCTAAGATTCCCAGCCCCTGATGTACACATACTTTCTCCTAGTTATTCAGTCAAACACTAATCTAAGTACTGCTGTGGAAGGATTTTGCAGCTATAATTAAGGTCCAAAATCAGTTGACCATAAGATAGGTAGATTGTCTGGGGGTGGTCTGACCCAATCACATGAGTCCTTTAAGTCTGAGTCTAGAAGTCAAAGACATTAGGCCAGGGATTTTTAAGCACAGAGGGGGTTTGACATGAGAGAACTTTTCAAAAGTGACTCATTTTGACCAACAGAATGGGGTAGACGTGATACAGTGCCAATTCTAGGCTGAGCCTTGAAGAGGCTTAGCATCATCCTCTTTTGCTCTTGGAAATCGACCACCATGAAAGGCCTCTGACCACTACCCTTTGAGGAATCCCGTGATACCCATGCCACTCTCTTCAGAGAGGAGCCACTTCGAGGAGCCCAAAGACACCCGATATGTGAGTGAATCTTTCCCAGACTTCCAGCCCGCCTCTGCAATCACATGAATACAACTGAGTAATTGAAAGCAGCCACTACCCCGTGGAGCAGAAGAATGGCCCGGCTGAGCCTTACCCACATTTCTGACCCACATAAACTAAGGTGGTTTTATTCCACTGTTGTGTTGTGGTTTGTTATAAGCAAAGTTCTAACTCAGAGAAGGATCTCAATATTAAATGTTGTTTGATGAAGAGTTTTTTTTTTTTTTTTTTTTTTTTTTTTAGCATCACAACCTTTTTATTATGATTTCCACTGTGCCCAGCCTCTGGGAACATCAGCTCCTTCTGGAGTGGAGGCTGAGCCATGGGGAGGGGCATGCAGCTATAGTGATGGGAAGACGGGGCTAGGGGATGTTCCCCTCAGCTTACTGTCAAGTTACCATCCACAGAGCAGCACATAGGAAGGGCATGAGGGACCAGAGCCCACTGGATCCTCCATTGTTACTTGAGTGCTTTCAGAGTCCTTCTCACAAGTCTGTGTTTGGCCAGGAGACAGATCAGAGACCATCTCTTATAGGAGGCTAAGCTTGATGCCCTTTATTTTACCATGGATCTGGAAAGGGCTTGCTACTTATACCTTGATGTTTTTACAGCACCGTGACTGATTGAAATAGCGAATAATATGTGCTATGGTTTTTAAATTATTTTTTCCTATTGAAAGAGGGCAACCAAAAACCTGCTTTGGTTGAAAATTCTTCTAAAATGAATTGACCCACTAATTGTCCTGGAAGGAACGGAATGTGTTTCTTTGGATGATGTTGTGCCCCAGGTCATCGTTCTGACCAGATGCAAATTCCTTCCCACCATCAGGTGAAACTGAGGACACTTATGATCAGAAATTGTCATGTTCTCAATCTGGGAAGAGCTTAAACTCCAGAAAGATTTAAGTTACTGAGGGGTTTCCACAGTGGGCAGCCCCTAAGCTGGCAGCCCAGTGGGCCTCACCCCTGCTTCACACTTGTGCACTGGGCTTTCCCATGTTGTACCAAGGGTGGTCTGTGGACACAACAGCATAGAGCAGAGGGGATGGTGCGTCACTTCCTAGATTAGGGTATTAAAAAACTGAAGCATCTATTCTGCCTCTCTCTGTTTCTGTCTCCCTGAGTCTGCCTCTCTCTGTCCCTGTCTCTCTCTGTCGCTCACTTTGGGGAAAAGCCAGTTGCCATGGAGTGAGGCATCCCTATGTAGAGTCCCACATGACAAAGAATTAAAGCTTCTGTCCAACAACCAATGAGGAAGTGAATCCAAGAACCACACGAGTGAGTTTGGAAGCAGATCCTCCAGCCTCAGTACAGCCTGACAATGACTGCAACCCTAGCCAACAGCGTACCGACATCTCAGAACCGTGCAGCTAACCCAGATTCCCAACCCTCAGAAACTGTGTGAAATAATACATATTTGTTGTTTCAGCTTTATTTTTAATAGATTAGGTTAGCTTTCGTTTGGGGCAACTTGTGACACAGCGATAGATCACAAATACAGTTCCCCATTAGATTATGGCAAAAAGTCATTTTTTAATGTGTGACTTTCAATTTTGACCTTTTGACGTGATGATTTTCATCAGTTATCTCCACTGTTAAGTGTGATACACCTGTACAGCCCTGTGAGGAGGCATTATAGAGAAAAAGGGACTGAGTTGCCTGCTGTGTGTTGGCCTCTTTGTGGGAGTCCAGGGTGGAAATGATAGCAGTGATGTCAGAGTTGGCAGGTGGGAGCCTGTGGAACACAAATACTGACAAGAAACTTCTGAAAGGACCCCTCAGAGTCACCTCCGCATTCGTGGTGTGTTCTAGACCCACTGGTTCTCAAGAAGGATGGGATCAGCTTTTCCGCCATGGGACATTTGGCAATGTCTGGAGACATTTTTGGTTCTCATAACAGGGGCAGCACAAGGATAGTGTGCTCCTGATGAGGGAGTGAGTAGAGGCTAGGGATGGTGATAAACACAAGCAACAGACAGCCCCCAACAGAGAATTGTTCACCTGAAATACTAATAGGAATGCTGTTGCGAAAGTGTTCTGAAGGAAGCTGATACTTGAGAGAAGAGCAGGTGTCTGACTCATCACCTCTGTGTCCTTTTTTCTTTTACGTTACGTAAGTTTAAGAGAGGAGGGAATTGGGCTCACTGAGCTATAATACGATCTCCAGATAAAGCCTACACGTGTTTTCTTTTTCTTTTTGATGGAAATGTGAAATCCTTGTTTTGACTTTTTGCAGTAAGTGTGCTTCTGTAGTGGAAGGAGCAAGACATTCTCAGTTGTTCTTCACAATGGCAGTTGCATTAAGGACACAGGTCAAATTGTAGGATAAAAGTATTAGTCCTTAATAGAATCAGAGAACTGTAACATGCTTAGGTGAGAGTGGCCAGGCCGTGTTCCCCTCCAGCGCCGTAGGTGACTCTACAGAGGAAGGGGCTTTGATGAGATGATTTCTGAGATCCTTCTGAGATTTCAAGTTCTTGCATTCCATGGTTCTTTCATTTAGGGTCATACTGTGGATGCACGGAGAATGCCATACACATAGACAAAACTGATGGACAGGTTTGAATAATACTGTTTAAAGAAGAAAGGCACTTTAAATGAGGAATTAAGAGGACCCCTTTTGGGTATCTGGTGATCCAGAACTGTAGAGAAGTAGAAAGTTTGCAAAGTTAAATACGTAGGATATAATCCACACATTCCTCAGCACATCTTCCTCTCTTTGCTGTATGGACCCGGTAGATGGCTACTCGAGGAAGAGTTGAGGTGAGATTGAGGTTGAAGTGTTCCGCATGGGAAGGATCTCAGGTCAGACCTAGTGGATTGGATCTCAGTTTCAGCCTCAGTGGAACCCAGCTGACCCCTTGAGCAGCCCATGCCCCGTAATATCCCCTGACACCCCTGAAAACCTAGATATGAATGTCACAGGGTCTTTGCTACAACGTGGAGTTTTCGAGGGGGACCCAAGAACATGAAAAGCAGAATAAGGATGTGTGCAAAACAGTAATCAGCATTTGCGGTTCTGCCCAATTGTTCTGACAGGGTTAAAATGAGGAGCAAACAACTCACGAACAAGCTTCCCACTGGAAAAAGTTACCTCACCCAAGGAAATAATATTTCAAAGAATTAAATAGAAGAAGCACATTTAAAGGTCATAAGATAGAATTTAAGCCTAGATGATGACTTTTTCTTGGCCCTAATTGCCAACTCTATGGCCCTAAGCAAGTTACACCTAGAAGATATGCAAAGGGAAGGGCATGTGGCCACCAGACTTCCGTACCAATCTGTTGATTTTACTCAACTATCAGAACATGGTGAGGCTCTCAGATCCACCCATTCCTTCCCATGTCCGCCATCTCCATTTTAACCCACACTCTTCTTGTTTGCCCTTCTGCCATTCCTGTCCTTTCTTCCAAACGCAGTTTGCAAAGTCACCTGATTAGTAAGGCTTTTGAAAATTCATTCTAGTCCATTCTGATTGTAACTGATTACTCTGCTCCATAGTCAGTGCCTGACTATGTCACCGTCAACAGCATTGTTGAAGATCTTGTGTTTGTTAAGCTTTGGGCAGATAGGATTGGGACAAGGCCCTAAACATCCAGGAACTGGAAACCTAGATGGGAAGGCAGGACCCTTATATAAGATTGATGCAGAATGACTCACAGTGCTACCTAAGATATGCCAGTTCACTTGGAGTTCAGCGGAGGGAAGGGTCTCTGTAATCCAGTGTGTTTAGGAAAGTAATGAGGTAGGAAACAGATTTTCCTCTTCAAAGAAGAGTGAGACTTAAATAAGTAAAGGCAGGAAGAGTATTATATGCACAGGTGAGCAAGCTTTGGAGGCAGGGCAACCATGACATATTTGGAAATAGAGACCTTGAGTAAATGAATTTAGTGAAAGAGGGCTGCTCTATTGGCAATAGACTGGAAGACCGGAGAGGAGCGGATATTAGAGGGTAGCTGGAGGACTGGAAAGCCAGGAGGGTAATTTTTTGGTGGGCACTGGGATGCCACGTAGTTGTTCCAACAAGGAAGTGACTTGCCCACCGCTGTACTTTGGGAAGATGGCCCTGTGGATGTGATAGAGCACACGGATTATAAAAGGACTGGTTCCAAAGGGACTGACTGCCATGATCTGACTGTGAGTCAGTAAGGGCCTGGACCAGAGGTGGTAGTCTTATATGTTGCTTTATACATAGTGTTCCATACATCTATGTCATATCAGCTTAATCAGATTATGAATTCCTTGTAAACCAGAAATACATTTCCCTAGTTTTATAGCATGTCCCTTCTTGTCTATCCAGTGCTCAGAATTAATTGTCTGTTGGTGAGCAAATGTTATTATTACTCGATACATTTTTATCAGACTTAGCTGCTCCGCATAGGTTGTAAACACACAGCATCGGGATGGGCAATCACGTAAGTAGTTGTGATTTCTAATATATTCTCTTTGTAATATATTCTCTAGGGCCAAGGGTACAGAGCCATTTAGATCAGATCAATCATATTCAAGCTGTGAATCCGGAGGGTTTGTTGGAAGATGGAGCCTTGAGAAACCACTGCCACACTTTCAGAGCTCTAGAAACTTACCACCTCATCAGGCTTCAGGATTCATCCTTCTCTGGAAGAAAATGTATTTATATAAAGTCAAGGTTGTGATTACAGTTAGCGCATGGGAGACATTGACGCAAAGTCTGAAAAACTCTGAGGCCATCTGTCTGCCTGCTCCGTGGAAAGTACCAGTCCCTAGTACAGATTGAGGCCGAGCCCATATGCCAATCTGCACAACAGCGCTGCAGTTAATTATGGGATTCTCCCTGGTTAGTTTAGTCATGGCCAGTTAAAATGGCTCTAGCAATTTCCTTGGACCCTGAATTCTAGGTTGCCTTGTTCTACTATTTAACACTTGACTGTCCATATGCTTTCTTTTCCGAGATAGATTGGACATTTCTTAAGGACAGAGTTTGTGTCTTGCACTTCTTTTGGATTCTGCTAAGCACCTAGCACAGAATAGGAAGCTGAGTGAATGCTCAGTGAATATTGTTGAACTGGTCTGCTGAGAAAGCTCACACTCTCCGAAATGTGGGCGACCAGCTATTCTGTTGAACTCATTCTTCAGTGGTGAAGATGCACTCCTGGTTTTAGTCTGAAAGTCTTGAAGAGGTAGTACTGTGTGTTCCAAAGGTTAAAAAGTGGCAGAGAAAGAATGCAAGTGGACATGCCCAGCTGTTCAGTTCTACCCTTGGCATTGATGAAGCCATATCTTGCACCCTTGGCCAATTCCTGTAACTGATTGTTTTACCTTCCCCTCCCTGGCGTAGGTGGCATCTCAGAATCTTTCTTAAGCATCACTTTAGACCACTACTAGAAATAAACCTGAAGTGACACACACACACACACAAATCCATTTTCTATTTCAAGACCTTTGAAGCGATAGCCAGTTGCATCTTTGGAAAAACTGTCTGTAAAACTGTAGGGGCAACATAACATGGACAATAATGCTAATAAGAGGCAACCTTTACAGGTATTTAAATGATCTTTCCCTACATCCTTTTCTTCTCCAAAGATGACTTTATTCTGGTCATGGTGATCCTGTTCTACTTGCACTGATTATTTTAGGATGGGCTTGTGATCCAGTTCTAGCCACTGGGATGAGAGAATCCTACTGGAAGCTTCTGCAAGGTTTACCTTGCCCTTTTTTATTGAATATGAATCAGAAATAATGTAGTCCTAGTTGCCATAGGAAGCCAAAATGTGACCAGGAGAGGAAGCAGCTTTGGGATGAACCCATGCCAAGTATAGCATACGGCAGAGGGAAAGAACCTAGGTTTTTGACAATCCATCAAGTTGTCAATCATTTTGTGCTGGAAGCCTGCTCTTCTGGATTCCAGCCTGTATGAAACACACATTTAGTTATTGTTTTAGCCAGTTTGAGTTACTATTTCCGTTGTTTGCAGCCACAATACCTCTGGGCAGGGGAATATTTTAACTTTATGAAGATTATCTCAATTAATCCTCATAGTAACTGTTCAAGGTTGATACGACCTTCATCCACATTTCTCAGGGGAGGAAACTGAGAATTAGATTGCTGAAGCAAATTTCCAAAAGTCATGGAGCATTTATGCATTGGAGCTGTCATTTGTACTCAGGAACCCCACTCTCTTAAACATTATGCTAGAGTCAAGCTGTCTGTCAATTTATTCCACAGGAAAAAAAACAAGAAAAATGTACAGGCTGGGCATGTTTGAATTTCTAGGAAGTCTTTTTTAACACATTAAAGGGAAGGGGATTATGTGTCTGTACCAAGCTGAAGACATAACTAAGCGTCCGATGCCACCTGTGACTTAGAAGTCTACATACAGAAAGTGTTTTATTTGGCTTCTTTCCTCCCAGCAGGCTGGAGCTCTATTTGAGAAGGAAAGAAGGCTTCACCACCGTAAATCAGACGTTCCTCTGCAAACTCCATATAGGTTGTCTCAGGCCTGTGGAAGGTGGACTTGGTTTGCTGGGATAGTAAAGCCCTTTGGGTTGGGTGAGTGAATCATTGCGCGGAATGAATTTGTGAGCGTGCGTCCCTCCCAGGGCTGCCACTCTTGACAAATGCTGTTCAGCACCAGGGTCCCCACTGTGAACAGACACTGTCTGTGCTGCTTCTGGAGGGGCCTGTGTTTCCTGGAGCCATTGTGGGGGAGCCGTTCCAGGATTCCACATTGTCAGCCTTCTAACTTCCCCTGGGTCAGCCATTCCTTTTTTGACAGTACCCTCCCCCAGAATTCATAAAAAACATTCTCTTCTTCAATATGTACAGGGATTCCCACCCCCTTTTTAAATTAGAGCCTGGATGAAGTTCAAAAACGTTTGAAGTTGAGGGCTACTTGTGATTTCTTTTTTAAGGGATAACTTCCTTTTGTGTATTGATCATTTTAACCAGCTTGAAGCCTCCTTTGGCCAAAGGATGGTCTCAGTTGAACAGAGTTTCTCTTGAGTTACGGCTTGTCATCAAAACTTGAAATGATCTTCAGATAAAATGTAATAAACAATTTAGCGAGAGCTTCCAGAAAATATCTTCCGTGTCATATCCACATGTGTGTCTGGGTCTGTGTGCGTTGACTGGAAATCACATGCGATTTCAAGGTTCATCACTGGATGTTTTCTCCCCAGACATTACCAAGTGGCTTCTAACACTTTGATAAGCATTTTTAGACAAAGCCTGTGTGAAAGTAATTTTGACATGTTTTGTGGATTTTCAGTAATGTACGGCAGGCATGAATGTGTACTCCGTGAGTCGGGGTGGTGGTGGTGGAGGGTGTGAGTAGAGTTTTTCTCAATATGTAACTTTTTTCATTTTACAAAAATTTCAAACATAACTCTCCTCCAAAAACGGCCAACTTTCAAAACTAAGGTCACAGAAATTTCTCTAGGGAATTGACTTCAATGTGAGAGAATTTTAGATTTTTTTTGGAACCTTAACCTTTCTATACCAAGTGCTCACAATTAATATAGAGGCTAGACTTTGAGATTTTCGGATCTAGAAATAAAAGCCTGGCTGAGTTATTAGATACTCAAGGATTTACTTCTTATGATACTGACTCTTGTTTGGCTTAACGTTTCTACAATATGCTCATCACGTTAAATTGTTTCTGCACACGTGTGTGCCATATATTCAGAAAATGCATGGCGACAAACCAGACATGATGAAAACACCAAATATCTAAACAAAGCTCTGGTGTCCATTGTTCTCACAGATAAATGGCTATTCCACCCTCCTCTTATTCACTTAGTTTTATCCCTCTTCTGTGTGTCCCAATACTTCCTTCACCTTCCCAGTGATGGAGAGTATCCTATTTCTCTTTCTTTTCTGGTAGGGCCTACATTATCTTCTTTTATCTTTTCTTCTTTGTTTGGATGGGACAGAGTGAGGGTTAAAGTTGCATTTTAATTTCTAACAGTACTTTCTTTGTCTCTGACATTTCCTTTTTCATTGAAACCTATTCTTGTTTTCTGGATGCCATCTTGTTTCATATCTCTGAAGACTGTTCACCAAAAGTTTTTCCTTTTTTAGAAACAAATTGTCCTCTGTTTCCTAATTATTTCTGTTTTCTCTTGCGTCATTTTTACTCCGTGTTTATCTCTGTCACGCTGCACGTTTTCTCTCGTTGGACAGTGAGATCCTTAGTAGTCTCCTCACATTTATGAATGAAGCAATGGTGACCTGGTTGGTCCTCCTCTGGGCAGGGATGACTGTCTAACTGTTAGGCTCTACTTTAGGGTGAATATGTAGCGAGCTGACCATGACCTGAAAATGCCAGATTCTGGAGTGCTTTGCTCTTGGGCATCAGTGCCTACATTAGCAGGTTTTGTTTTGGTTTGGAAGCCTGTTTTTCACCTGGAAGACAAACACTTTATTGGGCATTATTCATTCTGTTTGTAGGTGTGTGGATGGGTGGATATTATAAACTGTTGCTTTTGTAGACTCTCTCACACCCATTGTTGTCACACTTTTTTTTTAAAGTCACACTCATTTTAAGGATACTCTTCCCTGTCAACCCCCAACACACACACACACACACACACACACATACACACACACGAATGACACTTTCTCAACTTTACTTTCTAAATAACCACTCTTCCAAACACTACATCGTCCAGAAATTTTGGAATTTTTTGTCTACAGGGGACTCCCATCATGTCTTGTCTGTCATTGTTTGTTAATGCCTTTTAACTTATTTGATATGATCTAAAACTTATTTGTAAGGAATATTTTAAAATATACATAAAATTAGAGATAATGGTATAATTAACCTCTGTGTGCTCATCACCCAGCTTCAACAATTATCAGTATTTTGTGAACATTTTATCTCTTCCCTTACTATTGTTTCTTGGAATATTCAAAAGAAAACCCAGACACCATACCATTTGACCCATAAATACCCCAGTATACATCTCTACCTGAGAAATGCATGCATATATGAGCATTCTCTCACCTAACAAAATTAACAATAACTCTTTAATACTACATAGTACACAAACATTATCCAAATTGCTTCAGTTATCCCCAAATAATTTTATAGATTGAGTTGTTTTAATTGAGGTCCAATCATGGTCCACAACATGTCTTCAATGACTACATTTATTAAGTTTCTTTTATTCTGTAACAGTTCTTCTTTGTGTGTGTGAGTGTGTGTGTGTGTGTATGTATGTGTGTGTGTGGTATTAAATTTATCAGCTTCACATGGTAACAAATGACCCCCAAGTCTCAATGTCCATAACAAAAAAAGATTACAGGTTTTTCTTTCTGGCTCACACTGTACATTGTCTTCAGAGTTCGGCAGTGACTCAGCCTCTCTCCATGGGTCTTCTTATTCTGGGACCCAGGCTGTTTGTGTAAGGATGTTCTTGTGGCAGAAGTGAAAGGGCAACATAGCTGATCATGCAGTGACGGGCAAAGCTTTGATTAGACATGACATAGTCTCTTTTCCTCATTTGCCATTGGCCAAGGCAAGTCATGAGGCCCCGTCAAGATTGATGGGGCAGGAAGGTATACAGTTCCACCAGGAGAGTGGCCAGCCAAAAGGCAGTAGGCATGAATGTGTGATCCTTTTACAAATGTATAATCCTTCCTCTTACAGGAAGGGGGAATGAATATTTGGGAAATAATAAAGTCCACTGCACATGCCTTTGATCAAGTAGAGAGACAAAGCCAGACTGTCCTACAGTCTGAATTTAGCTGATTGCTTCCTCATGGTATTGCTTGATTTATTTTTTATGTCCTGGAAACTGATATTTAGGATTAATTCGATTAGGGTTCAATATTTTTTAGGCAAGAGTACTTCATAGATACTTTTCATACGTACTTCCTGTCACGCCACCTTCTGAAGTCACAATATAGTTGATTAACCCACTTTTACTAAGGCTAAATTTGACCCATGGGCTCAGTTGAATTAACCCTTCCATTGAAAAGTTCCCCATCAACCTCCCATCTTACGTTTTCAGCATCTATTTGTGATTATTGCCTAGATCCATTGTTTCATTGGTGACTGTAAAATGATGATTTTTTTCCCTAATTAAATCTATCTTTATTTATTAGATAAGAATAATAAAAAGTTATGGTCAAACTGCCATATTGAATTATAGCTACTGTATTTATTTTATATTTTTAGGTGTAAGAAAAATTTCATTTGAAAAAATTTTACTAAAATCAGTTTAGAAATCATTGAGCCGGAGGATCTCTTGGGTACCTTCCAGCGCTAACGGTTTATGATTCTGTGACCTGTGCTGAACCAGTGTTTCATGACAGGACAAAGAAGTCCAGCTGATAGAGGTTCTGTTGTGATGGCACAAAGGTGGCCAGTTAGATTCTCCCTCTCTTCTGGAGGAGACTGGATTATGATGAAGCCATGGACGGTCCCCCTGGCCATCAGCCTCTTGTTGACCCAAGGGAGAATGACGTTCAAGCCTTCAGTTCTTAGAAGCCATGTAGAATGATTTTTATGCCAAGTTGTACAAGTATGTAAGATATAAAACTGGGATTAAAAAGCATAACAAACATACCCTCTACCCTTTTCTTCCTCCCATCGTCTACTGTGGGACCTTTAGTTTCCTCTAAAGTACCCTGAAACTATTCCCACGTTTTATGGGATAACATGCTCTCCCATGTTCTCAGAAACATGGAGGTATCCGTCATTCACTCATGACCCATCACCCAAAGCCTTGGCTGCTTTGAAACCATCACCTGCCACTCCTGAAGAACACAGCTCTGCTGTATTCTCTGAACTCCCTGGTGTGCTGCTCTGATCTCCTTCTAAGTAGGAAGAATTCCTTTCCTCCATACTTATGTTCCATTTTATTACACAAATAGAAAAGCTACTCTGTTGGGCACTCAACGATTTACAGGGACTTGAGTGAAACAGCCCTCTCCAGTTGCACCCACTGCTTCCTCTCTTGTGACTCAGACACCTGTTTATGGGGTTTAGGAGACTGGATCATCTGAATGACAGTCGACTTTATTGCCTATCAAATGCTCCCTCTCTTGCTTTAGCTTGGACATGCTGGTGGCCCCGTGTCCCGATATGAAAGAGGATATTGTCACGCCCTTTCTTAACATGAGAGTTGCCATGACTCTAGTCATGCCAAGTAAAGCAGCGGGCTGGGAGATAACCTCGGATGTCTTTTCCAGACATCCTTTTCCATGTGGAAGTTGACACTGGCTTCTCCCAAATAGGGTGGTCCTGGAGAGAGTGAAGATGGAACCTTGTTGTTAAAAGGGTTGTGTTTATTCTGAGGTCCTTGCTCCCACTTTAGGGAAAGCCGACTGCAGAAAGAGCAGCAGGAAAAACTGAATTGGGAAGCCTTGGGAAGTGGCATAATCTAAGGCAACATTAAGGGCTAATGTAGTAAAAAGGCAGATGCAAAAGGCAGCAGAGAAAGAGAGTCACTTGGTTTGCTAAGTAAACCAACACTGGTTCTAATTATTGTCTCAATCCCTGAGAAAGGTTCCTTTTCTCACACCTTTGCTTGCTTCCAAGTTTCCTTTTAGACAAAGTCTTGGAAGCTATGAAATGTCCTTGTAGAGACAAAAGCAACTGGCTAGACCTGCCATCAACAGGAAGTTCTCCTGTTACCCTCCAGGCATCAGGGGATGATCCATCAGGCTGAAACTGGGGGGGGGGGGGGATTCATTAATTTTTGAAGATTATGAAATATCAAACACTAAACTTTAAGTTCTTGAAGTCTGGCCAGTAGAAACAATTTTACATAAAGTTCTATTTACTCCTAGTCCAAAGCAGTCAAAATGACCCAGTTGTTCTGTGGGGCATAATCAACTGATGGGATTTCTTTATGGTCGGGTTATAAATGGACCATCTTAGCCGCCTTAGCCATTTCCTTCAGTGAAAACAGATCCTCTTTCCCCCTATGAAAGGCAATACCCAATGATCACTGTAGAATTTATATTATTTGTAGCACACATCAAGAGTGTGTGTGTGTGTGTGTGTGTGTGTGTCTGAGTGAGCTCTCAAGATCCCCAGTGCCATAAACAGAAGACGAACATAGACGTGCTCACTATTAGAACAAACAATAAGGCTCTTAGAGGGTTAGTCACACCAAGGGCATGTAAAATCTGCTTCCCATTGAATTCGGGTTAAAGTTGACTTAAAAATAATAAAGATGCTACAGGGGAACATTGGCCTTTTTGAAGTTGTATCCATTTTGTTGCATAAACGGAACAATAACGTCGCCCATTTCTTGGTCTGATTTTAAAGGGGAGAAAAAGGAGTGATCAGAATTGGTGTTTTAGCAGGTAAAACCAGTTTCATCTTATTTCATTTATTCTAGAACCACTCATTTGTCCTTGGCTATTTCTTAGAAAGATTCCCTATGGTTTGGGGCCTCAAAAAATTGGACCCGTATCTCCCTGGCTCTTTTCCACCCTCCTGGATTATGTGGGTCGTTTGGTTTGCTCCTTCTCAGCAGAGCTTTTTCACTACCTAGTCCTTAGCTCAGACAACAGAGTGCCCAGTGAGAATTATCTTCACAACTCGCTCTCTGAGTCTCCTCCTCGTGGCTCAGCTGTCTTGCCTCACTGAAAGCAAGAGATTACACCATGGCGATCAGAACTTGACGTCCCCGACTTGAGTTTGTGTGGTCAGTTCACTAGGCCTCGCCATGCTTGCTTGTTAACAACGCAGGCTTGTTAATTAGGTATCTATCCAGCTCATGAGATGCAAGAGGTGAAGAAGACCTTTCCCATGTGTATTTGGAATCAAAGCAGCATGCCTCTGGTGGTTTGGGACCTTGGCTCTAGTCACTCAGCTGCTATTTATTCCTCAACTCCGTGTGTGACTTGAGGACCTTAAGGATGTGGGATCAGCAATTCCACTGAGAGTCAGTTGCTTTGATCCATAGGCAACATTACATGGAAGTTAATCGCGTAGACCCTGGAATCCAACTGCCTTAAGATCACACCTTTGTTCTGACATATATTCTGTGTGACCTTAGAAACGTTTCTGAACCTCTCTGTGTCAGTTTTACCTATAACTAAGGCAGTTGATGTAGTTCTTCCTCAGCCCTGAAGGGACAGAAAAACCGTGTCTGCTTACCCCAGGGAGGGTCCCACTGACCTGGCACCCGACTGGGGAAGCAAGACACACAACCACAGACATGGTCTCCAGTTCGTTCAGTTTCCAGGAGCTTCAATAACAGAAAAGTTCTGTGTTCCAGAGAGAGGAATACTATGATTATGGCTCATAAAATCAGACTGGGCTTTCCTTTCACATCCTCTCTCTTGTAAACCTAGTGAAAAAAAAAATCTGACTGTCAAGGAATCCCTACCCTAGGCAAGTTTTATGTTTGGCTTTCCTGACATTTGGTTCTTTAACTGGGATCAGACTCACTGCAAGATGTTTATGCCTGATAAGCCCACTGGAAAATTTTCCAAGGCAGCAACAGGAGCTGCTACCTGGCCGATCCTCTCTTTAATTGCTGGCATAGGCAGAGAAAACACTCAGGAACCTTCCGCAGACTGCTTATCTCCCTGGAAGGGTCTGTGTCAACATTAACTCTTTGCAGTTCATGATTGAAAATGAAACTCTAGGCTTCCTGACTTGTCTGTTTTTCCCTCGCCTGTAACCTTCCAGTGAGGGAACAAATGCTTTGGGATTCCTGGAGAGATGGGCCTTCGCTCGGACTGTGCAGTCCCAGCTCAGTGGACAGCTGAGGCTGGCGGATGCCCTTCAGCTTGGTTGACTCCTCAACTTTTAAGATTCAGCTCGTGTTTCCTGCTATGCTAGATGGTGGGGAGCTTTTTTGAAAGGAATTATTCTTTCCTGAAATTTTCAAACAGAGGTCACAGTGACCTGCTGAGGATGTAGGAATGGCCGTGGCAGTTTAGACTAGTAGAAACGTGGTGAGCACCTTTTGCTTGGTAGAAATGAGCAAGGGAGAGACGGCCCCAAGGGACAGGAAGACAACTGGTCATTCTAAAGAGTGTGGTGGAGTCACCGAACATAGAGTGAGTAGAAGGAGAGCAGTGACTGGGAACAGGAGAGGCATGCAGTAGGACTGGCCTTTGCTTTATGGTTGTTTGCTTGTTCATCTGAACCTTTCTTTTCTTCCCTGAAGGGAATCTTGCATCTGGTACAGTTGTTGAGAGCACAGCCCTGGTGTTAGACACACCTGGGTGAGAATTCCAGCTCTGCACTTGCATGATATAGACCGTGGTCAGGTTGCCTGAATTCTCTAGACCTTGGTTTCCTCATTATTAAAGATACATTAAATGAAAAGTAAACACGAAGCACCTCGAGTGGTACCTGCCAAATAATTCAGTGGCACCAAAGGGCAGCCAGTGGCAGTGATGGTAGTGGAGGGGGTGTGGAGCAGTGATGACGGTGTTCAGGTGGTGGTGATGGTCATAGCGTCAGAGGAAGAAGAGGCAATAATGTAAGTAAGCTCTAGATTTTTCACCACCTGATTCAATGGTCCTTCAAGGGTGCCATAGCAGAGGTACTGGCTTGGAGAAGAACCAGAGCTTGTTGGCTTCACCCCTCTACTGCCTTCTCCAAAGTGCACTTGTCCGCCACTTCTGCCTGCTTTTCATGCAACCAGACCTACAAATGGAAAAAAATAAGACGGGTCAATATTCCCAACACCTGCCTCACCTGAGCTCCTCAGAGACCTGGAGGTGAAGATTTCCTAAGAGCCCTGGCTAGAGCCTGGCCTTTGAGTCTTCCTCTCTGGGGACCCCCATTCCCCTTCCTGGATCCCCAGCCAGACAGACCAGGTGGTTTTCCATGGCATCAGACTGAGGTCAGACTCAACCTCAGTCCTCCAAGGGAAAAGTACCATTTCCTTTCTTCAGTCCTCTGGAGCTAACCTTCCTTCTGTGATGATTGGCCTTCTCCCAGTGTGGCTCATCAGCCTGGAGCCCGGCCTGATGCTGACCCCTGATGTCTTCCTGAGACAGGGTGAGACCTGCTGGGAGGGAAGGCAATCATTATATCATTCCGAGGCCATGTAAACACTTCCCTTCTCTAATGAATGGGCTCCAAAGGGCAGGATGACTTGACTTGGTGTGGCCTGCCTCAGCCAAGGGTGTGGATGAGAACTTAATGTCGGCGTTGGGAACATTTAGATATCAATTTCCCGACTTTTTCTCATTACAACAAAATGTTAATGCTGTTGTGGAAGGACCTTCACCTTTTTTTTTCCCCCTTTTAAAAGACTTTACAGAAGCACAATAAGAAACCAGCCTATTAACAGTGCACTGTCCAAAAAGTGTCATTGTATCATGTGGCGTGGAGGCCTAGGATATGTGAAGATGAGTCTCAAGGGTTGTGGGAGAGAAAGCCATGCTTGTAAATGAGGCAAAATAATGCAACAGCTAAGACAGTGCATGATAGAGTCATGCAGAGGTGGGCTCGGATTGTCACCTCGAGGTGGGAAAGAGGACCA
Source organism: Monodon monoceros (assembly GCF_005190385.1). Lineage (NCBI taxonomy): Eukaryota > Metazoa > Chordata > Mammalia > Artiodactyla > Monodontidae > Monodon > Monodon monoceros. The sequence continues at coordinate 12,022,828 of NW_021703776.1, read as the reverse complement.
GGGGAGACTGGGCATAGCTAGTGGTGGGGAGAGTGGCTTGGGATGAAGCTGAAGAGCAAAGCAAAGGCTGGATGCTATAGAGCATCCCAAGTCCTGGAGAGTAATGTGAACTGAATTCTACATATAATGAGGAAGTCATCAGGGGGGACTGAAGTGGCTGAGTGACATGATCTGACTTTTGAGAAAGAAAGACCACACTTGTTTGGAAGATGGGCTGAGTGGTAGCAGGACCGGAAGCTGGAAATGAGCTGGGAAGCTACTGCGGTGGTCGGAATAAGAGGTGATGATCATCTAGACTGCTGAGAGGGTCGCGGCGGGGGTCATGTGGACAAGTCTAGATTCAGATTTATTTTAGGTATAGAACCACAGAGTTCAATAATGGATTAGAAGAGCAGTGAAGACAGAGAGGGTGGAATCGACACAACCTGTTAAGTTTCTAGATGCAGCCATCAGGCCGTGAGTGGTATTATTGACTGAAATGGAATATATGGCTTGAGGATCTGCTTTGGCAGGAGAATAAAGAGTTCTGTTTTTGAGACATTTCAATAGTGTCTCAAGGAGGCATTTGTTTATCTAGGACCTTCTGGTGTCTCAGGAGTGGTGTGGGCTGGAGACACAAAAGTGGGAGGGCCGAGCTTCCCAGGGGAGAGGAAAGGGCCAGAGCTCTGGGACTAACTCCCAGTACCTCCGAAATTTCATGTTTGGGAGGGGGAGGCAAAGGACACGGAAAAGAAGCGTTCAGAGAGTTTGGATGAAAAGCAAGGGGGTGTGGCATCTGGAAGTGGGAGGGGCCAGTGCCTTCCCACGTGGCCGGCCTCTCACAGGACCAGGTGCCCTAAGTGCTCACTGGGAAGGCATGGCTCTAAGCGTTTGGCACTAAGCATCCTATTTGATCCCTGAAGTGGCAGAGCTGGGGTTGAAATGGGGGCTTCCTTGCTCTTAAATCCATGTCTCTTGGCCCACAGCAGCCCTTCTCTCCCCCTCTGCCCACAGTGTGGATTGAGAGGCTCTGGGAAGATATAGAAATGGCTCTCCATGAAGTTTGAACCACAGAGTAGAGAGACACCCAACGTGAGGGTGGCAGCAGCGTTTTTGGACCATCCAGATAAGCTTGATTTGCATAGGATGCAACGATGAATGACATTCTCAGCCTTGTGCTTTAAAGCAGGGACATAGGTTTCTTGAAAGCCCTGTCACAGAATATTGAAGGCCAGATGCCCTTTGGGGATGGCAGCTGGGAATATCTCAGCGGGGACCCGATGGATGGATGGATGGATGGATGGATGGATGGAAGGATGGATGGATGGGGTGACCTGTGCGTTCCCGGACCTCAGAGGGAAGAAGGTACAGCCCAGATGGGCCTGCTCACTGCCTCTGCTGGAGTTGGGGAGGCCCAGGAGGGGCGAGGTGCCCGGCAGAAGCCTGAGCAGAGCCCTGTGACCCAGCCTGCATGTACTGAACGCATCCAGCTGGGGCAGGGCGGCGGCCATTCTGCTCCCGGACCCTGAGCCCTGGCTGCTGCCGTCCTCCCCACGCTGTCAGAGTGAGTTAGGCTGAGACAAACAGCCTGTGGCCTGATGCCCCATGATTGTTTCATTTGACTGATTTTATTGTGGCACAAAGAAAATGCAGGGAAGGAAATGCAGTCGCGCTAGAGCTTGACTGTGACACTGTGACGGAGGGAGCTGGGAGATCCCGGCGTTAAGCCGCGACCCGAGACAGGTCCACAGGCCGCGTTGGCAGCGCGGAGCCCAGTGGGCAGGGATGCGGGCCCTGCCTGACCTATAGGTGGGTTGACCGGCCACCGTGGCCCCGGGGGGACATCTGGAAAGCAGGGGCCATCGATCTGTGGCTTCTGGCTGGGCCAGGTGGTCTGGAAGCACACGGCCTGCAGGGCTCCCTGGGAGCACAGCTAGTTTCAGACTTGAGGGCTGTGTGCTCTGCGGGGCCGGCCTTCCCGAGAGGAGCGGGCTGGGAAACAGGGCCCTGGGATGCTCATACCTCATCTCTGAGCACCACAGTCCTGACACGAGGGCTCCTGGGGACCCTTGCGCTGTCTGACCACGAGCCCTCACTGCCTTTAGAAGCAGAAACAGAGCGATGGCCAGGCCTCACACCCCACTCCTCACACTTCCTGGGGGCCTGGGAGGGGACTCTTGCCCTCACAGACTCAGATCCCTTGCCGTGGAATCCCACGTGTACACATAGTACAGCCCACCATCACCAACATCTCCTCCAACCAAAAAATAAGTGAACTGACCTCCTTTGACTCTGTTATTGCCTGCTGGACACAGTCCTATTTCACGAGGTCTTTTCCCAGCAAAACTTCAGGAAAGATCTGTCCCCTCGTTCTTACTTCACATTCGTTCCTGGGCCCGAGCTCCTCTCTTCTGAAATTGCCAGTGGGCAGGGGTGGGAAGGAAGGGGGGCTGTGAAGCATCTTCTCCCTTGGTGCACAGGCCTGGGGTCCTGAATAGGCCACCCCTCCCCCATCCCCCTCTATCACTTTGGTCCACACAGCAACTTGGAGGGGGGCCGTCTTTAAAAAATGGAAATTTCTTCCAACGCTCCCATAGTTTCCTTTCACAATCGAACCAGTCCTAACTGTTTCCCCTGGCTCTGACCCCACCCACCTCCCTGGCTTCCTCTCCTGTTTCTGGGCCCCCAGAATGCTGCCTCCTCAGATCCTGTCCTAGCTGCTCACCTGTCAGGTCTCTGCTCACAGGTTACCTGCCCAAAGAGTCCTAGTCTCACACCCTATACTAAATGGCCCCTCTCTTCTCCCCTGCCTTGCTTTCTGTGAAACACCTGCCGGCCATATGATTTATGTGGTCGTGTTTCTGTCCCTTTTCTCCTGTGGAAGGCAAGCTCCATGCGGGCAGGCATCTTTCCATTTCTCATTCAGCATGGACAGCATGCCAGGCACACAATAGTTGCTCAATAAATACGAATCAATCACTGGGTCAGTAAAGGGTCCGTGAGATTGCTATACTGGGGGATGAAGGGGAAGCAGGGGAGCAGCTGGAGAGGCGAGTAAGGCTCAGAGTGTGCAGGCCCTTGGGTCTGTGTGAATATGGTTGGTCTTGACCTTCTAGGAGGTGGCTGAGCCACAGAGGAGCTTCACCCGGTTTGGGGACAGGATCTAAGTTGTGTTGTAGAATGATCACTCCAGTGGCTGGGGAGAGTGGGTTGTATCTCCTAGAAGCAGCGAGCCCATGGGGGACCGTTGCAGCAGGTCACCAAGAGCCTTCAGCGAGGGACAAGGCCTGGAGGATTTCAAGGGCGGGAAGCAGAGAAGGGGATGGAGTAGGGGAGCCAGAGAGCAAACTTGGTGATGCCTCAAGGGGCCCTGAGATGGTTCATTTCTTAGGAGAGGAGAGTTCCCATAGATAAAGGACAAACCTTTTAGGTAACTGAAGAAGACTTTCTGCAAACAAAATCAGAACTTCCATGACGGGTCAGATCAAAGTGGAGTGGCTCTCACTGGGGGCCAGGGAAGGGGTCCAGAGCCAGGCCTGCCCCCTCCACTAGGTCCCCCCCAGTACTTCTCCTCCCCAGCTGTGGCCTCCCAGCCACTCTGACAGCACCCCGGGCTCTGAGGGGCAGGGCGGGAGAGCTTGACAGTGTGTAGCTCCGCCCTTCTCTCTGCAGACAGACTGGCACGCCTGGCCCCCTCCCAGCCTGATGGGCAGGACAGAAGTGCTCTGTGAGGCCCTCCCTACCCGTCCTGGCCCTCCATCCGCCTCCAAGTCCCCCTTGGCACCCCGGCTGCTATAAATACACCGTGTGAAGGTAATGACGTGATGGAACAGAAGTGGCTCAAAGCCTGCTGGCTCCGGGCTATTGTGTCAGCAGCACACCTCTCGGAGAAATACATAAAAAGACCAGCGACTCAGGGCGTGACTAAACGCACTGGCTGAAAAGGAGAGAAAGAATGAAGGCGAAAATACAACCACAAACAAAACTCATAAGACTACATTATGGGCGTTCCCGAGAGAATGAAAAGGCTCCCAAAAGGTAACCCCAGTCCTTCGAGCACACAATACGGTTTTTATAAACTTCCAAGACTCCCTGCTACATGTTTTTTTTAACATTTCACCCCCACAATACACTTTTTTCTTAAGGAAATTAAACACACAACACCTACTGTTTAATTTAAAGAGGGAAAAAAACAAACCAACCAGAAACCCTCTCCATGTTGAAATGTCATTAAAAAGGGTGACACAGAGTGGCGAGGCCAGGAAATTGAGTCTTTAACCTGGTACCTCCCCGAGCCCGGCAGTGCGCACTGTTACATATCGCTGTGCTCCAAAGCAGAAACTAAGCTTGATTCAGAAGACAAAGGGCAGCCTAGTCAAGGAGGAGCTTCCACGTCAGCTGCCCACCAGGGCTGGGGATCACAGTAGCACGGGGACCACAGCCTCTGTCATTGTGGAGCTGCTGCCCCGCGTGCACCAGGAGGAGAGAGCCCTCACGGGACAGGCTGTGCTCTCTAGCTCTGCCAGGTTGGCTTGTGCTTCTTCTTAAATCCTCTCCCCAACTCTGCTCGTCTCAAATCTTGCTGTCCTGCAAGGTCCAGGGCAAGCACCATGGTGTCCGTGAAGCCATCTTCAAGCCCCCAGCTTTTTCTTCCTCCGGCCCCTCTCTGCCCCCGTGCAAACCTGTAGTTCAGATTTTGAAATCGGAGTTCACGGCCATGTTCCACCATGTTGGACAGATTACTGAACCTTGCCTGTAAGGTGAACTAGTTGGGTGGATTAAGTGAGATGGTGCCCATGAAACACTTAGCCTGGGGCGTGGCCCCTGGTGAGTTTCAATCCTCATTGCCTATGATCGTAGCCAGTGCAATCTGCCTGAGTTGCTTCCTCACCTCCGGCGTCCTGTCAGCCACTGGGAGGACCAAAATGCACACCGTTGTCAGGGCCCCGGACTTCATTAGCTCACAGGCTCTTGCGGAAGCTCATCGCTTATTTGCACTTCTTTCTCGGCATTGGTCACCTCTGTTTCTTACGCTGGGATCGTAGCTCCTCTCTCCTCCCAAGAGGGTTGGCTTTATCGCTCCCATTTTGCAGGTGAGAAAACCAAGACCCCCGAGAGGTTAAGTAGCTTATCAAGGTCCCTGCAGTGAGGAGAAGCTGTGGCTGGGGTCACCCCACGTCCATCCGTCACCAAAGCCTCAGCCTCTACTGCCCACTCTTGCCTCTCAGCGATTTGCAGATAGAGAAGTTTGGGTCCTGCGGACATCAGGTGTTGCAGGGCTACTGAGTGTGCGTTTGGTTAGCATCCTACTTGAAATGAGAGTGAATAATGCTCACTTGAGTTTTCATCTTTCCTGCGTTTCAGTAGTGTGTTTTCACGGTAAAGGAGAGATTTTGGATTTCCTGAAGAAACTGTTACGTTTTTCTCCACGTCCAGCCTTACGTGTGCCATGCCGGAGGTTAATGTGGACAGTTGTCTTGTTCATCTTACAACCGTGAAGCAGAAGTGACGGGTCCAAGCTCATACCGCGCAATGGCAGTGGAGTTGGTTAGAGCACCCACCTCCTGCCCAGCTCTGAGGGCATCAGGCTTGGGGGTGGAGGTGTCATCTTCCCAGGAGGACAGGACTTTCCTTCCAAGCTACTCTTTATCCTTAACCCGTTTTGCTGGGAAAACCCGGCTTAGAATCAGACAGGTGACTTCTTAACGCTGCAGACTCCTGAACCCAGCATGGGCCTTCTGCATCAGGCCCTGAGGGGAGCTGGGAATTCCCATACTTAACTAGTCCCCTGGTGGCCCAGGACACTGGAAAGAACAGTGCTTTCTCCAGGGGGAAGTGGCCTTTGTGAAGCAGGCTGCCCAGACTCGTGCTGTCTCACTCACTACCACCTTCTTCAAAGATGCTCACTTGGTCCTCAACAACTATTACTTAAACCATGACCGTGGGCCTAGTAGATGTGAAAGAAAACTAGTCTTTGAGGCTGTTGATCTCCAGAGTTCATTCTACAGATCTGGCTGGCTAAAACAATAGAGCTTGTTTGGTTATCAAAGGAATATTCCTGGCTCAGGCCTGGGCTGGGTCGGTGCCAAGGGACCCTGAGAAAAATGCAGAAGAAATACGAGGGGCCTCGTCCACGGAGAGCATGGGGTCCTCTCAGGAAACTACCTGTGTGCGTGAAACCACAGGGAGCAGAGAAGCTTGCTTCCAAGAGAGCTGAAGGAACTCAGGACAGAGTGAGAACCGCAGGGCAGGGGCGAGGGGGCCTTCGCCAGAAAAATGGCACCTTGTCGATTTTTCATTTAGGAGGTGATTGGTCTGTACATTATTTTTCCTCAAAGGATTTTAGGTGGTTTTCAAAAGCACATGCAATTCAACATGATAAACGAGGGCAAATATACATATAATAATAAGTCCGGAGATTATATTTGGCCCATTGGGCATAAATAAATAAATACATTTGGAAGGATGTGTGTGAGTGTGTGTGTGTGTGTGTGTGTGTGTGTGTTTTGCAGGGGTGGGATGGGGGAGGGTGTCCCGACTCTGACCTTGCTGTTTCAGGTGTTTCGTCTTGTGATTCATATTCTCTTTGGCTTTGGGAAGCTTGAAGTCCATTACAGAGTAGATATTCCAGATGACTTCCAGCTCTGACATGAATTGTAAGCAGAGCTTGGTTACAAAGAATTGGTATAGTCACCCAGAGACTTCAGTGACCAATGACTGGGGAGGTCACTAGTGAGAAATGGATAGTAGCTGTGGCGCACGGGCTTAGTTGCTCCGTGGCATGTGGGATCTTCCTGGACCAGGGCTCAAACCCGTGTCCCCTGCATTGGCAGGCGGATTCTTAACCACTGCGCCACCAGGGAAGTCCCAGGGCAGCCGTTTTCTTTAGTCTAACTCTCCTCCTCTGAAGGGCTGTGCAGCTGTTTCTGGGGTGAGAAGTAAATCTATATGGGCCTCAGCCAGAACGAGTGTCACCTGAGGGACAGCTCCCAGTGCAGGAGACCCCACGTCCACACTGTCCCCTGGGTAGAGACTCACAGAAAGTGAGAGAGAGAGTTGAGAAGGGGAGAAAAGAGCCCCGGGGAAGGAAGAGAGGGATGGTCTTGGTGAGATTGTAGCTCTGTTCAGACTCTGGTCTGTTGAGACTGAGGTTCACTCTGAGAACTTCCTTGGACACCGAGCCTGCACGGCAGACACAGGCCCACTGGTACCAGGTCACTTCCGGTCCTGAAGTCACTTCTGACACAATTCGCATTTTGGTTATATCCCCCCCACCTCAGAAAAAATAGAAACAACCTTCTTTCTTGGCTAAACCTTCCTCTGGCAATCCCTGGAGAAAGGAGGAGCTTTCTTTCGTCACACAAAAGGTGAAGGATGGCATCTAGACTCCCAATCAGGACAGTTTTTAGCATGAAATGGCCTCCATCTCTAGCCTTCATTTCCAAATTTTGCTCCACATCCTTTTGTCAAAAAGAAAGATCAGCGTTCAAAGGACTTGAGGGTCTTGAAGGGAGCCTCTGTCCCCCCAGTAAGGCTGATAATGTTGACCCATTTGGCCAACGACCGTGAACTCATTAGCACTTGATATCGTTGGGCATTGAAGATCACGGGAAAGGTGAACCTCTCTAAGGGCAGTCCCGTGTGGCTGTCACCCACTCTTCGCCCAGCTTCCAGCGGACATACCATGCTTCGTGGCCAGCCAACCATTCACGGCCTCTCCGACGGCGCTCACACCAGCAATCATTATGACTTTATTATAGCTCCTTTCAGCAAGTCGTGAATTTTTACAGCCAGATTACAAGGCTGTTTACAGTTAAGTGGCAGCAAGTACTTTTAAAGCGAGTACTGTAGATGTTTTTTTATGACTGAGTTTGCACCATCAGAAACACAAAGCATATAGGCAGAACCCAGAACGCCAGTCAGACTGTTTAGGGTTCAACTAAATAGGGTAAAGAAAGGGGCTTTGTGTTTGCCTGATGGAAGCAGGTCCCCATCGGGCCGAGGCTTAGATTCCATTGCCAAACCATGAGGTCTTTGTATATGTACCAAGGATGGGTTGATCCTATAGTTTAAAGGACCTAATTTGCTTGATTAACTGTACTAAAATTAAGATAATTACACTGCAGTTAAAAAAATTCTTTGCTATTGTACGATTCCACTTCTATAGGGTATATAGAATAGTCAAATTCATGGAGACAGAAAGTAGGATGGTGGTTGCCAGGGGCTGCGGGGGAGGGAGGAATGGGGAGGTATTGTTTAAGGGGTATAGCGTTTCAGTCTGGAAAGATAAAATAAATTCTGGAGATGGATGGTGGTGATGGTTGCCCGACAGTGTGAATGCCCCTGAACTTAAAAATGAGCAATTTCATGTTAATGTATATTACCACAATACATTTTTTTTATTTGGAAGATGAAGACATATACTACTGTCTTCAGGTACAGGATAGAGATTTTGGATTGGAGAAAAAACAATATATATAGTAACCCCTTTCTTAAAACACATATTTAGCTTCCTATTCTAGTCTTTGACAACACTGATATCCAGGGTTAGTATAAGACAATTAAAACATTTTAGGTTTATCATTTCAGCCAGGTTTGCCTGAGTAACAGTGGAAGATGGCATTTTTATTTTTATTTTATTTTTCAATCCTCAATAATGCTTATTATTAAACATAAATAATAACCGTAACTAAACTTAAACTTCGTTTTAAAATTTATAATTAAACAAATGTAATTAAAGTAGAATAAAGCAATGTTAAATGATCTATAGATAGGGATAATTGTTTAATATAAAATGGAATAAAAGTAGAATTATTGAGTTACATTTATGATTTTATGTAACAGATATATCTTTTTCAGTGGGCCTATTCCAAAAAGCAAAGGCAAAAACAAAATTATACATATTTAGAAGTACTAAACATTTTAACTATGAACATAAACAGTTTTCTATGCTGTATTCCAGAACCAGATAAATGCTCAGATATTTCATCTTAGAAGTTGGGCCAGATATTTAGTAAGTTTCAGTCTAAGTTTGCTCACCTGAAAGCAAAAATGAGACTTTACATTTTTTAAAGGGGTCCTTTCTGCCCATGAATTGCTATCAATGAACAGCTATAAAATTTCAAAATAAAATAAATAATAAAAATTCCTGCCATGTGCTTAAAATAAAGCTCAGGATAACAGAAAGGAATAAAAAGGGTAGAGAGAAGTTTTAGATCTGTGTGAGTTAGCTTTATTTATTTATTTTTTGGTGTTTTCCAGCTTTATTAAGATATAATGGAATTATACTCCAATTTAAAAAAATATAATGGACATAGAACATTCTGTAAGTTTAAGGTGTACAACATGCTGATTTGCTGCACATATAAATTATGAAATGGTTACCACATTAGGTTTAGTTAACACATCCATAAGCCCATGTAATTACACTTTTTTGTGTGTGGTGAGAACATGTAAGATCTACTCTTTCAGCAACTTCCAAGTATATAATACAATATTGTTCACTATAGTCACCATGCTGAATATTAGATCCCCAGAATCTGCTCATCTTATAACTAGAACTTTTTATCCTTTGATCAACCTCTCCCCCTCTCCCCCATGCCCCAGCCCCTGGCAATCACCATTCTACTCATTTTCTATGAGTTTTTTTTTTTTTTTTTAAAGATTCCACATAGACGTGAGACCGTTCAGTATTTGTTTTTCTCTGTCTGACTTATTTCACTGAGGATAATGCCCGCCAAGTCCTAGATGACAGTATTTTTTTGTGGATAAATAATGTCATCACTTTCAACTTCAATCTCTGTAAAATGGTAAATTTGTGGAGTTAGAAGTTCAGTTGTAAAGAAACTTCTAATGGGAATACAATTGTTAAATATTTTCTTTGTTGGAAGTAAGGATCTATTCATCAGGAGAAACATTTGTCCTAAGTATGAGTGTGTGCGTGTGTGTGTGTGTGTGTGTGTGTGTGTGTGTGAGAGAGAGAGAGAGAGAGAGAGGGAGAGAGAGAGAGATTGTGAGAGTGGGGACTTGGCTTTCTGGTGTGTGATCATGAGCTTTGCTGGCTTCTGCACTCCTTCCTGAGCACACTGAAGATTAGATGCTTTCTCAGCTCAGAAATGCAATCTCTGCACCCTGACCTAGCCTACCTACTAGCATGTTCTGTGTCGCACTCGCAGACAGAAATCAGTGTCACTGAGACAAAGTTCTATAGCAGGTGGTGCTTAATCTAGCTTTTACCTCCCTGGGCTTGGAATTTCTCATTCTAATCATTAGAGCCCGTGAAGAACAGGTGTAATAATACGAGTGTAATACAGCCACTGCGTATTAAGTTATCATTCCGTGTCAGGCGTTATGACTGTAAAGCTGTGCCTAAATGTAGTTGTCATGTAGCTCTTATTATTTTTATGCAAGTTGCCTCATCTAATGCTCACAAAAACCCTATGAAATCGGCGTTATTACTCTTCCCATTTCACAGCTGAAAAAACTGAAACTGAGATTAAGTACATTATATTGCCAATGTCACACGGCTAGTAGGTCACAGAAGGAGCTCGAATCCAGAGTTGTTTAACATCACAGCCCATTCAGTTAACCACGATGTTATTTCTGGATGGGATCTTTGACTCGGAATTGTGTAAAGATGAGAAGGGTATGTGGATGATGCTTGAGACACACTGTACTTTACAGCTATAACCTGAGATAAAAGTCTGGCATCCTCACCACAACTGAAAGAGTAAAGCAAGAAAACTTTGTTAATTAATTTATCTTATGAGGGAGAGTCAATTCTTACTTTTAATTCTTAACTTTAATAAATAGAAGTCTAGTTTCATTATTTTATATTTTCAAAATGTTCAGAAGTAACTTTTTTTGTAAGATATGTATATAAATCAGTAAGAAAAAGACTCACACTCAACCTCAGTCTAAGAGAAAAATGGGAAAGGCATCATCAGGAAAGTCACTTAAAACATATGGACCAAAAAATTGGTTAAGCAAATGTTGGAAGATCCCTCTAATTAAATACCAAGTGGCTGTTAAAACCCAGCGGACTGTTTGTAGCTGTAGAAACCACAATGAATTATTAAAGAAGGAAGGATTTACAACATAATAGGGATTGTATTGAGTTGTTCACGTTTCTGTGCACTTTTCTGTATACATGTTTTATTTACATTTAAAAAAAGTACTCTGGATAGTAGGGTTCCAATTTTGGAGAATATACACCGGTCTGTCTTATGCAGAAAAAAATCTTTGGAATGGAATACCCTAAAATCCCACAAAACTATGTCTGGGTGGTCACTTATTCTTTTTTCTCATGTGTTTTTTCTAAAATGAACATATACTGCAAGCATAGTAATAACATTAGTATTAAGTCAAAGAGAATGGAGACCCGATCATTTGTTGTGGCAGAAATACGGCCCCAGCCTTTTCCAAAATCAACAGTTCCTCCTCGGGTCACCTGGGCCAGGGCTCTGCCCAGGGCAGGCTGAGGTCTGGAAAGCCATAGATCACTTGGGAGCAAGGCTGCTGGACACTGGGTTTGCTTTCCGAGTGTGACTTGGACAAACGGGATGTCCCTTCACCTGCTTCTGACTTACTACCCCACGGGGCAGCTGTGTGTCACCCTGGGTTCACTCAGCTCCTGGTCTCGGGCCGTGGGCCAGTGCGCACTTGCTGAGTGTTGTTTTATTTTATGACAGTCAGAGCCGGTCACTAGATGCAGTGAAGCATGAAGACGGCAGAGGTGTGAGCTGCTGATCTCACCGCAACATCCCAGGAAGGAGAGGGAGGGAGGGAAATTGATGCTGAAACATCCTCGGTCTCCTGCACTCGTGGTTGCCTTTGCTTGGCTTTTCTTTCTGTATAACTTCACCTGGAATTCCGTTTTCTCCTTATTACCTGCTTCCAGATATTTCATGAGAGGTTTTGACGAGGCCACTTGTCTGGTTATTCTGGCACCTTCCAAGGTTATGAGGTAGTTTGGACTCATCTAGTGCCTTTGTCAGGGACGTTTCCAGAAGAGGCGGTTCATCTGTACGAAATTCCTACAGAGTGGTGGCTTTTAGAGCCAATGTGTCTGAGTCTAAAAACAGCAACCTGGTTAGACAGGAGTCCACCCCAGGGCGCCCTCCAGGGACGCGCTCACATTGCCAGCTGCCTCCTTAATTTGGGGTTCAACGGCCTAACTTACTTTTCAGTTTCCATGTTGGAAGCTCGTGACAAGAAGAGAAGCATCCAGAGTTGGAAAATTCCGATCTAATCCAGCTGCTCTTGTATTAACCTGGATGTCCGGTGTTTTGGGTTTTGTTGGTTGTTGTCGTCGAGGTTTTGTGTGTGTGTTCAGCATGGAAAGTGCTCTTGCACGGCCTATAAAGGGCCCATTGAATAGATGAAGCCTCTGAGACAGGAAGCAATCATAGGCTTAACCAGAAATATATCTTAAACTGTAGACGGAAGATTAAGACCAAGGATGATGGATGTTAGGTCAAAATATGAGAAGAATGGCAAAATGCCCAGGCTGAGAAGATGAACTTTTAATGGAAGGCAGCAAGAATTATAAACTTAGGTTGCTACTTGCTATCTGCAGAAAAGAGTTAATTTATCACGTGTTGGGTTTAAGAGACATTGAGATGCCTGCCTATAGGTGCCTATAAAAATATGGACCATTTTTATAATGAGATACAAACTTGACAGTTGATTCATGTTTTTAAGGTGTGGTTGGAATGCAAACTGAGAGGTGACATAAGGGCATTTAGAAGGGATAGGAAGTAAGAATAACTGTCTGTGTGCCTAATGTTGACCAAGAATTTTAGTGCGCTGACGGATGCAGTTCTTTTGGTGAAATTGACAGTTCTAATCAGCCTTTGCTGTATTGCCTTCCAATTTTGCTCCTCTGCTCTTCCAGCTATGGATCAGCGCTTCATTATTTATGGTAATCCATGTTTCCCTTCTCAAGAAGCATTCTTTCTCTCTCTGTGTCCAGTACCCAGTATAGCCGATAGCACACGGTAGATCCCAAATACATTCAATATTTTAGCATTTATTTAATGATTGACTTTTACACATAGAAACTATGGTAGGCCCTGAACAAAGTCAGAATGCCTTTACAGAGAAACCTGTGGGGTTTTGTTTATTAGTTTTTGATTGTTTTCTTGTGACAGAGACCATGCTGACACTGGATTGTGATTTAGGGAAAGAAGGAAAGCATTCTGATAATAGGTGTTAAAAATAAGGCTGGACTTTATTAATATATATCATCGTGTCCCCCTCCCCTTTCCAGCCCCTTCCCTGTGAGATGGCTAGCAGGCATAACTTTCCAGTTTTTCCCGTACACTTCCCTCAAAGTAGCCAGGGTGACTCTTTTGCCAGGATATTGCTTATGGCTGGGGAAAACCCAGAAGACCAAAGAGGATAAACAACAAAGCAAAACAATGCCAAACAAACAAACAACCTGCCAAAAGCTTGAAGTCCTAGGTTCTTTAGATGTTGTGATTGCTCTTTTGAAAATAATCTTCTAAATTTTGAGTACCATTGAAAGTCAATGACATTATCTAAAAATCTTCGATTTGTGAGCTGCTACAAGAACCCTTGTATAGTGATCGTCAATAACAGTCCTTTAATTACTACTAACACAATAAGTTAAATATGATATGCCGTTAATGGCAGTAATTAGTAAACAGTAATTGTGAGCTGAACCTGTGCCTACTGATTTTCTGGAAGACAGTAAAGGAAAGGGAAGCAAGTTCACCAAAATCGAGCAAACTTTGGTCCTAACACCATCCACTTCCTTTTTTCCCCCTTCTTCCTTTCTTTCTTCCTCTTTCTTCCTTTTCTTAACAAATATTCATTAAACCACCTTAACATGCCAGACACTGGGCTAAGATCACTGTGATGAACAAAATAATCCAGTTTCCTGCTTTCTTTGCACGTTAACTGTGATAGGGCTACTGATGAGTGGCACTTCCTGCTGAACAATAAGGTAGATTGTCAGGAATTATCCAAGTAAGCTGACTGGCTGAATCCACCTTTCTTCTACAATATGAACCTTTGTATAAAGCAGGGTCTTTCAACTTTGGCAACACTGACATTTAGAGCCAGACAAGTCCTTGTTATAGGGGACTGCCCTGTGCGTGGTCGGTTATTTGTCAGCATCCCTGGCCTCTACCAACTAGATGCCAGTAGAACCAACCAGTTTTGACAACCAAAAATGTCTCCAGACATACTCAATATCAAGAAAATTCATGTTAATTAAGAACTGCTGGTGTAAAGGAACCATCAAAAGGAGTTTTTTTGGTGGTGTTTCTCACATTCCAATGTTTAGAGATGGGCACTAAAGGAATTATGGAGGAGGGAGGGTGTGTGTGTGTGTGTGTGTGTGTGTGTGTGTGTGTGTGTGCGCACGCGTGCTCACACATGTCCCACGAGCCAGCTAATTATATACGGAGATAGATGGGCATGTCAATAATTAAAATTTAAGATCTGTTGGTGTTTTGTCCTAAGCAGTCTTCCCAAGGTCTTGCATTTCAAGAAACAGTATTGGCTTTTATTTGACATATTTACAGCAGCAGAATTTACTAAGGAATAAAGAATGCATTGGTTAAACTTACTGTGAAAAATTCCTTTTCTTTCCTTGAAGACCCAGGCCATACACATTATCCTACGAAAGTCTTAATTCAAAGTTTACAATAGCTATCTTTCTATTAGTTTTAGATTGGCTAAATTTATGATACATTAGGCCTGTATTTTATGTTATTTGTAAATTCCTGCCCATTTTATGGGCCTGGGATCATAATTTTACTAATTCAAATGATTTTGGAGGTTTCTGGTAACTGTATCTTGCTCGTATGACATATTGTTGGTTATATCTATGATTTATTTGCTTCTGAGTCCTTGGTCAGGAACACAACTTCCAATTATCCAACTAATTATAACATTGTTCCGTGGGAAAACTTCAGCAGCTGAAACTGTTGACTAGCTAGAATCAAAAAGAGCAGCTTAATATCAGATAAACTAAAATGAAAATTTTCAGTTGACAATCTCCAACTTTCATGAGGCAAGAACTAAGTGACTCCATCCATCATGAATTGATACGGTGCAGTTCCCCATGCTGGATGGGGCCACGCTTGCTTTTATGGTCAAGATGGCCTATTGGTAAGAATTGTTTTGAAACATTTCCAAATTGAAAATAATTGCTCTGTTACTACATGATACAGTAACCTGGATTCTGAAAGACTACATTCAGGCCATTAAGCGTATTCTCCAGAAGAGGTGACTTCACCATATTCCAATGCGGACTTTCGTTTTCACAACAGAATGCTCCATTGCTTTCAGTTAACTTGTACTCTGTCAGTATTTAATGATGCTTTTTCAACACTTGATGCCCTGGTCTGGAAGCACACCCCTGATCTGCTCCAGCCCTGCCAGCCCTACTGTTCTTCTGAGTTGCTGGGCTGCAAGATACTACCGTTCAAGGACGCAACACCGAGGGTGGGGCTGCGGAAATGAAGAAACTCTCTCATCGACCACAAGGCCACATGCACATTGATTTTATAACACATCCTGGTCCAGCAATGTTAGAGTGGAAAAGAATGTACACTTTAGAACTAAGACCATCGCACCATCTCCGAATCTCAACTAGCTTGCCCCCAGTAAATATACAATCTAAATAAGAACAGTGTCCTTGCTCTGTAAAGGCAACTTCAAGATAAGTTCCTTTGTCCCATATTCCTAACAGATTTCTGCTTTTAGAAGGAAATTCAGGTACATCTACTGTGAGAATGTCTGAATGAGCTATTGCCAAAATAACACTGTGTGATTCTTTCAAGGCTCTGTGGCTGACAACACCAGGCTTTGCCCTCTTTGCTCACAGTTCTGCAGGCTGACTGCTGCAGATCTAAAACGGGCTCCTCTAGGCACTGTGAGTTGGATTCAGGTCCGCTGTACCTGTGTTTATTCTGGAATGCAGGCTGCAAGGGCCTCTCTATCTGCAGCAGGCTCTTTTCATAGAAGATTCCCAAAGCAGAAGAGCCAAACCAAAATGCACAAACTCATTGAAGACCTGTCCACTGACATTCCATTAGCTACAGAAAAACATAGGGCCAAGCTAAGCACCAGTGGGGCAGGAAAATAAACTTCACCCACACAGGAAAGGGAAAGAAAGAAATATTTGCTGAACAAAATAATTAAATAATAATAATAATTCAAACTATCACAGAAAGTTTGAAAAAGAGACTGAAAGAACTGTTAGAGTTTGTTTTTTTTTTTTTTTTTGGTTATTATTTTTTAGCTCATTCTTGAGTTAACCCAGGCAACACTGCTATTTCCACATATCCAGTTTTTCCAGGTATTCTCCCGTCCCGCCCTTTCAGTCCTGAGTGTCTGGGGAGGGTTCCACCCTCATCCCAAGAGTGGGAGTCCAGCACGTGACCCAGAGAGCACATTGCTTTCCCTTTGTCACAGTGACTGGTGTGTCTTAGGACAGGTTGCTAAAGCTGGGACAAGGACTCACTTTTTTTTAAGTCATATGCAAAGCCATACATTCTTCTGGACTTCCAAGTTTTGTGTCGATTAATGTGTTTACTTGTTATACTTTATATTTAGGAACTGAAGCATAGATACTATCTTGACTGACACAGAAACCAGGAGTGAGGCATAGTAAGTAACAGACCTAAAGTATGAAAATGCTGAGCTGAGTCAATGGTGTAAAGCACTGAGAACTTATTCACGGCAGGGAACTGGTGAACCAAGTTATTCAGTAGGGGAGCCATCTCTTAAACTGCTGCATCTTGGACCTTAGACCAGATGTCTACAGATGCTTCACTGGGGAGTTGGTAGGAGAAATTCAGGATATTAGAATACGTGAACCACTTTTAGTGGCCTTTTAAAAAATACAAATAAAGGTCCCACCAGAATTTTAAAAAAAAATATGTTGAAGCTGGCACATCTGAAATCAAAAATGAAGGAAAGTGCAATTTTGCAGAAAGGTGAGCTTCTGCATGAAAGCTGTAGAATAAGAAAGTTGGGATTGACATGTACACACTGCTGTATTTAAAGTAGATAACCAACAAGGAATGACTGTATAGCACAGGGAACTCTGCTCAATATTCTGTAGTAACCTAAATGGGAAAAGAACTTTTAAAAAAACAGAGGGACTTCCTGGTGGCGCAGTGGTTGGGAATCCGCTTACCAATGCAGGGGAAACGGGTTCGAGCCCTGGTCCGGGAAGATCGACGTGCCACAGAGCAACTAAGCCCGTGTGCCACAACTACTGAGCCTGTGCTCTAGAGCCTGTGAGCCACAACTACTGAGCCCATGTGTCACAACTACTGAAGCCCACGCACCTAGAGCCCGTGCTCTGCAACAAGAGAAGCCACCACAATGAGAAGCCCACGCACAGCAACGAAGACCCAACACAGCGAAAAATAAATAAGTAAATAATAATAATTTTAAAAAAGAATAGATACACGTATATGTATAACTGAATCACTTTGCCGTACACCTGAAACTAACAACATTATTAATCAACTATACTCCAATATAAAATAAACAAAAAAAGAAAGTTGAGAATTGGATACTCTGGATCTTTGGGGGGGGTTAGTAAAGTTTACTCTCTACCCTGATCGAAAGTTAGTGCAAAGCAAGTCAGAAAGGTAGGAACCATATCAGAAGTTATTATTAGAATATGAGGCAAACCTATTTTCATATCACTGCCAAGCTCCTCCTGTCGTATGTTTCCTACATGACAAAGAGGAGGATGATCCACACTGATAAGGCATGTGTGGTTGCTGCCTGAGTGCCAGAGGAGTCTTCTTACCGCAACAGTTGTTTCAGATTGTTCTGGGGCAGCACAAAGATGAAGGTTACTAAAGGAAGGACTTCAGAGGTGGAAAGAGCACCTATCCTATTCCTGAGAAACAGAAATTCTCCGGTGGGATTCCAATTTAAAGGACCATGACCCAACCAGATCTCTGACTTTGGATACTAGCCTAGGCAGTTCTATTTGGAACTGGGTAAAACCTGAAACATTTCTAAAGGAGGAACCAGAACCATTGTTTATGAATGTTTAGTTTCTAAGAAAGCCCTCAGATCTGAGAAATGGCAACAAAAAAGTGGGCTTATATGGGGGCATTTTCATCAATGCCACTCCAAGATATGGCCACAGAGGACAGTAGATCAGGAAGGTTCTATGAAAGGGCAGAGAGGTTGGCCACTAAGGCAGAGGACTGGAGTGACCCTCAGAGAGGAGAACAGGGATGGCTAGACCAGCTGAGCAAGTACTCATTCCCACTGGTGGGACAGGAAGTCCTTTCTCTTCCTGTCCAGCTGAGTATTCATTCATTCATTCATTCAACAAACACTAGTTACCTACTAGGTCCCAATGTTATAGAATTACATGAGTAAATAAAACAGAAGTTTATATGTGCAATGAAGCAGTGACTACTCATGTTTCCCACCCACTCTGATTTTTTTTTCTTTCTCCAGTATTGTATTGCGTGTGTTGGGTGCCTGGCTGTGAGGACTGCACATCACCCAGTAATCCCAAACCTGAAGTGGGGTTCAGGCCTTCAAATGAGACTTTAATTTCTTTTTCTGGGGACTGAGTATGTTAATGTAGACATTAAAGAAGGAAAAAAATAATATATATATACAAATAACAGTACTAAGATTGTATATGAATGCTGGACAGCTAAGAAGTGTATCATAGTAGAGGGTTGTTGTTTGTCTATTACCTATTTCCGCTTTTTTCAGGAACAGACCTAATATTTTGTTTCGGGCTCACTCCTTCCTGTCTCTCAGTCCACACAGTCTGGGCATGGATCCATTTACAGGCCTAGGAATGGAGGCCTAATCCAATCACTGTGTTGCATTCTGCTCACAGTGGTTGATTGAGGGATGGATATGACCAGAACAAGTCCAATTAAAGTAAATCCCAGGACTCTGAGAAGGCTAGGGAAGACCCTTATGAGTTACCACACTGGATTCGAACCTAAGATTATGCAGCCCCATGAGCTTCTGACATCTTGTGACAATGAGAGAAGAGTCCTTTTGAGAATAGAGCCAAGCAGATAAAGAGAAATAAACTGAATCTTGCTAACGTCATGTGAGTCATGGCATGCTCTCAAAACCAAAGCTACGCCCAGCCTGGAATGGTTCTGTTACTGAACCAGTGGGCTGTCATTTTTATTACATGCCACCACTCGGTGTCTGTATATATGTGTCAGCAAAGATGAGACATGCTACTGGTACTTTTTGAGTGTGATACAGTATAGGTTTTTAACATTTATTATTCATTTGTTTCGTTGTATACACAGATAATATACTTTTAAAATATCCATATATGAAGCTATTGACAAAACTGTAAGGAGTCTGGAATAGTTGTAGGATGTAAGACACATATTTGATTGGCCATCACTAAGAATGAAAAAGGCAGAAGCTATCGGTTCAAGTACAGAAGGAGTCAGAAAAGACAGTAGAAATTCAGAGACTGAATTTGTCAAGTACTGAGAATAGCCTGGAAATACCTGACACAACAATAAGCAAAGCAGTTACTCAAACAGTTATTCAAAGGCTTCATTTAGGAACATCAAGAGCTTCTCCATCATACAATTTCCGTTTCTCTTCCTCTGAGTTGAGAAGCATTAGCCCCACATAGGGACAACTTCAGACAAAAATGCATGGCTATCAAATATCTGGTAAACCTTCTTTATATCTTTGACATCTAATCATTATTAAACGGCCTTCCAGTGTTCTCTGTAATTTCTTTTAATGGTCAGTCTCCCCTGAAAGGAAGGAGGAGATCTTGGTTTTATTACCCATCGTACCCACTACTTCTATCTTCCATTAGTTAGGGGAGGTAGGCTGCTTTGGCAAAGGTATTCCAAATTTAGAGACTCAAAGAACAGAAAGTTTGTTTTTCTCTAAAGTTCAAAGTGAGAGTTCAAGGTTGGTGGGATCCAAGCAGGCACCCAGATTCCTTTCATCTTGTGACTACACTGTTCCTTAGGGTCTTGTCATCGTCTGCATGGTAGAGTCTGAGGCGCAGCCATGCCCAGGCTCTACCTGCAGTAGGGACAGGAGAAGCCTGTCCACATCCTGGAAGGTCTATGTGCAGGAGTGTCAGGCTCTTTGCATTGGAGAGAACCTAGTCAGTTGGCCATTGCCAGGGGAAGTGGGAAGTGTTGCCTAGCCATGAGCCTAGAGAGAGGAGAATGAAATTGGATGGAAAATAATAGTCTCTACCACATAACCCCACCCTCCTGAAATCTTTAGTAAGAAGGGGAATAATATAGAAACTCTGTTAGTTTATTTTAGCATCAAGGCTATGCTTACCAGAAGAGACCCAAATTAGCATGAGAATGATTTACTTGTATTAGAGACACTTCACTCTGACAGACCTTGTAGCTGTTCTCCAGGGTGAAATGCACAGCATCCCCTGAATGAGACCAGAATCCTGGAAGGAGAAAGTTGGAATAAAACGATGGGGCAAGAATGGAGAGGAGAGGGAATGTACTCCTTGCTGCCACCTTGCCTTCAAAACTGTTTGCCCCTGAAATTTCATTCTTAGTGGTTGATTCCTTGGCATTAAAATACTCAACCAGCCATAGTCCCCTAGAGTCTAAATTTCACAAGGAGGGGTAATGCTTTTAACCTCTTATACTATTGTTTGGTGCAAATCTTTTTTTTTTCTTTGCATTGTCAGAAAGATCAGGTGCCTGGGGGCGGGGTTCTGAATAGATGAAAAAGTCCCCCCACAATTGGCGATGGGACAAAAGTGACCCTAAACACTCTGATGTAATTCAGAGGAATGGAAAGCGTTGGGCTTCACTGTTGAGGTTTTCCCGAGTTTTTCCTTTCCCCCTCCTCATTCCTGAGTGAGTCATTGAATCGCATGCCCTCGTCCCCCGCTTAGGTGCAGATGACTCACACATCTATTTCTGTCACTATGACCTCTCTTCAAGCCCCGCACTCCTATGCCCCGTGCCTACCAGCCATCCGCCAGGAAGTCCCCGGGAACTGCCAGCACAAGCTGCCTGATGTCTTTATTTCCTTCAAAATCAGCTTCCGTCTCCCTTCTCTATGCTATTGCTGGGGGCCATCATCCATCCAGTCACTCACCCGGGAGTTGCTTTTGCATCCTCCATCACCCCCATTTTCCATGTAATCACTCAAAAAGTCCTATTAATTTTGCCTCATAAATAACCCCATCCCTAGGGGTTCTTAAGTCACTTTTTATTACCTCTTAGCCACAAATATTGTAAAAACTGATTGACAGGTCTTGTCCCAGCGTTCTCAACCACCGGCCGTTCCTCCAGATTCATTTTCCAGATTCCTGCCAGAAGGATCCATCTGACCATCTCACTTCCTCATGCAAAACCTCTCAGTGACTCCCTGTTACCTCACCCACAAAGCCCTGCCCGCCCCAGAGTGCATTCAGCTCTCCACAGTCTGGCCTCCCCTGATTCTCTGAATTCATCTTCTGCAGGTCTTCCTCCTCTCTTCCTCCATGGTTTTTCTTACAATGTCCCCTACTTGTCCTGTGCAACTCAGCCTAGGGGCACCTTCTCTGGTCCTTGACTTTTGTCCTCGACTACCTTCCCCCACCTCTTCTGGGTTAAAGGTCCTTCCATGGGACCTCACAGTGTCCTAGGCGTTCTAGAATTCAGCCACTTATGACCTGGCATTGAAATGATGTATGGGTCCAGCTCACCTGCTAGATGGTTATTTTTTTTTCAGGGGAAGGAACCATGTCTTGGTCGCTCTTGTTTCTTCTCCCTCTTCTGCTGTTCTTGCCCTGTCTCTGCAAGAAAATCATCAGGCCCAGAACTGGCAGATCTTCTGTTTCATCTCAGGGGTGTCCCAGAATCCTCAGATGGAAGAGAAAGGATGGCAGCTTTTCAGATGTTATTAGAGAGAGAAAGAGAAAGAGTGTGAGAAGATGTGGCCAAGAGGTGAATGAAAAATCAGCAGCTTTAAGATTGAAATACTTAATAGCTTTGTTTTCTGAAAGTCTTGGAGAGAAATTTAGAACAGAAAAGTCAAACATGTTCATTCGGATGGTAATTGAATTGCAGTCCTGTTTCTCTGATGAGCACTCCCGCTCTGAGCTCCTCTGAAGAAGGAACCAGGCCGGAAGTGGACAGCTTGGTGTGGACCTCAGGGTCACTGTTCCTTGTTGGGGACCTCAGGGGCAGCCTCTGTGCATGCATCTCCCACCATAGGTCTGGCAATATTGGCACTTCCAATGCCAGCACTCTAGAGGTATGGATGGAAATGCACTAACATAAACCGAAAACATTAATGCCTGCAAGACTCGCTTTAGTAGGTGCTAGCAAGGTGGAATTGTTATTTTTGTTTATTTTCTCCCAAGAGGAGTTGTTGTTACAAAGAATGGTGGGTGAATTTGCACATGGAAAGCAGATCCCTCCTAAGAGCCAGGAGGCACGGGTCCTTGAACCCTGTGTTTTTAAAGTTCAAAGTTGTTGGCATCTGTCTGAGTTAAAAAGGTCCTGGGGAAGAGGAATTACAAGGCCTCTGGAATGGAATCTCCACAGCGCTAGAGAGAGGCTGGGCTCGGTGCCCCTTCTCCTGAGCCGACGTCTGCATGAATAGTGGTTCTGAGGTGTCACGGGGCTCTGACCAGCCCCTAGGGGAAGGAAGGTTCCAGGCCTAGGGGAGAGGAGGCAGCATCTGGAGGCCGGTTTAGTGTGGGCAGGAATGCTTTCACCTCGAAGAACTGCCACTGTAGCCAGGTGAGGAGACTAGACTTTCTCCAGGGGCAAAGAAGGACCCAATCAGGGCCCAAGAGCAGGAGTAAATGCCTCCGCTTTCCCCAGCCAGCATCTGCTGCAGAGGCCTTTGTTTCCAGAAGCTTCCAGGAGTAGTGGTGGTTGTACCCTCCTGACTTGCAGGGGCCCCAGCTGGAAAGGGAGACGTGTGTGTGTGTGTTTATGATTATCAAATGAAGGAAGATTTTAGAGTGGAGAAAAGAGCGACTTCACAATAGGCCCCAGACATTTATTAAAATCTGATATTACCGTCTTTTCCACTCCAACCTGGAGAAGTGATCTATTTCCACAATATTAATATAAACCCCACTAGAGTCAGTTAATTTGCAAATTCAAAGGAGACTCGAGGTGTTCCAGTATTAGCTGAGATATGATGAAAAAAAAAATCTTGCTATCACCTGAATTGTTTCCTCTTGGTTATCCACACCTGTGAGGGGAGACACTTGATTTTTATGCCAGGGTTTAGAGGAGTGTAGGGCTCTTTGATGAATAAGGTTAACTTTTCTCTGAATTGGACTATATGTCTCCCAGGGATCCCTTTGGGGCTTAGTGAAATGATTGCCACGTACCCCAGCGTCTCTGTAGAATTGACCAGCGGTAGAGATGTCATCCAGCTGCACCCCTGGTGGAGGAAGTACCAGCACCCCAGCCCAGATATCAGGAAGCCCTTCAGCCCTTTTTGCAGACCTGGGCGCTTCAGAAGGAAACGCCCTCCTTCTCCGTCAGGTGGCTCTTGGAGCCTGCCTTCGAGTTCACACCTTGGTGGTCGGGTGCTGACTCCTGGGGCAGAGTTCTCGGTTTTCACTCAGGAGCCGGAGGCAACAGCCTCAGGCAAAACTGAAATCACACGCCTGCTTGTAAAGAAGCAAAGAACTCTGGCTTTCCTCACTGTCTCCAAGTCCCCCATGACTGTCTCTTCCCTGGAAAGAACCTGCCGGTATGTTTCATCTCATCCCCAAATGAGCGGGATTCAAGTTAGCAACTTGCTGATAACAGTGAGTAGCCTTTACCTTGCAGGAAAATGACCATGTAGCTGCCCTTATCGGCTTCTACTTCCCCTGTGTGTCCCATTGCTATTTACTGCTTTTTGCCTGCTCTACACAGGCATGGGCAACACGAAGTAATTACCAGTGGGAGATCTGCTTCCTGAGCTGTCACGGAAGCCCCAGCCCTTGGCTATACTGATAGACCCGGAGCAGGCACTCTGGTACAAGGTCATTTCATATGTGCTCTCGGAAAGGTCAGAAAGTGAGCCAGGGTGGGAGGTGGACGGCATGGCAGGTACACTCGAGATTCAGTTGGAGCCTCTATATAAGGAGTTTAAGAAAACTCCTTAGCCTGAGGGTGTGTAGAAGGAAAAGAAAGAGATAAGTAATGTTTCCTTCAGGATGTGTACCCTGTGGGGTCTCCATCTGGGAACTCAGAACCCCTGGTCCCATGCCTGGATTTTTTTCTTTTTAACTTTTTATTTTATATTGGAGTATAGTTGGTTAACAATGTTGTATTAGTTTCAGGTGTATGGCACATTGATTCAGTTATACATGTATCTATTAAAAACATGAGAGTTGCTTAGCAAAAAGTGACTGCCAGAAGCCATCAGAGAATTGCGTGCTTTGTATGTTGAAGATATTCCATGCAAGAGATATTTGGTCTGGAAAATGCCCTTGAAGAATCAGAAAATCAAGGTCATTAAGCAGTTTTGACTCAAATTCTAAGTCAAAGTGACTTTAGTTTGCTCATTGGTGATAATGAACCACATTTTTGCCTCATTCATTCATCCACAGCACATATACATATAAAGAACTTAGCCAGAGACTTACCATCAATAAATGATGGTAAAAGAAGCATGTGCTTTTACTTTGATCCAAAGAGGAAGAAAATACTTGTTATAATTTCTAGCTTCAGAAGAAACCCAAAGGCTCTTCAGTCTGCCCTTTTCCTAGACACGAGCATTGACTGGTCAAGGTTCTTCTTTGGGACCATAAATCTCCTCCGTAAATCTGCAGTTTTCTCTAGTCCAGCACTGTCACCTGCATCCTTAACAAAAATCTGGCCTTTGGTATTGCGTATCCCATTTTGAGTTACGTTCTCTGCTTAAGTGAATCCCGGTCTCTCTTCTAACCTTCACTCAGTCAAGTCACTCTTGAGGCCGAGGACCCTGACCTCCCTGGACTGGATGGGAGGATTAGCCCATCAGCCATCAGCCTAGGTCCAAGGACCTCAGCTCTCTGTTTCACCTCGGTTCCCATTACAGGGCACATTTAGCAGGGAAGACCACCTCTGGGGCTCGAATACACAGCCTTGCGTAAAACTCAGTCTACGTGCCCAAGAAGTGCCTAGCCTCTCGAGGTGATGTGAACAGAGGAAGGAAACATGCAGAGTGCCTGTTGCTTATTAATTCTGTGCCATCAGTACTTTGGTGAAGTCAAGGTGAACCTTCGCACTCACGGTTTCTAAGACACTATCATGGTGTTATATGAGCACTTATTTGTACTGCTATGTAATATTCTATCGTAACCTCATAATTTATTTATCCATTCTCCAGTCACATGGACAGTATGCTGCTATGAATAGTCCTTGTGGACCGCATGTAAGTTTCTCTAAGTTTAGTGTTTATGCCCAGAACTCTTTGTGGTCTCTGTTTCAAGGAAGAAGAGAACTGTAGCAGACCACAGCTTGCCAAGCTTAATTGGTGATGTCTCTGGGTTATGAGTGAGCTTATGATTCCAAGACTTTCTCTTGGAATCATTGTATTTTTTTCTTAAGTGCATCCTGACTCTTTTATTAAAGCTTTTTTTCTTCCTTTCTTTTTTTAACTTTCACACTGAGAATGGTTTTTCATCTTACGCGATGAGCCCACCTGGTATTCCCCCATGTAAAGCCTGGTTTCTGCATGACTCCTGCAATTTGAATTGCTTCAGGGAAAGGAATGAGCCTTGTTTGACTTACCCTTTAATACACTTAATAGATGCAATCACAATGCATTCATCTCCCTCAGTTATCCGCATCTATATTATCTTCCCGGAGACAACCATTGTGACAAACTACAGCATGCTTTCAACTTTCCTGTGATATTGGCACCATTTATTCCAAGTGTTACCATTCTCTATTCTGTAAAGCCCTTCAGATAGAGCTCGACAAACGTACTCATGAGCAAAAATAGCTCTTTGGGGTTTGTGCTTTGCGTGAGACTGGCAGAACTCCAGTTCAGAGTGGAGAGGACAGAGTAGCTGCACCAGAGACCAAGATAATGAAACTGGATGGCTTCTTATTGCCTCCAAAATGGCCTCTTCCCAGTGCAACTTTGGTGTTCTCCTTGAAGCACAGAATTCAGGGAGCCTAATACTCAAGCCTAACAAAATGAACATTGGATGAATTATCATTTAAAAATTTCCACTCCATTGCTCATTTTTCTAATTAAGAACTAACAGTAGCTAGTTAACGCTGAGTAAATACTATCTAATACAGTTTGACTCTTTCTAAACAGGGCCATGCTGTTACTCAATATTTCAATAATAATAATGGGAATCTTGAGGCTTATACTTCTTAGCTTATAATGGAAAACAGAAAAGAGCTCTTGAGAATTGAGTAACATTGTCTTTTTCTTAGACTCTTTGTTTGGTGTTAGCCAAACATCCACAGAATTCCTCTTCATGGGCTCTTTATAGATAGTGGATCAGGTGATTTCCTGAAATTGCTGATAGAAACCAGAAGAATGTGAAAGAGCAAAAATGAAAAGTGGGGATAAAGGCAATCAGAAATTTCCTAGGTTCAAGTAGTTTGTTTTGCATTACGGACTAAATGTTTGTGTCCATCCAAAATTCATGTGTTGTAGGCTTAGCCCCCAATGTGATAACATTTAGAGATGGGACCTTTGAGAAGTGATAAGAGTTAGATGAGGTGATAAGTGATAAGATCTCATGAGGGTGAGATCCTCACGATGAGACTGATGTCCTTATAAGAAGAGACGTGAGAGATCTTGCTGGTTTCCTCTCTGCCCTGTGAGGACACAGTGAGAAGGCAGCCATTTACAACTCAAGAAGAGAGCTCTCACCAGGAGCTGAATTCACTGGCACCTTGATCTTACACTTCCCAGCCTCTAGAACTGTTAGGCTATTTCTTCTTGATTCAGTTTTGATAGTTTGTATCTTTCTAGGAATTTGCTTATTTCATCTAAGTTATATAAAATGTTGTCATACAGTGGTTTATAGTGCTCCCTTAAAATCCTTTTTTCTTTCTCTAAGATCAGTAGTAACGCCCCCTCTCTCACTCCTGATTTTAGTAATTGGAGTTTTCTCTTTTATTATTGGCCTGTCTAGCTAAAAGTTTATCATGTTTGTTGATCTTTTCAAAAAACCAACTTTTAGCTTTGTTGGTTTTTCTATTCTTCTTCTGTTTTCCATTTCATTTATTTAGGTTCTATTATTTAATATTTTCCTCCTCCTTCTTGCTTTGATTTAGTTTGCTCCTTTCAATCCTTTTTTTTTTTCTTTTTTGGCCACGCCCTGTGGCATGCAGGATCTTAGTTCCCCAACCAGCAATCAAACCCGTGCCCCCTGCACTGGCAGCCCAGAGTCTTAACCACTGGACCGCCAGGGAAGTCTCATTGATACTTCCTTAAGATAGAAAGTTAGGTTGTTGATTTGAGATTTTCTCCTTTTTAAATATATGTATTTAGAACTATACATTTTCTTCTACATACTGTTTTAGCTGCATCTCATATATTTTGAAATGTTGTATTTTTGTTTTCATTCATCTCAAAATATTTTCTGATTTCCCCTGTGATTTCTTCTTTGCCCCATTGATTGTTTAAGAGGGTGTTGTTTTATTTTCACATATTTTTTAATTTTTCAAATTTCTTTGTTATTGATTTCTACTTTGTTTCATTGTATGGAATGTTATATTTTATATGATTTCAATCCTTTTAAATTTTTTGTGACTCCTTTTATAGCCTAACATGATGTATCCTGTAGAATTTTCTATGCACTTTTTTTTTTGCATTCTCTTTTTCTTTTTAAACATCTTTATTAGAGTGTAATTGCTTTATAATGGTGTGTCAGTTTCTGCTTTATAACAAAGTGAATCAGTTAAACATATACATATGTCCCCATATCTCTTCCCTCTTGCATCTACCTCCCTCCCACCCTCCCTATTGCACCCCTCTAGGTGGTCACAAAGGACCAAGCTGATCTCTCTGTTCTATGCGGCTGCTTCCCACTAGCTATCTATTTTATGTTTGGTAGTGTATATATGTCCATGCCACTCTCTCACTTTCTACCAGCTTACCCTTCCCCATCTCCATATCCTCAAGTCCATTCTCTAGCAGGTCTGCATCTTTATTCCCATCTTGCCCCTAGGTTCTTCTGACCATTTTCTTTTCTTTTTTTTAGATTCCATATATATGTGTTAGCATACGGTATTTGTTTTTCTCTTTCTGACTTATTTCACTCTGTATGACAGTCTCTAGGTCAATCCACCTCAGTACAAATAACTCAGTTTCATTCCTTTTTATGGCTGAGTAATATTCCATTGTATATATGTGCCACATCTTCTTTATCCATTCATCTGTTGATGGACACTTAGGTTGCTTCCATGTCCTGGCTATTGTAAATAGAGCTGCAATGAACATTGTGGTACATGACTCTTTTTGAATTATGGTTTTCTCAGGATATATGCCCAGTAGTGGGATTGCTGGGTGCTATGGTAGTTCTATTTGTAGTTTTTTAAGGAACCTCCATACTGTTCTCCACAGTGGCTGTACCAATTTACATTCCCACCAAGAGTGCAAGAGGGTTCCCTTTTCTCCACACCCTCTCCAGCATTTTTTGGTGATGGCCATTCTGACTGGTGTGAGATGATATCTCATTGTAGTTTTGATATGCATTTCTCTAACGATTAATGATGTTGAGCATTCTTTCATGTGTTTGTTGGCAATCTGTATATCTTCTTTGGAGAAATGTCTGTTAAGGTCTTCTGCCCATTTTTGGATTGGGTTGTTTGTGTTTTTTATATTGAGCTGCATGAGCTGCTTGTAAATTTTGGAGATTAATCCTTTGTCAGTTGCAAATATTTTCTCCCATTCTGAGGGTTGTCTTTTCGACTTGTTTATGGTTTCCTTTGCTGTGCAAAAGGTTTTAAGTTTCATTAGGTCCCATTTGTTTATTTCTGTTTTTCTTTCCATTTCTCTAGGAGGTGGGTCAAAAAGGATCTTGCTGTGTTTTATGTCATAGAGTGTTCTGCCTATATTTTCCTCTGAGAGTTTGATGGTGTCTAGCCTTACATTTAGGTCTTAAATCCATTTCGAGTTTATTTTTGTGTGTGGTGTTAGGGAGTGTTCTAATTTCATTCTTTTACATGTACCTGTCCAGTTTTCCCAGCACCACTTATTGAAGAGGCTGTCCTTTCTCCACTGTACATTCCTGCCTCCTTTATCAAGATAAGGTGACCATATGTGCGTGGGTTTATCTCTGGGCTTTCTATCCTGTTCCATTGATCTATATTTCTGTTTTTGTGCCAGTACCATGCTGTCTTGATTACTGTAGTTTTGTAGTATAGTCTGAAGTTAGGGAGCCTGATTCCCCCAGCTCCATTTTTCTTTCTCAAGATTGCTTTGGCTATTTGGGGTCTTTTGTGTTTCCATACAAATTGTGAAATGTTTTGTTCTAGTTCTGTGAAAAATGCCAGTGGTAGTTTGATAGGGATTGCATTGAATCTGTAGATTGCTTTGGGTAGTAGAGTCATTTTCACAACGTTGATTCTTCCAATCCAAGAGTGTGGTATATCTCTTCCATCTATTTCTATCATCTTTAATTTCTTTCATCAGTGTCATATAATTTTCTGCATACAGGTCTTTTGTCTCCTTAGGTAGGATTATTCCTAGATATTTTAATCTTTTTGTTGCAGTGGTAAATGGGATTGTTTTCTTAATTTCACTTTCATATTTTTCATCATTAGTGTATAGGAGTGCAAGAGATTTCTGTGCATTAATTTTGTATCCTGCTACTTTACCAAATTCATTGATTAGCTCTAGTAGTTTTCTCGTAGCATCTTTAGGATTCTCTATGTATAGTATCATGTCATCTGCAAACAGTGACAGCTTTACTTCTTCTTTTCCGATTTGCATTCCTTTTTTTTTCCTTTTCTTCTCTGATTGCCGTGGCTAAAACTTCCAAAACTATGTTGAATAATAGTGGTGAGAGTGGGCAACCTTGTCTTGTTCCTGATCTTAGTGGAAATGCTTTCAGTTTTTTCACCATTGAGGACGATGTTGGCTCTAAGTTTGTCATATATGGCCTTTATTATTTTGAGGAAAGTTCCCTATATGCCTACTTTCTGGAGGGTTTTTGTCATAAATGGGTGTTGAATTTTGTCGAAAGCTTTCTCTGCATCTATTGAGATGATCATATGGTTTTTCTCCTTCATTTTGTTAATATGGTGTATCACATTGATTGATTTGTGTATATTGAAGAATCCTTGCATTCCTGGGATAAACCCCACTTGATCATAGTGTATGATCCTTTTAATGTGTTGTTGGGTTCTGTTTGCTAGTATTTTGTTGAGGATTTTTGCATCTATGTTCATCTGTGATATTGGCCTGTAGTTTTCTTTCTTTGTGACATCTTTGTCTGGTTTTGGTATCAGAGTGATGGTGGCCTCATAGAATGAGTTTGGGAGTGTTCCTCCCTCTGCTATATTTTGGAAGAGTTTGAGAAGGATAGGTGTTAGCTCTTCTGTAAATGTTCGATGGAACTCGCCTGTGAAGCCATCTGGTCCTGGGCTTTTGTTTGTTAGAAGATTTTTAATCAGAGTTTCAATTTCAGTGCTTGTGATTGGTCTGTTCATATTTTCTATTTCTTCCTGGTTCAGTCTCGGAATTTTGTGCATTTCTAAGAATTTGTCCATTTCTTCCAGGTTGTCCATTTTATTGGCATATAGTTGCTTGTAGTAATCTCTCATGATCCTTTGTATTTCTGCAGTGTCAGTTGTTACTTCTCCTTTTTCATTTCTAATTCTATTGATTTGAGTCTTGTCTTTTTTTCTTGATAAGTCTGGCTATTGAGTATAATATGTGTTCTGCTGTTGCTGGGTGACGTCTATAGTTGTCTGTTAGATCTAGTCAGTTTACAGTGTTATTGAAATCTTCTATATTCTCGTTATTCTTCTTTGTAGTTGCTGTAACCATTATTGAAAGTGTTGTATCAAAGTCTCCAACCAGTATTGATGAATTGTATGTTCTTCCCTTTAGCTATGTCAGTTTTTGTTTTACGTATTCTAGGGCTCTGATTGTATGTGCATGTGTTTATAATTGTTATATCTCTTCTTGCTTCTGTAGAGCATCAAGTTCATTCGCAGTTTCTTGGTAGAATAAAGAATAACAGCAGGAATGTCTGAGTTTTATCGTATCCAGTATGCAGCAAGACAGCTTCTTCTCCTTTAGCCAGTGAAGCCTCCATTGCCATTTTGAAGACCGCAAAAAAATGGCTAATCCTTTCTCATTCTGTGTTTGGCAAAGTACAGACATACCCTTAGGCTAGTTTGTTTCTACAAAGCAACCCCATGGATGTCTTGGAGGTCCTCATGTACTGTGATATTGCACAAGTCTGAATGTGAAACAGAAAATAGTTTTTATAGTTTATCTATTTGTTATAGTCATGCCATTCCTTCTACACATGAAATTACCAACACGGCTATAATTTTTAAAAGAATTGCCACCCGTGATTGTGTTCCAAGGTAGTTAGTTGCAAGATAGATCACTAATGCAACATTTAATGGATAACTTTCTCCATCATTCTATTATTCATGTCACTCACACTGGAATATGACCCACAAACAGATTTAGTGTCAAACCTGGCAGTAACTCTACTCCCCCAGAAACCTTTGATGTTCCATTGCTCAACGGCCAGTGATAACCATTAGATTATGAGCCCTTCGTGTGGTGGGGAAAAACAACTACCCACAAAAGGGCGTAGCACCTCATCTGCACTCCCCACTTCAAAGGTTGTTTCTCATAGTGGTCTTGGCTATTTCTTTGGGAGCTGAGACTTGAGATATATATATTTTGTGTTCATGTCAGTCTTTTGTTCCCATATAAATTTATTCTTGCAGCCATTGTACATAATGACATCAGTATTTGGAAGGAGGGTCCCATTAGTGCCATCAGAAGGATACTCTATTTTGCTTCCAGGCCCAGACAATGCTGTTTGAAACCAGAGAAAGTCTTGCACAATACACAAGCTTTCCAGATGCTGTAAATACTTTCAAATGCCCCATGAATCTAAAAGATGTTGGAAATTCAGAGGACTGATCTTTAGTGGCACTAAAAATACTTATTTTAAAGAGAAACATTACAAATATATGGTACATCAACTTGGAGAAGTTTGGAGTGTCTCTTTCCATTTGTTCTTCTTCCAGTCTTTCCAATGCCTCTACATATTTTCTCTTTTTGTATTTTACTTTAATTTTTTTTGGCCATGCCGTGTGGCATATAGGATCTATCTTAGTTCCCCAACCAGGGGTGGAACCCGTGCCCCTGCAGTGGAAGCACAGAGTCCTAACCACTGGACCACCAGGGAATTCCTTTCTCTTTTTTTAAATGAAATTTTCAGTATTATATTTCATTATGTATATACTAACTTTAATGCATCAGTTCGCACACATATATATGTGTTTCAGTGAGTGTTCAGCAGCAGTCATACACACATCAATGGTGATATGACATCTGAGCTGGCACATCTGAAAAGTATTAACTTACCCTAAGGATTTTTGAAGGTGAATGTTTATTCTTGCAAGGTTTGGGTGCTCTCTTAGAAGGGAAAAATACTGTGTACACACAGATGATATTAGGAAATACCGCTATCCGGGTTTACTGTAAATGGATGTGAGTTCTCCCCACGTCCCCCATATCAGGTCACTTCCAATTACATAGTGAAAAAGTATTTAGAAATACTTGAAAAACCTTGAATGGCGGAAGTTCCCTGGTTGTCTAGTGGTTAGGATTCCAGGCTTTCACTGCCGTGGCCTGCGTTCAATCCCTGGGGTGAACTGAGATCCCACAAGCCACGAAGCGAGGCCAAAAAAAAAAATCTTGAATGGCTTCAAACTGAAATAGTTTACCAAGTCCAAGTTAACTCTTTTTCAAAGGCTAAACTTCTTGTCTACATACTGGTGCTCTCTAAGTGAAGGCTCTGAAGGCAGATGGGTTCATACACAACACCCCTCCCTGCCCTGCAAAGAAGATGAAGAAGTGTGACCAAGAGGTCCCTCACTGAGGACTCCATGGTGCCTCCAGGACCCTGTCGTCTGTCTCTTGCTTTTCTCCTTTGTTATCAGTCATTCCACTCCCTGGCCTTGGCTTCTGCTAGGCTGGCCTTCTTCTCCCACCTTTCATTGATGAAGAGTCAGGGGAAGACCCAGAAGACTCCAGCTCTTCTATACTTGCTTCAAATACAATCAAACCTAAGATAGAACCGAGCTGGGTGCTTGCCGTCCTCTTTCCTCAAGTGGCCAGTTGGTGTCTCCAGATCTTTCAAGTTGAGTGACACCCAGTTCAATAGACTCCTCCCCAAGAATTCCCAGCCCCTACCATGTGGATTCCTTCAAAGACACACACACACACACACATACGCACACATACAGATACACGAAGGCACACAACTACAACAACAATAACAGCAGCACGCAAGAAAATAGTGAGTTTTGCTTGGGTGGCAGCACACTTGCATGACTGCTTGGGGAGTTCGAAGTTGAAAAGTCCACCATCAATGTAATGAAAATAGCATGCTTTTCGATGGGAAATAGGTGGGTGACTTGGCCCTTCCTGGGCAGATCACACAATAGCTCCAGGTTGACTTTCGATAAGGAACATGGCAGAGTTCAATGTTCTTGTTAGATAGAAATGTCACAGATCAGCTCCTGGAAACATTTCTACCCTAATCGGCCTCAGCCTGTTTATTTTCAAATCTACATGTCGCCCTTTTAGGCAGGTTTCCAGGAGGATCATCTGGAGAAGAGTGTATTTCCAGCTTCCTCCCCTTCTAATAATGGCCAAGAAGAAACTGACCAAACCAAAGGGATTGTACTTTAAGCATCTATGGCACCTTTGCTGGAAATTTCCACAAGTTCTTTATTCTAAGTTATACGATTTCAAATTGTACCCAGTTCTTAATTATTTGAATTATTCCCGCACGTACGTATTACACTTGTTTCATTTTCAAGTATTTCGGTTTGTGTACCCAGAAGTGAGAGATGTTTTTAACAGATATAAATATAGTGTTGGCTGGCCAAGTGCAGGCTGTCACCAAGGTCCTCTGCCCACTGAGCGAGACCGTGTCGCCTCCCAAATCAGCTTCCTAATGAGACGGAGATGTTCTTCATTGATTTTTACTTTTTCCAATGCAACTAATGCATGATTTACTTCAGTATTAGGCTCCAAGTAGATAGCTTTTTGACGTCAGTTTTTTTCCTCCACTTTTAAGAATGTGTCTCCGGAATTGTCTCTGGAAGCCTGAACAGTAGGATACGCTTTCATGCCTTTACCTGGAGCCAATTTGTAGGGGAAAATGTTTGTGTGTTGTTCTCCTTAAGGAGAGCTGTGTTAAATTAAATGGAACACTCCTTTCCAAATGCATTTGCATACAAAATTTAATAATGTTAAATGGCACTCTATGGGATAAATATGGGGAAATATTACTTGCATATATCAATAGTCTAGTACAGCTCATTCTGGTTATATGTGATCCTTAGCGTGTGTCCGTTTATGCTGTTCAGTATTTTGATCCTTTGAAGAGATGTCAAATGCAGGTTTAGATCACATTTACGTGAAGCTGATCTATCCTGATTAGGACCTTAGGACCAGGAGAGATTTCCTGGACTTGTCCAGAGCAACTATTTTTCCTTCACCTTGAAGCAGTGTCTCTCAGCCCACTAAATGACAAATCAAACAAGTGGTTTTAGGAATTCTCAGAAAGGTTTTCATATTCTATGTAGTATTTTACTAACTTCCCTATTCATTTCCTATCAGTGAACCATCCATAGATTGAAAAAGATTTGTCTCACTATGTTCGAATAAACATGGATCTTGCTTATCTAGTTCTTGGTTGGGAAGGTCTTTTGGGGTGCAAAAATCCCCATTTAGGTCAAAAGGACAGTATATGAAGGGAAATAGATAGGAACTTACTAAAATTTAAACTTGATTTTAAACACTGTATTACATCCTAAAATCAGAAGTAAATCAGATCTTTGTGGGGACCAGTGCTGTGCTGACCAGTGAGAGGGTAGGCTCTGAGACCCAGATTCTGGGGAGGGGTTGAGGAAAGCCCAGCCTAGGAAAGTGCCTCAAATGTCACAGGCACTGGGCCCCCTCTGGTTGGGACCCAGTCACCCTGCATGACAAAGCTCACTTTGTAAACCATCATCAGTGGTGTGCAGCATGGGTGAGGATGCTTTGTCCCCTAGAGCTGTTCCAGTCTCAGTCTCTGCAACTCCACAGGGATGATCCCAACTGCATAGGCTCCAAGAATATGCTCTTCCTTGTTTGCAGAAGGCGCATACTCAATCCTTTATATGCTGGAAATAACTCCCTGTGAGAAGTTGTGTCCGTATTTACCCCTAGGGCCTAACTCCGGGGGTAGTGGGGCAGCCATGGATGAGTGGAACAGCTGCCGGAGATCCAGATGTGTTTGGTGGTAAGAGCCCCCGAATGTGGTTGGTTGAGTTTCTCTGGTCTAGACCACGGATCTGCTTTCAACTATCTCATCACATTGCTGGCCTTCCACGCCCGCACTGAAAAGGCAATAGTAAACCGCCTGTGATCTAGTCTCAACAAGAGTGTCTAAAGGTTAAGCACTCCATTAGTGCCTTCACCCAAGCTGGCGGACAGAAAGCTTCACACTTGGGTTTAAAAACTGCCTAAATTAGGTTGTGTTTTAATGCTGTACTCTCGATTTTTAAGGGGGACTCTGTGTGGCATCCTCACCTGTAGAACTCATCTCTCAGTGTTCCCCAGATGAGACCCCACCAGCATGAGTTCCTTGTGAAATTCATACAAGAAAAATACGTTTGCTTCCCTGAGGAACTAGTACATTTCTTCTTATCTAATAATAAGACCGTATCTCCCTTTCTTTGCTTTGGCTGCCCGGGGACTTCAAGCCAAATTTTTATGTGTGGCTATATGAGCCCATGTGGCCATTGTATTTTCATTCTTTTATCATTGTTCCTTCTTTTCTTTCTCTTTTTCCTTTCTTCATGAATTTATTTATTTTAGTCTTACCCTCATCAATTACTGTGAGAAAAGAGGCAGAGATACATTACCTTTTTTTTTTTTTTTTTTTTTTTTTTTTGCGGTACGCGGGCCTCCCACTGTTGTGGCCTCTCCCGTTGCGGAGCACAGGCTCCGGACACGCAGGCTCAGTGGCCATGGCTCACGGGCCCAGCCGCTCCGCGGCATGTGGGATCTTCCCGGACCAGGGCACGAACCCGCGTCCCCTGCATCGGCAGGCGGACTCTCAAACCCTGCGCCACCAGGGAAGCCCTATACATTACTATTGTTAAAAAGTAGAACAATGTTTGGTAATTTTCAAAGTAAAGATTGTTTCACCTCAACATGATTATTGGCCAATTTCTAATGACAACACCATGAATCATATTAGTTGAGCTGCATATGGTGTTTCTTTTAAAGTTTTATATATTTACATTAAAACATAGTAGATAAAATAAAAAAAACACTTTTGTGTTTTGGTAGATTTAAGTTTCAGGAATTTGTCAATTCTACTTCTGAAAGACATATTACACCCTTTTGAAAGAACTGATATAGAATCAGATAATCTATGCAGCTACTATCAGAGATTGAATCCTTCATTTTAAAACAAAGAATAAAAAATGAAAGAGAAAAGTTATTTATATTAGCTCAACGTCACTAATTTGCAGATACTATGACTGAAAAAAAACAGTGGCTGAAAATCAAAAAAATTGTAAGAATTTAGTCATGGTAATGGCCTAGTTTCAAATGTCACAGAACAGTTTTCCCCCTATTGTCACTCCCCTTTTTCTTTTCTTTCGTTTTTTCTCTTCACTCCTATCCTTTCCTTTCCTTTCCTTTCTTTTTCTTTCCTTTCCCTTTCCTTTTCCACCACTTTGTTACTCAGAAACTTTTCTTTCTTTTTAGTCAGAGAATAGAGATGCAGAGAACTTCAAGGTCCTGCAATAAGAAGTGGGTAGCATTAACAAGACAAAGGTTTATCATATGCGTTTTAATTTTGAAGAACCTAAAAGACGAATAGGACCCTGAATTTTTGATGGTGACTTTACAGGTGGAAAAGTAAATTGGACAACTACTTGGGAGGCAGGGTTCTGGGAAGAAGGAAGCAGAGCATAAAGGCTCCGAAGAGAGAACAGGAGAGAAAGGACTCACAAGGAGGATTCTGCATTAATGGAAAAATTGAAAACAAACTAATAAACAAACAACACTGTTTTGCATCATCCTCTGGACATCCGTTAGTGATCCTATGATAGGAATATTTTCTTACTGGTAATGGATTGTCCTCTTTCACCCCTTCAGAAGTTAAGGACTTTATTAAGGAGTGATCAAAAGTTTAACTTAACCATAGAGCAATAGGACTGCTCTGTGTTGGAAAGAGATTCATGGTTTGGCTGAAAAAGTTTCTGAAGGAACAAATGGAGAGAAAACATATGAAACTGTTCTAGAAGCTGTTTCAACCAGACCAGAGGTGTTTAACTTAGCTCTTTATCTGTTACCTAGAAAAATGAACTTGTGGATCCATCAGATCTGGTAGTACTTCCCTTCTGCCATCTTTTGGAAAGTTTGGTGCTTACCATCCCATGACCCTGGACGTGACCGAGCATATCCTTCTCCAAGCTCAATGTCCGTGGAGCACAACTTAGGAGCTACTCAGAGAAGCTACATGTTGCCCAAATGGGGTGAAAATGGACATGCCCTGGGCAATCTCTCCTGTTACTGTCGAGTCCTGTGCTCTCCCTCCTGTAGCTGCTGCTTCTGCACGGGTCAGAGCTCAGTCTCACTGGCAGGGAAAAGGTGCTGCCAGGCCCCCCAGAGCCGGGGATGTTATCCTTGTCACAGATGGAAAAGAGCAAGTTGAGATTGGATCACAAAGTGTTATTGTAAGTCACCAAGTTCATGTGTAAGTCATGAGAGAAGCGCAGAATCTCCATTGAATGACGACGACAAGCAAGAACCCCTCAGCACGGAGCGCATCTCATAGGAAACTGATAACCAGATCCGTTCCCACCCAAGCAATTAAAATAAAATAGCCTCCTCCCCATTTCCCATCCCCACCCTCAATCAAAATGAAGTCGATGATATACTTGTATAAATTCTGGCTATGCAGCTTTGAATAACTTTTCCTAAATCATGGGAATTTCTGGAAATAAAATACAGTGATTTCTCATCTAGAAATACATGAAATAACCATAAAAAGACACTCCCCCACTTTTTCTTCCCTAGTATAGAGCCTATGACTGAAATCAAATGAAGAAAAAATGGATATGATGTTTATTTCTAATCTGTGGAGCGTGATTTTAATAATTTCAATAGATTTCTCTATAACCCACCCATATTTTTCCTCTTTCATTAAACTAAGGAAATTTCCAAGTGAAACACACGCTATTCTATGAACAATGGACCTGATAAGGGTCGGAACAAATGCCTCTTTCTGTCCCTATCTCTGAGTCTTATTTACCTACTTTTGTGAAACTAGAATGAACGACATAGGGTAAGATAATCTCACTATCTCTGACATGTTTATGAAATAAACCCGTGTACGACAAATCATTTACAACACTCACAGACTAGGTCACAGACTGAACCATCCTCTTCATGTGCCCATAACTCTGGATCAAAGAATGGCACTGAGCTTGCCATTGTCAGCTGTGACAAGTGCTTCAAGGTCAGTCTCCTCCTGTTGTCATGGCTGAGCTCAGACCGCGGTAGCACCGGTAGTCACCATCAGTGAAATATGCTACTTCTGTATATGTGGTTCGGAGGGTGCTTCTAGCTCTGGGTGGCTGAGGAACTGATGCAGTGTGGAGTCCAGACTTACTAGTTTCCAACCTTGATGAGACCACCTCAAAGGTGAGGGGCAGCTCCTGAGGCCAAAAGAGACTTCAGATAACCAAAGTCCTCCAGGGCTTGAGGGAAAAGAAGTCATGCTGATCATAAGACAAAAGGCTGTGCTTGCTAAAGGTAGAGTGAGGATTCACGACTCAATGTTTGGTAAACCAGGATGGAGGCATCCAAAGCGGGGTGAGCAAAAGCATTTTCAGAAGCAAAACCTCAAGTAGCAAGAAGGCTGCTGCTGCTCCACCTTCAAGGGCTGGCTGCCATAGACCCGCCGCAGGTTGTCGGAAGACTCCTACTTTAAGCGCTGCCAATATGGAGGCCTAAGGGAGTTTAAAGCTCGCCTCGTGGCTTCTCTGGTGGCCTGCTTGTAGCCCTGTGGGTCCTGGGCCACCCCCAGAGACCCAGTCCCTTCCAGCAGCCCCTCTGTTATGCCTTCCTTCCAGCTCCTGCTCTAACCAGCTGAGAGGCCAGCTCAGGTCAACATGGGTGTCAGGATGGCTTGTCCCGCTCCTAACTTAAGAGAGAGCTCTGTAAACGCCACTGGCTGTTGGAGAGCCTTTCTTGGCAAAAATCCTCGTGCTAGAAATGGCTTGTCAAGGCCTATCACAGGATCCGTCTTGATGTTTTTAAACCTTTTGGGAAGCACTGTTACGTACGTGATGCTCTGCTTCAGATAAAGGGGTCATCCTGAAGAAATATAGTTCAAACTTACATTTGGTCCGTGTTTTAGAGTCCAGTCCCAAATGATACGTTTTCAATGGAATCTAGAAACCTGCTGTCCAGTTTCAGGCTCACGTCCTATTGGATCACTCATTCTGTCTGAAGGCTTTTGCTTGTTTTATTTCCCACACCTGCTTTGATCTGCCCAGGTTGCCATTTGTTTCTGTCTTTGAATGTTTTCATTAATAATAAATTATTGAAAAGGCTTAAAGCATCTTAGTATGCTCAGTTCCTAAGATAATCTCATGACGCATAGTACGCCATTCCAGGGTCAGTTTTTCCCCATGGCTTTTGTCCCAGGGTTGTGGACTTTGCCAAGGTGTTCGTTCTCCCTCTAATGGCAGCAGAGGGGGCCACCCTGTGTCAGACAGAAACAAATATTTCCAGAGCAACATTCTTTGCAGGTAGGAATCACCTGCTTTATTCCTTTCCGGGCCGCAAAATATTGATGGCAGCACAGTGAGTCCATCAGGTGGGGTCCTCAACTTAGAACTTTTCAGAATTAAGATTTGATAGTATGAGTGAACTCGGGCTCTGAAGTTTTCACTGTATTTTTTTCATTTATGTATAAATAGTCTTTTTGTTCCCAGAGTAGACTAGATGTGGATGATATAAATAAGATGTGTTCTCTGCCCTCAGAGAGCTCACAAGCCAATAGGAGAGAAAGATAGGACACAGGATGGTAAGTTTTTTTTTGTTTGTTTGTTTGTTTGTTTTTTTTGACTGCGTTGGGTCTTCGTTGGTGCGCGCGGGCTTTCTCTAGTTGCGGCGAGCAGGGGCTACTCTTCATCGCGGTGCGCAGGCTTCTCATTGCGGTGGTTTCTCTTGTTGCGGAGCACGGGCTCTAGAGCACAGGCTCAGTAGTTGTGGCGCACGCGCTTCGTTGCTCCGCGGTACGTGGGATCTTCCCGGACCAGGGCTCGAACCCGTGTCCCCTGCATTGGCAGGTGGATTCTTAACCACTGCGCCACCAGGGAAATCCGTGGTAAGTGTTTTGATGAATTTGCATATGATCTCGTTGGGACTCCAAGGAGGAGGGATTTCAACTTGGGGAGGCAGTTCTGACACACTTCCCCAGGGGAGCTGAATCTTGAAATAAGCATTTGCCCAACAGGGTCGGGGTGGGGCGTTCCATAAAGAAGGGGCAAGGAATCAAAAGGAATGCATCTGGGGGGCCGAGCGAGGGGGACAACATCAAAGAAACTCGGTGAGGCCAGCAGGAGCAGACGATGGGGGACTTTTTGTCAGCAGTTGGGAGGCCCTGAAGTATTTGAAGCAAAAGAAGGCCATGCACTGAACTGTACAGTTATGTATGGTTAAAATAGTATGTTTTATATTATGTGACTTTTACCACAAGAAAAAAAATTTTTTTAAGTGACATGCTCTGATTTCTGGGCTTTTTTTTTTTTTTTTTTTAAGAAAAATTAATGTGGCAGCAGAGTTATAGATGGGCTAGGGAGATGTGGAATGGAGACAGAGACCAGTTCGAAGGTGATTGTAATCTCCAGGAAGATGCTGGGGAGGACCTAGATCAGGCCAGAGCTGGAGGGGAGACACCTAAGAGATTTTAAAAGGATCCACGTAGCCATGAGTCAGCAAGACTGAGGGCCGACTCTCAGACTTTGTGGATGAATTATGGTATAATTCATAGTGGTGGCAGATCTCGTCTTTTTTAATTTCAGCTTTACTGAGGGATAACTGACGTATAAAATTATAAGATATTTAAAATGTACGTTGTGGAGATTTGGTACACGTATACATTGGGCAAGCGCTCCCCCCATCTAGGTAATGAACACACCCATCACCTCACATATTTATCTTTTTTTGCGTGTGAGAACATGATACAGTGCTGTCAACCATAGTCACCATGTTTTATGTTAGATCCTCAGACCTTATTCATCTTGTAGCTGAAAGTTTGGGCACTCGTACCAACCTCTCCCTATTTCCTGCCAACTCCCAGCTCCTGCAACTACTTTTCTACTCTCTGTTTCTGTGAGTTTTGTTTTTTTTTTTTAGAATCCACATATAGGTGATACAATGCAGAATTTGATTTTCTCTGTCTGGATTATTTCACTTAGCATGATGCCTCAAGTGTTTTTTTTCACTCAAAAATAGTTATATTATTTCCATGTCAATCAATATGCAACTTGAAGTCATTTTAAATGCCTGCATCCTACTTTGGGTACATATGTACCATAATTAACCTCATCAGTTTTTCCTTGGAGCCATTTAGTTTCATTGTTTTTTACTAAACAATACTGTCTTAAGTGTCAAGTTTGGAATTTGATTTTACCCTACTTACCAGCTCAGAAGTATGTTGTTGCTGTCTTGTGGATGCTGGCAGGTGACACAAGACTCCTGGATCAGAGACAAGGGACTTTATTACCTACAGCACAACATACAGCAGGAGTATCAGCGTGACATTGGTTCCATTGGCCCCCAAACCCCACAGCAGTGATTTCATGGACCCAGATGGATGCTGTGCTTGCGGTGGGTTGGCATTACAGCTGAGGAATATCGAGCTTAGGGAATCTACTTCTGCTGGGTAAGCAGTAAGCAAGCCCGCTCTTTGCGCCGGGAGGAGATATTACCTCATCCTTCAAGGTCCCTTGTTTTAAGCACAAGTCTGA
The DNA here is from genome assembly GCF_005190385.1 of Monodon monoceros. Classification (NCBI taxonomy): domain Eukaryota; kingdom Metazoa; phylum Chordata; class Mammalia; order Artiodactyla; family Monodontidae; genus Monodon; species Monodon monoceros. The sequence continues at coordinate 11,980,631 of NW_021703776.1, read as the reverse complement.
GAAATGGCCTGGGTAAAGAGTGGTAAGGATTTTGCATTCTTGTCATACCCAGCAAGGCGTGCAGGAGCACGAGAGAACAGTGAAGGACTGTCTCTGAACAATAAGGATCCTTTCCTATACATGAAAAAACATCTTTAGGAGGGAATTCCCTGGTAGTCCAGTGGTTAGGACTTGGCATTTTCACTGCCGAGGGCCCGGGTTCAATTCCTGGTCAGGGAATTAAGATCCCGCAAGCTGCTCAGCACGACCCCCAGAAAAAAAAAAAAAAAAAAAAAAAAGGGATGGAAAAATATCTTTAGGGTAAATACAGAGGAATGAAATCACTCAACCAAAGAGTTTGCACTGCTGTAGACATTCTGTACTTGTTACCAGATGACCTTCTAGAAACTTCCTCTTGCAGGTTTGCTTTCTCAGTTGTGTTCTGTAAAATGACTGTTGCGTTTCCCATGTTGGCCCAGGAATGACTTCCTCTCATCTGAGCGCTCAGGCCCATGTTGGTGTTCTCCACTTTTCCAGGGATGTGTCTCATTGTATTAACAGGGGGGATACTTTAGCAGAGCCATTTCCTGATTGGTGTCAAGCTGAAAATAGATTGCTTGCCCCAGGTTGGTGGGAACAGAAATGCTAAGATAAGCAACAGCGTCTCCTCCCCGCAGCCTACCCTGCCTGTAGCAGGTCAAGTCTCTTCCTATTCAGGAGGCCCAGGGCTCTGTTTTCTCATTTGATCTAACAGTGCAGACAGGTGGTATGTTGTATCTGTGTGCTTGTAGGTGAATTTTAATGACATTTCAAGGCATCCTGAAAAACAAAATAATTCTTTGGATTGCTTTTGTCAAATAATAAAAATATTTGACATAAATCTCGTTGGGAGCAGATGTGGAAATACGCAGTTCTTACTTTTTTACTCTCCTTCCCTGGGGGCTCTTGGTCTGTGCCAATCTGAATTTTATTGCTGAAAGTGCTCGCTCTTTTCCGGGTGTGTTGTCTTTAATATATAGGAAAACTTCGGGCGAGGACCCTGGAGCAGTAGCTAACACTGCTAAAATCAAGACTGAACCATCAGAGAGTTACATCAGGACGGAAGGTTTGTCCTTGGATCAAAGCCTCCCCTGGGCGAGGACTCTGGTACATGCGTCCTGGTAGTGGCTGCAGTGGTCTGGGCCATATGGGAAACTCTGTTGTTATCACAGACTCTTCCCATGACTTTGGTGTATTCACTTCTTTTTGGTTTCCTCTTCTGTCAAATGAGCATGCGAATCTCTGACCCTGACCTCAATTAGAGAACCACCTTAGAAGCCCTGGCTTTTATTTATGTGTGTGAGACTCAAGTGTAGATCCTCAGGCACATTTTGTATTCCACGGGGTGCCTCTCTCCTTAATCCACCCCCTACACCCAGGCCCCCGGCCAGCAGTGACTCTTCATGGTTTGCCATGCGCGTCCTGGCACATCAGGACACATCATTTGAAATACCTGTTGGCCACATGTGGTATCTCCTTAACGTGGATAAGCTGGATGCTCTGCAGGGAAGAGACCCTGAGGACTGTGCCCTCCAGGTGGTTTATTTGTGTCCGCCCACCAGGGAAGCACATCCTTTCCTATTGAAATGTTTGAAGGAAAAGTCCATCGTACCTAAAGAGCCACGTTTGAAGAAAATTGGCCCTAACTTTCTTCCTGATCTTGCGGTAATGTCCATAAGGAATGTTCTCCAGGCAGGAAGAATCAGTCATTGTTATGGACTGAATGTTTCTGTCCCCCCCCCCCCCCGCCCCTAATACTCATACATTAGAGCCCTAACTCCCCATGTGACTGTAGTTGGAGATAGAGCCTGAGAGGAAGTGAAAAAGGTTAAATGAGGTCACGGGGTAGGGCCCTAATCTGACAAGGTTGGTGCCTTTATAAGAAGAAGGAGAGATAGCAGTGCTTTCTCTCTCTACCATGTAAGACCACAGCAAAAAGGCATCTGTCTGCAAATCAGAAAGAGAGTTCTCACCAGAACTTTAACCTGCCGGACCTTGATCTGGGGCTTCTAATGTTCAGAACTGTGAGAAAAGACGTTTCTGTTGTTGAAGCCACACAGGTTGTGGTATTTTGTCATGGCAGCCGGAGCAGCCCTGGCAAAGTCATGTAAACACTCCAGAAACAGCCACCATGACTGGGCAGGAGGGAATCCAGTCACCTTCCAAGACTGGCATTTCACCCTGACTGGTCTCAAACCAGTCCTCTCAAATCTTTTCTTGGGAAAGCACAAATGCTAGGTGAGCCAAAAAAAAAAAAAAAGGTGATGATGCGGGCTTGAAGTTTTTGTTCTTAGCCGTGCTGAGCTATTTTCCCATTTTTCTATGAAACATATGCAGATCCTAACTACCCAGATGCTCATCAGACTTTTTAGGAAGTAACTGCTGGATCACCTGCCTTCAGATCTAGACATTAAAGTTTTCTGAAAGGGGATAAATCATATTTACCGTGAATCCGTGAACCTGGCATTACTCTTTGTGGTCGATAAACATTAGTTGCAAGATGAATAAATCCATGAATGAATGAATGAATGGGCAGTAAATGGAATGTAAACTGACTATAGTGTCTGGTCAATTTTCCAGATCATTCCACATTTCTTCTATATTCGCAATAACCTTTTTTACCCAAGGTTTTTTATACATTTCTTTTCAAATAGCCTAAAGATGCCTGATCAGGATACCTTCATCGAGTTCCAATCTGTAAAGGAATGAAAATGTAGAAGCAGGCATCTCAGGGGCCATCCTTCTTAAATACACAGTGTGTTCCACTGGATCTCTACATATGGATGGCTTCCCTGGTCCCCATGTCACAGTTGAGATATTCAGATCATTTAAGTCAGCTTGCTATGTTTAAAAGGGATTGCAAGGTTCTGTTCTAAGCTCAAGAAGCTACTTCTTTTTGCAGATATCAGAATACCCAACTCACAAGGTAGTAAAATGATAGTTGTATTTTCCTTTCTATATATGTTATAAGTCTACGGTAGGCTTTCCAGGGCTGATATCCTGATTCAGTGATCTTTCAGCTGTGCAGCTTTTTTAAAAAGCTGTTTTCCAGATGGTTTCTGCCCCTCTAGGCATAACATCTGCTTCCCAGTCAGCCAGAAATGGGAAGGGCACATCTTTGCCTTTTTATTTTGGATCCCATAATCCAGCCCAGGGAGTGCTGCCTACATCTCCTTGGCCAGAACTCCACAGTATAGCTCCCCTTAGATGCAAGAACAAGAAGAATGCAAGGAAGGGCTTGGTTGAGAATGTGTGTTAACTGAACCAACCTCCACTGTCTTCCACACAATCTCCAGGAAGAAGAGGAAGCTTTTGGAGAATCCCAAACGAGACTTGGAGACAGGGAGATAAGAGTGGCTTCTGAGATTCAGCAACAAGAGATTATGGGCATTCCCTTCTCAGCCATTTTAAATAAGTTCCATGGAAGCCCAAGTCTGTGTCACCTTGTTCCAACCTAAATAGCCAACCCAGGATGAGGTGTCCGTCCCAATGTGAACTAATCATGATTAGGGGGCCTGCTAGCTGAGGGTCAGAGTTGGACGGTTCATTCATGGGGGCACGGGGTCACCCGATGACTTGATGGCTATTCTCAGAGAAGGAGGCTCATTTTGAGTCAGGGAGCCAGCCAGGGGGCCCACCTAACCTTGAGGGGGTGAATGGGAATGGCAAGCAGCTTCTTCCAAGATTGCTTCCTGAAGATACCGATGGCCCCCAGTATCCTCCTGAGGTGGTTTTAGGGACCTTGAAGAACAGAGCTCTGGTCTTAGCATCCAAAAACAAGCTCACATCCCAGCTCTGGCCAATGACTTTGGGCAGCTCATTCCTTAGACCTCCGTTATCTCCTGCATGAAGTAAGACTAGAAATACCCATGGATAGAAATGGAATAAGCACCCTCTGACAGGCCGAAAGCATTGTGGACAGAGAAGGTGTTGTTATGATTTCCAGAACAGTGCCAAGTTGTGACTGCCTTTGCCAGCCATTGATATGTTTCATGTCACTGAATGTGATCTCACGAGAACACAGGCCATTAATATTTACAAAAAGAATCTTCCTTCCACAACCCGTCTTCAGTTTTTCCAGGCCTTCTGTCACTTCTCACCAGCCATGTCCTCTTTCAGGAGTGGATGGGGAGAGATACACTTGTGTCTAGAGCGTGCGTCTGCTGGAACCAAGAGCTGTGTGTCATCATTTGTAGTGTATGTGAGTAGAGGAGGCAAAACCTGATCTTCCCCTGCTCATTGGAGCTCACACAGAACCCAAAGGGTTAAAGCAACGTTCCAAGGAGCTGCACACAAAAGTATCTAACAGGCTGTCCGGTGAGATAGTCACTTGACCACGCTACATTCAATGAGGTCATGGTCCCACATGCATCCTCTTCTCCTTGGGAGAAGGTGCATAAAATATAAATAAATGATCAGGTTACAGAATGAACTCTGAATGACCAATTTTGGCTCAAGTAAAGGCCTTCTCCTGCCTCACAGTTCCCCGACGATAAATCTTTCAGCAGCAGGTTGATCCTTTTCAGAAACAGACTGTCTAGCAATGTTTCCACCTCCTGCCCCCATCAGGATGGAGTGAGTACGAGGCGGAGGCCTGGACGCACAGACAACCCACCGCAGACTCATGCCTGGAACAGCTTTCCTCTTTCAAGGGCCGACTGGTCGATACTCTGGCTGCTGCTGGGAGGGAGAGGAAAGGGAACAGGTTGCAATGTCGCTAATAACAGCAAACGCAATAGACCATCTGCAGAAGGGAGCCGCTGATCTGTCTCCCAGAGAATGAAGCTCTGAGGTTGAAGGGGCCAGACCCAGCACTACTACTAGAAAGAATGGCAAATGTTTCCATCCCCTTAGTTTTCCCTTGGGGTAGATTATTTAAAGTCTGTCATGAGTCTTTGCAAATTCATAACTTGCATGTGCTCATTTTCCCTGGGTCCATCTGTGCCCATGGGAAAAGGAATATAAAGGAAGGAGGGATGCTTTGGTGACAAGATGCTTAGGGTTGATGGGGGAGGGGGGAGGAGGACCCAAACTTATGAAGCTGCTACTCTGACCAGAAATGGAAACCACCCCTTCCAATCAGCATGTTGTTTTTGATAAAGAAATAAGACAAGGTTACTCTCCTTTGTCTTGTTTCTCTGGTTCCCTTGCTGTTTGCTTTTCTCTCCAAATTAGGTAGGGCCAGAGTGCATTAACGTGACCAGTGAACTCCTACTCAGTGCCACCAACTCTTGCCTCCGTGGGAAGTTTTCATGTTGGATCCGGCTACTGGCCTTCTGTGCTCTAAAGGCTAACTCTGCAGCCTGATGGGCCGGCCGCTTGACCCTTCAACTTCAGCCATCCTGAGACTCAAGTTCTTTCTGCTCCCACCTGGCTTGCTGGTCTGCACTCCCCTGGGTTATTGACAGAGTCCTGGATGGCCCTACTGTGTCTTTATGTGAATTACCAAAGGCTCCCAGCTCTTGGCAGACCGACTAGAAAGCATCCCTCTTCGGACTGAGACAGCTGAGCCAGGGCACACGGCCGGCACGTGGCACGCAGGCTGGTCCTCAGCCCCCAGGTGCACCCCTGCACTGCACGTGGATGCACGCCATGGCCCTGATTGGCGGCAACACCTTTCTCTTTGCCCTCCAGCCCAAGTGTCACCGAGAGGTCGGCCAGGGGGCAAGTCAGGCAGTGCTTACTCTCCAGGCTCCTTTGACTCCTGTCAGGGGACTGCCACATCCTGGCACGCACAGGGATAGCTCAGCTCTTGTCACAGAGGCTTTCATCTCATTCATTCACTCAGTAAATACTCAGTGAACATCTTCCAAGATGTTCATCACACCACCCACCCTATAACCATGCACCAACTCTTTACCAAGATGCACATCTGGCCCCCAAATACCTGTGAACCTGATATATTGTACTTGTTAATCTAAAGACCAGGAATGCTGTTGCAAAATGCTTTACCTTTATACCTAAATGTATATTTGTGTTTTCTCCAAGTGCTCCCTACTTGGCAGACCACAGAAGGTCAGTGCACAGTGGTCTGATGCATTGCTTGGAGTATGCGTCATCCATGGGCCCTCCTGGATTCACGGCAGCTATGCGGTCCCCTTGGGGGCCAGGCTACCTCTGGTGAAACTTCATTTCGGCACAGGTGTTGGTGACATGGTCGAGTCCTGTAGTGAGAGATTCAGTTGCTCCTTGCCTTGGTGGCCTGTCTACACAGCTTCATGAGGGGAAAGGTGAGGGAGTTTCTGTCCCACCACTTAGCTACAGAAGGAAGACTAAATCCTAGCACCTGGAACCTTCAATCAAGTCACACTTTTTTCTGTCCCTTGGTATAAAGGAAATGTTGGAGACTGAAACATACTCTAAGAAAAGATAAGGCTTGCTTCCTAGATATCTTTTGGCAAAAAGGGTTATTGAAAGTCTAGTGTCGTTGGTCGAGGGAAAAGTCCTCAAATCAGACTTCTGGGTTCAAATCCCAACTCAGCCATTTCCTAGGTATGTGTCTTAGTCTGCTTGAGCTGCCATATGAAAACACCATAGACTGGATGGCAGCTTATGGTAAACAACAAATTTATTTCTCACAGTTCTGAGATCAAGATGGACAGGTTCTGGTGAAGTTCTTCTTCCTGGCTTGTAGATGGCTGTTTTCTCATTGTGTCCTCACATGGACGAGAGAGAGAGAGACAGAGAGAGAGAGGGAGAGAGGGAGAGAACTAGTGCTCTGGTGTCTCTTCTTACAATGGCACTAATCCCACCATAAGGGCCTCATCCTCATGATCTCATGTAACCTTAACTACCTCCCAAAGGCCCCATCACCACATACCATCACATTGGGTGTTAGGGCTTTAACACATGAATTTCAGGGGGACATAAACATTCTGTCTGTAATATTCTGCCCCAGCTCCTCAAAATCACAACCTTTTCACATGCAAAATACATTCCTTCCACCCCAATAGCCCCCAAAGTCTTACCTCCTTCCAGCATCCACTCTAAAGTCTAATGCCCAAAGTCTCACCTAAATGTCACCTAAACCAGATAAGGGTGAGACTCCAGGCATAATTCATCTTGAGGCAAAATTCTTCTCCAGGGACTTCCCTGGCAGTCCAGTGGTTAAGACCCTGCACTTCCAATGCAGGGGGTGCAGGTTCCATCCCTGGTCAGGGAGCGAACTAAGATCCCACATGCCGTGCGGAAAAAAAAAAAAAAAAGAAAAGAAAAAATTCTTTTCCAGTGTGAACCTGTGAAACCAGACAAGTTGCATGCATCCACAATGCATTGGTGGGACAGGAAGAAGACAGACATTCCCATTTCAAAAGGGAGAAATTAGAAGGAAGAAGTGGCTGACAGGTCCCAAACAGGTTCAAAACCTAGCAAGGCAAATTCATTAGCTCTTAAAGCTCGAGAATAATCCTCTTTGGTTTGATGCTTCACTCCTGCCCACGGGAGAGGCAGCGTCGCCTCCAGGGATCGGTGGGGTAAGCCCACACACGTGGCAATCTGCGAGGGTGCAGCTGGGTGGCAATCCTGATCTTTGAAACTGACGTAAAGGCAGCCTTGCCCCCCGACCCCAGGACAATATGAACCTGACATTGTACCTATGGAAACTAAGAAAACTTTCTGGGCTTATCTGTGATTGGAGCAGGTAATGCTACCTGCACTAGAAGCACTTCTGAACCGGTTAAAAATACACATCCGAGGCCCCCCACAAAAAGCACTATAGCAGCCCCTATTGGGCAAGAGGCCCAGGAATCTGCATTTTTAACTCAGCTCATTCTGATGTGCCCTAGATGCTAAGAACCACCGCCACCAGGGAACTCAGCACAGGATACTGAGTCATTATTTCCCTCCCTATGTTTTATTAAATTTATTTGTATGTGCTTTAATGTTATTGCCCCATGTGAGTTTCTGTTAGCATTTTATCCCTCTTGTGTTCCTCTAGTTGTATATCTTTTTCCTTCAGGGTGGGGTTCAGGGCAGTTTTCTGCTTTGGTTACTGCTACCGACCACATCATCCCCTTGCTACCCTCAACCATAACAGACAGCCCTGCCCACTCCCTCCTGATTTATCCTGTATTGTGTTACCTTCTCACCCCCCCACTTCTTGGCGATCTAAGGAGCTGTTTTTATTGTTTCTAGCGCCAACACATCTGTCATATATTTCGCTCCAACTTAAAAACATTGGAGAGTCACTGGTTACTTAGCGCAAAGTGATGTCTGCCCTAGATGACCATTTCTTTTGTAACTGGCTCTCACTCAGTGAGACTGGATATTGCGGGCTTCTCCTTTCCCACTCCCACTGCCATTTCAATCAGACCCTTGAACTCAGAGTATACAGAGATGCTCTCAGCCTAGGTTTGTATATATAATGACTTCATTTTGTGACTCAAAGTAAACTTTGTGGTTCATTCACAGTTTCTCATTTTTTTAATTAATTTTTGTTGGAGTGTAGGTGATTTACAATGTTGTGTTAGTTTCTGCTGTACACCAAAGTGAACCAGTTATACATATACCTGTACATATATCCACTCTTTTTTAGATTCTTTTCCCATATAGGTCATTATAGAATATTGAGCAGAGTTCCCCATGCTATATAGTAGGTCCTTATTAGTTATCTATTTTTTATATAGTAGAGTGTATATGTCAATCCTAATCTCCCAATTTCTCATTTTTGTAGACTACTCTTCCTCCATGAACACAGAAAATTAAGCCGTGGTCATAACTGAGGAAATGATATAGTGCAAAGTGTGTTAACAGCAGGCGGTAAATAGATTGGTAAGAATCGGTCTGCCTCTATCGGAATTGTATCGATAGTGAGAGTCTTACTAGTCAGAAATAGAAATCAAGTTGATTTAACCTAAACAAATGAGGAATTTGCTGGAGGACATCAGAGAGCTCCCGGGTTTTCAGACTCAGAGCATAGGTAGGAACCAAAGGGGTCCGGATAGCCAGTCCTCATACAGGATGTGGTCAGGGCAGGAGACTGGTGAGGGTTCTGGGCGGTGCCCCTGTGGCCGGTCACTTCCAGATTCAGAGCCCCAGGCAGAGGTTCTGATTAGTTGAGTTCTACCACGTGTCCACTGCCCCCTCTCCTCCCCCCCCCCCACAGGAACCCTCCCGTAGAACCCCCATAGTGGAAGGTGAGCCTTCCTCTTGTCCCCCATGGTTCCTCCAAAATACTAAGAAGATTTGAATGTTGTGTAGCTTTATGGCAAAAGCCCACCCCAGGTATCATTCACATGCCCCTATCTCCACTGCAATAATCCGTCAGTTATTGAGGACATCTGTTTTTTTTCAGGCACTGGGCTAGACGCTCCATGTGTAGAATCTCTAGTCATTACCACAACCCTGTGAAGTAAATAGCAGGAAGTACTTTTTACAGTTGAAGACACTGAGGCTTGAAGAGGTTACGTAACTTGCCTGTGGCCAGACAGGTGGTAAGAGATGAACCCAGGATGATCTGACCCAGAACTTGTGGCCCGTCCACTCCATCAAATTGCCGCCTCTGTGTATTATTTTCACCTAAATCCTTTTCTCCATATTCTTTTCTCCATATCCCAAGTAGTTTATGCAGATAGAACTTGTTTCTAAACTGTTATGTCTGCATCTGAATAATAGAGGGTATTGACAGATTTCTCTCTAAGGTTTTCATCTGTGTCATTCTGTGTTTCTAGAACTATATTCTGTTGGTTACCGTTTTAAAATGGCATTGAGTGCATAACTGCAGAGAAGGTTTGGATGATGCTGGTGGAACCCTTATCAGTGTCAAGTGTGACACCATTTTCTCTGGCCTTACGCAGCCTTCCCCAGAAGATCGTACCTCACCTCCCAAATCAGGTCTCTGTAATCTGTTTGGAAATTAACCACAGGCCTGAATCCCGGTGGAAGTGGCCGCTGAACAGTCCCTGCTGTCTGGTTGGTGACATGCTAATAATCACCCTTTCTTCTTCTAAATGAATACTTCTCAGCAGAGACTCAAAGGAACTTTTCAAAGAAGACAGTGTATGTGTTCACGCCACTTTAATGTGGACAAAGTTGGGAGGTGGGCGTCATTCAGGTAATCACCCCTGATGCTCTCTCGGGCACATGTGGTTTTAACTAGAAACTAAAGCTCCCTGGACACTTTTCAGAACCATGTCTCTGGCTTTGGTCTGGAACTCCTGTCTGGAACAGCAACTAGTATCAGGGCATTAAAACGCATATGCTCTGGGTGTGTTTCTTCCTCATGAGGGGTGGTTTGTGATTCATTCATTTAATTGTGCTGTAAGTGGACATTTATGGAGGACCTGCTTGGGGCCAGCAATTATATCAGTGTTGAGCTTTTACTTACAAAAAAGACAAAATCCTCAGCAGGGGGTGTAGGGGTGTGGCTGGGGGAAAGTAGACATTAAAACATAATGAAAATGCAGGGTGATGGAAATATGTTATGAACGCCTGAAGAATGTATTAGAGGAGCACAGAGAAGGGAATGACTAGATGTTTGGGGGTAAAGGTGAAAAAAAAATCATAGAAGTTGCATTTGAGTGGAGTTGTAATGAAACAATTTAACCGAAACATTAAGTGGGAGTTTATTTGTAGGTTGAAGGGCAAAAGTTTGCAAGTTTTAGAACATATAGAGTTCAGGATGACTGTGAATTACATAGGAAGGGAGTAATAACAGAGTGAAAGGAGAATTTGAAAAGGAGCTAAAAGAGGCAATGATATGAATAGTCATATATGTCCTGCAAGGGGCTTGGATTACGTTAATAGTGAACCACTGAAGGTTTTCACCTGGAGAGGGACGTGATCAGATTGTATTTTAGAAAGTCCACTCTGTTGACAGAATAATGAATTAGAGCCAGAAGGGGACAGGAGACTTTACAGACAGCCAGATTACAGGTACAATTTTACCATTTTGGAAAGAATTTATGGAGGAATGAGAAGACATCGTTTTTCACAGTCTCCTTAAAAATATGAAGCCCGTAAGGAAGGATCTGATAGGAAAATGTGTAGTATTTTCATTAGGAAATAATTGCAGTGCTTATTTTCTTTTACTGGCCTGAAATCTTAAAAAAAAAAAAGAAAAAGGACAGTAAGCCAGTACAGCATATCTTGACTTTTTAGAACATAAATTTTATATAGCATGAGCCAGATTTTGTTCTCTAACCCATAAAATGATTAACAACAAAATCCTCGGTTATGGATAATTAATAAGTTATTAAAGAATACTAATTCCTAACAGAAAGCTTTTACACTGGTTGTCCACGCCCTGGAAGTACTTATTTCCCATTCAACGCTATATTTAAGGACCACTTTCAAACATCTATCATGTATCATTGAAGTAGATTGGAAGATGTGAGTGTGGACTGCATTAAGACATGTCAAAATGAATAAGTGTTTTAGTAAGCTGTTCTATTTCTAATACAAGCCAGTGAAAAAAACAATGAGCCAGTCTCCAGTGTTAAGATGGGAAAATATGAAAACCATCCCAGCTTACTCCACTCATCACCATGGTTTCATCATCTATTACACAGTAAAACAAACATAGCCACTGACTGTAACCCTTAATGAGCATATGTGACTCTGATAATATTTATCAGGTTTATTTGTTTGAGGCCAACTGAAATGAAAAGAAAACAGTGCAGCGCTGGGTCATTAGTCGCTTCTGACGTGTGCTGTAATTCTAAGGAAAACATTAGTAGCCTATTCTTAGCCAGTACCTTCCTCCACTGAAGCGATAATGGCCCAAGGAATAATCCCTGGGATGGAAAACAGAAATTCCCAGAATTAAATGTTTTTGCTCATCTGTTCTATGGTCATAGGAACTCTATCAGCATGATCATTTCTCATCAACATCGAGAAATGTTTTACATCAGACCATTATGCAATCCTCCCCAACTAGGCTGCCATTCATCTTCATCTCTCCTAAGTCAGGATCCTCCCAGCCAGAAGAAATGAAAAATATCACCTCCTCCAGGAAGCCTCTCTTTCCCTGGTAAACGTTATCACATGCACTTGACATTATTTTCACTTCCATAATCTGTTTATCCTGTGTTCTTTCCCGTATTCAAATATGTTAGTTAAAAAACTCATACAGAAATGATAGGCGTGAGACATTGTTCTAGACTTCACAGGGCTGGTATATGTGGAAGGTGGCAGATAGATGAAAAAAGGTACTTCCCTGCAGGGGTACAAACCCAGCAGGGGGGACAAGGCAGATGAATAGGATCTAAACGTGGTCTTCAGTCTTGTTTCAGCTCAGCATCTGAGCAGAAGGCAGCCCCCTGCCACCAAGCCCGGGGACCCACTGGTTGACAAAGTGTGTACGGACCTGACGTGCTGGCCACAGCCCAGGCTGGAGGGGTGGAAGGAGAGGAGGTCTGGGGAGGCGTTTGAAAACTCTCAGGAGGAATTGGTGATTCAAAGCAGGGCCTTTGGAATAAATAAAGCAGACAGGAGTTAAAGCATGGGACCTTCTCTCTGTGTGATTTTGATGAGTTACATAATCATTTTGAAGCATATATGATGTTATCACTAAGTGAGATACTGTGAAAAGACTTATATTATTCCAGGTTATAAGTTCTCAATACAGGGTATTTATTGTTCTTGTCACTATGATTTTATGCTTCTCAGAGGGTGTGTCCCCCCCATTCTTTCCCCCAGTGAGGAATCGTTTCATTAAACTGTGAAATGTCTCCCAAGAACAGCACAGTATATGTGGGGAGTTCAGAAGAAAAGGAATCCTGTGATTTTGGAGCAGGGGATCAGAGAAGGCTTCGTGGAAGAGATGCCACTACACCTGGTTTGTAAGGGTCAGGTATGAGTCGAGGAAGCGGTGATCAGGAGACAGACCGTCCAACCATGAGCCCAGTGATAAATGGAGAACATTTCCATACTTCCTTCTTGGGGCTCCAACGAGAATTACAGGCATTTGCTGGATATTCCCACTGGAAATGGTAAGCTTCTTAGAGCAGGAACCATAATTCTACATTTTATATATTATCCCCTCAGAGGAGCCAATAGAAATAAAATAAATACTTTTGTTGATGTTCTGAGGCCTATGTGGAAGCCATTCTTATAACTGAGAGGTTAATTGAAACACTTTGAAACCTCTCTCTCTCTCTCTCCCTCTCAAGAACAGAAAAGGAAGCTTGGAGAAAGCTGGGGTGGATCCAAGGAGTAGGATGCCACCCTCTTGTTCTAGATGGTTTAACTTGTGTGAGCTCCGTCTCTACTCCCTAAAGAGCTGGGTATGTGTAATAGAATCATGGTGTTTGGGGTTTATTCATTTTTTTGTCATTCATTGGTAAATTCTTTTATTTTCTTTGTAAAATTTCCAGCATGCTTTCAGCTATGCAAAGAGGCAACTATGAGAAGTTGTTTGGTTTGAACGTGAGCACAAGTGTTAAAGTCTAAGAGCGCCGTGGATGTGGTAGGTGGGGCTGAGGCCTTACGGAAGGGCAGATCCCAGGGAAAGGAAGGCAGACTTAATTGCCTCATCACCCCTCCCCCATGTAGAAGATTCTCCTTCTAGGGCTAACAGGTTCTGGGCTTCGTTTTTCTAAAAGAAGATGTGCTTTCCTTGAAGGCATCTTTTGTAGAAGGGACTAAGCTACTGAGAAAATAACATCACAAAGAGATGTTTCAACAAAACTGATTTTATTTGTACCCTTTTTTTAGATTCCATGTAGAAGCGATATCATATGCTATTTGTCTTTCTCTGTCTGACTTACTTCTGTCAGTATGATAATCTCTAGGTCCATCCATGTTGCTGCAAATGGCATTATTCCATTCTTTTTTATGGGTGAGTAGTATTCCATTGTACATATATATACCACATCTTCTTTATCCATTCATCTGTCGATGGACATTTAGGTTGCTTCCATGTCCTGGCTATTGTAAATAATGCTTCAGTGAATATTGGGGTGCATGTATCTTTTTGAATTATGGTTTTCTCCCAGTATATGCCCCAAAACAGAAATAGAGTTACAGATATAGAAAACAAACTATGGTTACCGGGAGTAAGAGCGGGGAAGGGATAAATTGGGAGATTGGGATTGACATATACACACTACTATACATAAAATGGATAACCAACAAGGACCTACTGTATAGCACAGGGAACTCTACTCAGTGCTCTGTAATGGCCTACCTGGGAAAAAAATCTTTAAAAGAGTGGAAATATGTACAGGTATATGTATAACTGGTTCACTTTGCTGTACAGCAGAAACTAGCACAGCATTGTAAATCAATTACACTCCAATAAATTTTTTTTAAAAAGGCAAAAAAAAAAAAGTAAAATGATACCAAAAAAACCCCAAACTAATTGTATACAATACTGTAGAACTGGATGGGTGCTAAAATGTGGATACTGATGTTGAGGATAATAATGATGCTAAAGAAACAAAGTACGTGTTTAAAAATATGTTTGTTATAGAGAAAAAAGTAAAAGATTGAGATAAGCATCAAGAATAAAATAAAAATCCCCCATAAGCCTATTATTCTTAGCATTCTTTTATATATCCTGTTTTATAGATAGATAATTAAAGAAACAGAAGAATGCTGAAAATCCTGTTTTTACGACTTGATTTTTTTTTTCCAGTTAATATACGACCTTGTCCATAAAAATATTTTTAGCACAGTTTTAATTTTTGTAGAGGTTTTTTGGTTTCCTCCTCAGCATATATTCTCATTTCACCTTTTGTATCCTTATTGATTTGGGGTCAGGGGTGAGGGTGAGGGGGGACTTATTTCCTCTTGTTGAGCCATGACATTGGGTGGAAAGATGCCACTTGCAGTCCTAGGAGTGTGCCCTAAGTGGTTTATATCTGTCAGTGCTTCCACCTTCAGCCCTGTGATCAGTATAATAATGGGAACGAAACAATCTGGGCCAATGAGTGATAACGGATCCCAGGACAAGCGGATATCAGAAGGGCTTTTCTTTCTTTGGATGGTGTTTGAAGTGGTGAAGTTTGTGAAGTTCCCTCAGCCGTGTTTTTGTTTTGTTTTTGTTTTTTAATTAATTAATTTAATTTTTGGTTGCGTTGGGTCTTCGTTTCTGTGCAAGGGCTTTCTCTAGTTGCGGCGAGCGGGGGCCACTCTTCATCGCGATGTGCGGGCCTCTCACTGTCGCGGCCTCTCTTGTTGCGGAGCACAGGCTCCAGACGCGCAGGCTCAGTAGCTATGGCTCACGGGCTTAGTTGCTCCGCGGCATGTGGGATCTTCCCAGACCAGGGCTCGAACCCGTGTTCCCTGCATTAGCAGGCAGATTCTCAACCACTGCGCCACCAGGGAAGCCCCCCTCAGCCATGTTTTGATCACGGAGGGGGAGCCCTGACCTGATGGAGGAAGGCTTCCTCCTGTGGGCCGATGGGATGGGTGCTGCGCGGTGCCCCCGCGCCCAGTCACTTCCAGATTCAGAGCCCCAGGCAGAGCTTCTGATTGGTTGAGTTCTACCACGTGTCCCCTGCCCCCTCTCCTCCGCACACACACATACAGGGACCCTCCCTTAGAACCCCCATAGTGGAAGGTGAGCCTTCCTCTTCTCCCCCATGGTTCCTCCAAAATACTAAGAAGATATGGATGTTGCGTAACTTTATGGCAAAAGTCCACCCCAGGTATGATACGCATTCCCGTATCTCCACCGCAATAACCCGTCAGTTATTGAGGACATCTGTTTTTTTCAGGCACTGGGCTAGATGCTCCATGTGTAGAATGTCTAGCCATTACCACAACCCTGTGAAGTAGGTATTTACAGTTGAAGAAACTGCTTTTCCCTTGTTCTGAAAAGGCTTCCCTGGAAAGAGTGGGCCAGAGAGGCCTTGTGTGGAAGAGTTCTGGTCACTGAGGGAAGAGGTTTGGCTCTGCAGTGAACCAGACAAAGGCACAGTCGCGCTTACTGGCAGTTTAACCCTAGTGAAGTGCTCTCTGTCTATAAAGAGGGGAAAGAAAACATCTGCAAGTTGTAGGAATTCCAGAAGTACATTCCAGAGCAAAAGTGTTGTGAGTTAGACGGACAGACACCAAGATAACAGAGGAGTCAGGGCTGGGGGATCTTGTTAAAATGCAGGTTCCAATTCCAGAGGCTGCAGAGGAAGCCTGAGTTTCTGCATTTGTAGTCCCCACCTCCTGGTGATGCTGACCTGCCGGTTTGTGGAGCACTTGGGTAGTCAGGTTCTAGGTCACGAATGAAGCTGGACCTCGTCACCCTTATTTTCGCTCCCTAGAAGCCCTCCCTGCCACCCATGACATGGCACTCCTGGATGTGTTCGGTATTCTGTGTGCTATGTTTGCTCACCGCATAGAGGACAAAGCTTAGTCATGGCAGGTGAAGGGGATGCCCCATCGCCTCTGCTTATCCTGTAGCTTAACTGGAAACTCCTTCGCCTGGAGCTGAGCTCCTGAGTCAGAAAGCATTGGTGGAATCGTGGCCAAGCCCTGGGTGGAGGGTTTCTGGGGAGGAGAGGTGGGAAACGAGAGGCTCTCGGTGTCACCAGTCCTCACCATTGTTGGATGTTCCTCTCTCACTGCACAGGAAACAGCTTCATCTGCAGTTTCCTTCATGAGTGCAGGGAGATCAGATCACTCCCCGGGAGAAGGCAGGAAAGAAGGTGACTTGTTTCCCACCGGCAAGAATTTTCACCTGTGGCCGAGATCCAATCCCAGGGTTCCGCACATTTAAGATGCAGCTGAAGAGCAACAGATTCAGAGTCGGAAGAGCTAGATGTCACTCAGGGCTCCCAAATGACCTTCTCATGTCCTTGGACTAGCAACCCAGCTTCCCTGAGACCAGAGTTTTCATCTGTAAAACAGAGATTTTCAAATAGCACAAGCTTTCTAACAACCCTACTGTGAAGAACAGGTGAGAAAATAGGAGAGAACTTTGACAAACAAATAAAACATTATACAATTATAAAGGAGTATTGAGACAAGGGTTCTGAAGCAGCTTAGCTACCCAATTGCCTGACTATAGGATTATGTCCTAGACTGTCAAATCTTATTAGGTGGGACCTAAATATACCCGAGGAAGGGGCAAAGCAGAGAGAAAGGTGTGTAAGCTGCTCAGGAAATCTGTTGTGTACCCTCCTTTTTCACATGGTGTGGTCACTCCTGCCCCCAAGGTTGGGACGCTAATCAGGACAGGGACAGCCAAGGCCAGACTGCAAATTGTGTGCAGGGTGCACTTAGCTTAAAGGTAAAGACATCTACCCACTTTAACAAAGCACATCCAAGTAAGAGGATGTAGTCCAGTTTCTTCCGTATCATTGATACTAAAAATGAAAATACCCCCCCCCCCACACACCCAATCCAATGTAAGGAGGGAAAAGAACAAAGAAAGTATTCACGGCCCACTTCTCCCAAAGAGTTACACCCACTCTGGAAGCCTGCCAGCTTCCTACCATTATTCTTTTCCAGCTCCTTGACCTGAATTAACAAACCCCATGGCCTTATTTTGAAGAGATTGGTGCACAAGCTCTGGATAGGTTTCTTGACATTTTGGGAAGAAGCAGGGAATAGCTCAGAAACTATGTAGCATACAGAGCAGGAGATCTGGGACGTGGCCGGAGGAGAGCACAGAAGGTAGGCACTGGTTGTAAATTCTCCCTGTGTCTCAGTCCACCCGGTCCCACAATCAAAAGGTGTTCCCTAGGAAACTGATGATACTGAACATGAAGGGTACACCAGCTGAGCTCCAAGTCTAGGAAAAGAAATGCTGAGGAGGTCAAAGAATCAGCTCTGTTTGCCCAAAGAATGACTCTTCCCTTTAGCCACTGGAATCAGCTGAAATGTTATCTTCTAGGAGTCTCTTTCTCCAACACCATTAAACAAATTAACACCCACCCCTAGACATGTACACACATGGCCTCCCCCGTACCTCTTCCTCTATCTCAGCAATTGGCATCCTATGTTTTGTTTTGTTTCTGTTTTCTCTCTTCCATCACTATAATGCAAGTTCCATGAAAGTCTGATTTCTTTGTTTATTATTATATCCCCACCACCTAGCATGACCTGAAAATAATAGGTGCCCAATAAATACCTCTGAATGAATGATACCCTGGTATCAATGTCCATGAACATTGCCGTCACCTTATTGTTTTAGATTACTGTGCTTTTTTCTCACTCTTCTTACCTCCTTCAATATTTTCCTTAGCCTATTCTACCATCATCATATCATCATATCGTCATATCGTCATCATTACTATAACCATCACATAAAATGGTTTGCATTTCTATTTGTGGAGAATTCGAAGACCATGGCTGTCCATGGCAAGAGCCTCCTGGCAATTGTTCATCGAGAACAAGGGAGACCAATAATTGCACTTCAATTAGACATTTCCCAACCTCCTTCAGGCAGGTTGCTTCCTTCGTGAAACCCACTTCTCAGGGTATGTTTCTCTCCAGGGCATTTATGAAAAGTGACTAGCTTAGTTAGATAAAAGGAAAATCATAAAATCACTTTCCTGGTGATGTCATTAATCAAAGGCAAACGGTATGCCGATCTTCTAACTCCCTGAATTGCATAGTGATTTCTAAGTGGCAAGAAACACATTTCTCTAGTGTGAGCAACTTTGTCACAGGCAGGAAAATATCTTTGGAAAACGTCTGACATATAGTAAACACTCCACATTTTTGGAATGAATGTGTGGATGAAACCCCCCTGCATGCTTCCTTCCTCCCTCCTATCTTGGTGGCTTGAATATGGGGATTTGTGGTAGAGTTAACTACATGTCCATACTTTTTTTCTCCAAAGCCCATCTGTCCCTGTGTAGCCTCTGTCTTCCTGTACGTAAAACATTGCCTGTGCATCTGGAGACTCAAAGAAAGGACCCCGCCAGTCTGCACATGAAATTTGCAGAACTCCGCTTCTGCACCTGTGGGCTGTGTGATCTGGAATATATTTGTGTTTCCCGCTCACACTTGGAGCAGTGAGATTTGACCTTTAGAAAGCAGTGGTTGAAAAAAGAAAGCAGTGGTTGAGAGCCTGTTCTTAGTTCTTTTAAAATCACGTACACATTGCAAGAGCCGGACACCTCTGCCTACTGAACGCTGAAGGAATGTGCCTTGAAGCCAAGTCTAGACAGAATTCCAAGGCAGGGGAGTCAGTGGGACAGGGAAATCACCACAGGGTCCATGCCAACTTTCTGTCCTGCAACTTTACCATTTTTGTGTTACTGGATTTGAGCCAATATGGGAGGCCTTTGGTGCCAAGAATGACCATAACAAGTAGGCTGGGGTTTCCACTGGAGGTTAATTTAAAGGTTCCACCTTCCTTCAGCTCCTCGTTTAGAGTGCATTTCGTTTCCCAAGGCAACCCCAAGATTTTCCAGGCCTCTGGTTTGCTGAGGGAAGGAGAAAGGGGAGGCTAAGCCATGCTCCACCATTTCTTAGTTTATAGCCACCTGTAATCAATCATCAGACCAATGGGGATTTACAAAAACAAGTGAATTAGGAAAATACTAATCCCAACTGTCAATGCGATGAGTAAAGTACAGAATCAAAGGGAAGGACACAGGCACCTAGCTTTCCACCTCACTCTCTGAAGACGCCGCATCCAGCTTAACCACTCAAGGCTGCACCACCCTGAGCCACACAGCTGGCACCCCATTAAAAGCTGGCACCCCTGACCCTCATGTGGTTCATAGCCTTTATCTTAGACTGCCCGTCTCCACCCATTTCAAAATCCATGTCCCGAGAGCAGCATTCTCCCGGCGCCTGACTTTTTAAATTTAGAGTCTACTCTCTCCCACTCAAGCCACACATTCAATCAGTCCTGAAGTTCTGATGATTTGACTCTGCTCATTCACACCAACCTTTACCACAGTGGCACTGGTCCTGTCCTGGTCCCACCACCTCTCACCTGGCCCTTGCTTTGTCCACTTCCTGGGCATCCGTAACTTGCTTCACTGACATTCACTTCTCAAGGATTGTGTAAGGTTGTATGTTCTAGAAGTTCTACTCACATGCATCACTTGGGACCAGATATCCTTTCTCACTCTGCTCATAGCTTCCCATGTAATTTTGAAATTATTTGATGATATCTCCTCCTTAAACTCTCAGCTCCTAGGCAGTAGGATTGTACCTACAGTGCCTGGTGCAATATCTGGAACACAGTAGGTCCTCAAGAAATCTTTGTTGGACAGAAATGATTATCTTCACTTTCCCCCTAAACCAGTATTCTTTGCATTGATCCCTTGACTTTATTCCCTGCCTTGACAGTGGTGCAGACTGCCCTTTGGTGATGCTGCTCTTGGTGTCTTGGTGAATGAGCACTTCAATCCTGACTCCTAGGGGACCTCTCAGTTGTCCTGGGATCCAGCCCTGGGCTCTCAGTAGCCTTTCTGCGGTTCTAAGACACTTTTTCAATGAGGATCTAATTCCCAAATGACTTTGAAACTAGGACTAGTGAGTTGAGTAGATAATCACTTTAAATTAAAAAGTCATCCCAGAATAAAGAGAGAGAAACGTAGGGTTACATGGAAGAGGCCACAGCTGTAGAGCACCCCGTTGATACAAAGAGCTGGGACGTTAGTAGTCCTAGTACTCAGTTGGTATGAAATCAGTGTTTTTTGTTTTTTTTTCTCCCCTTGTGCCATACAGTAGGTCCTTATTAGTTATCTATTTTACATACAGTAGTGTATACGTGTCAATCCCAATTTGCCGACCCCCCCCCTTTCCCTCTTGGTAACCACAAGTTTGTTTTCCACATCTGTGACTCTAGTTCTCTTTGGGGGCATCGATCTGGAGAAAACCATAATTTAAAAAATGCTCTTTGCAGCACTATTTACATGCTGCAAACAGAACATGGAAGCAACCTAAACATCCATTGACAGATGAATGGATAAAGAAGATGTGGTGTATATATACAATGGAATATTACTCAGCCATAAAAAAGAGAAAAATAGTGCCATTTGCAGCAACACAGACAGACCTAGGGATTGTCATACTGAGTGAAATAAGTCAGATGGAGAAAGACAAGTATCGTGATATCGCTCATGTGTGGAATCTAAACAAATGGTACAAATGAACTTATTTACAAAACAGAAATCAGTGTTTTTTCTGAATTCTGGCTGCATACCAGCATAGCCTAGGGAGCTTTTAGAGAAGTTGATGCCCAGGTACAATCCCGAAGACTCTGATTTAACCAGTCTGGGTAGAGCCTGAGTGTTGGGATCTTCTAGAAAGCCCCCTGGTTTGTTGAGCATCCACGATTGAGATGGGATGGTCTACAAAGAGCTTCTTCCCATCTGATTCTCCAGCCAGAGCAAGTCTGGTTCGTTGTGGACTTCACAAAAGCTCAGGTGATCTGTCTTTAGCACAGCTTCAAATGATGCTTCAGCTTGAAATTTCACTGAGAGGAATTCATTGAAAAGAAAAGAAAAAGACTACAAAAGGATCACATTTATGTTTTTCTAACAGTTAATTTAATCACTGATGGGCACTGGCACACGTAAATATAAACCCAATGTGAATATGACCCGTTACGTGCATACCTCCAGAGAATGCGGGGTGACAGGCGTTGCTGT
This sequence comes from Monodon monoceros, assembly GCF_005190385.1. Classification (NCBI taxonomy): domain Eukaryota; kingdom Metazoa; phylum Chordata; class Mammalia; order Artiodactyla; family Monodontidae; genus Monodon; species Monodon monoceros. The sequence continues at coordinate 11,959,116 of NW_021703776.1, read as the reverse complement.
GCTGTGACCTGCTGAAGTGACACATGTTTAACTTGATCTCATATTTGGGAAAACTTGGAGATTGGTCTTCATTAAGGTAGGTTGGAGGACATCTTCTAGGGTGAGGGAGCTCCTTGAAAGACACAAGACACTCTCAGATTGCTCACAGCTCACCCTTCCTTCCTTCCTTCCCTTCTTTCTTTCTTCCTTTCTTCTTTCTCTCTTTCGTCCTTTTCTTTCTGTTTTCCTGAAACAAGATGAACATCACTAAGGACATTATAAGTATGTCAACACTGGACACTATAGCTTAAGCTTAAAAACAGTTTTTTGGTGGTTGTTTTTCAGCTATTTCATGCCTGCTACATTGCAGTTACAAGTTCAGAAATTCTGTGTTTACATTCCTTTTGGTCCTGGAAGAACATCCACCTTAAGAAGGAAGTAGCCTAGCAGAGCTTAAGTGAAGGTGTTTGATACTCACTTCATATTCACCTAGGAGACAGTAGATTACATGACTTAGTGATTGCAAAGCAATTAGAATAGTGTCTTGCATCCAGTGAGCTTTAGATAAGTGTCTGTTAAACAAACAAAAAAATAAATGTAGCGGAAATCCTCTATTTTTGCTTCTCTGTGTCCATTTGGGTTTCATTTGGCCTTCCCCAATCAGTGAAATTCAAGTGGGACCAGAAAGCCCGAAGCCCCTTCCCCAGTCTTTTCTGCAGAGAGCAAGGCTTCCAGGAACAGGACAATAGTACGACCTTCATGGGGGCCTTTCCAGCATATATGCCTTCAGTGACCCCTTCCTCCACAAAAAATATTAAAAATTACATTTTATGACTGCTTTAGTATAAAGATGAACATAATACAAGTTGCATTCATTATTATTATATTATGTTTTTCTTCTGATTAAAAAGAACGTAAAACATTTTTGAGGGCTCCTAAAAGTATCATGGGCCCACGGCAATGTGCCTCTTGTCCCCTAGTCTCATACTAAAGGCCTTTATTTGCCAGTTCTTTTCCTCTCCAGGACAAGATGGGAGGGTTTTGTTTTGTTTTGTTTTTGAGGTTTGGGAGAAGGCAGATTTCATAGAGAAATTATAAGTCAAATTCAAAGCAATTCAACAAGTTCTTATTAAGTATCACTATGTTTGTGAGTGCCTGTGTACATTCTCATCACATTCACATACACACACACACACACACGCACGCACATACACACACAATCTGCTTGATAGGTCCATAATTCACCCACATCCCAAACGTTTTCCTATGAAGAGCCAGACATTCAGTGTAATTCTAGTCCCAGGCTATATAATTATAGTTCTTCAACTGTAAGCAACTAAGACTCTGGCTAACTTAGGTTAAGAAAGGAATTTGTTGGAAAGTTACTGGAGAACTCTCGGAATTAAGGAAAAGCCTCATGTCATTTTTCTTGAAGATACTCTGCTCTATTGTGTTTTGAAAGCCAGAGTGAGAAATTTGGGCTAAGTTACAATGTGACAGGAAGCCATCAGATAGATTCAAAGGAGAGAAGTGATGGAAGTGATCTGATTTATATTTTCAGATAACGTCTGTAGCTGCTGCATGGCTAGTAGATTGTAAATGTGTGGGATGAGATCAGGGTAAGTTAGGAGACACACTTTGGCCGCCATGTAAGGAATGATTGGGTTTTGCTAGTGGGAAATGTCCATGTAGGGAGCCATGGACAGAAGCAGAGCATGTTTTTAAGGCCGAGAAAGGAAAAGAAGCATCGAAGTCTCCTCCTAGACGTTCCCAGGCTTTTGACATGACAAACTGGTCAACAGTCATGCTGTTTACTGACGAAAAAGACCAAAAATCAAACGATTAAAAAAAAAAAACAACTGGACAAGGACCATGTTTGAAGATGGTATCAAAATTATTGTTGTGGCAGTTTGAGGGACCAGTGTGTTTCCAATGGAAATGACAAGTCAGGAGGTGGTATCTGCATCTGGAGTTTCAAGGAAAGGCAGGACTGGGGAGACCTTGTTTCAGCTCTTATGAAAGTGATATTTAACGTGATGGATCTGGGTGAATTTCCTAAGTTAAAGATACAGATAGAGAGTAGAAGAGGGCTAGGATGGAGCTCTCAGGTGAGCCCATCCACACATGAAGGTTCCTCTGAGAAGGTGGGTGAGTGGGGAGTGAAAGCAGGAGAGCGAGCTTGGTGTCCCAGCAACTCTGGGAAGATGCATTAAATTCTGCTGAGAGGTAAAGCCAGGAGAGAGAGGCCGCCAATGGATTTGGTGGCATAGAGGTCATGGGTGACCTTGACCAAGGCAGACTGATGGGTTTGGTGGAAATAGAGGTCTATTAGAATGAATTGTTTTTTATCCTCATTGTATCTAGAACAACGGGGAGCAGAAAATGGGAGTTAACTGGAGGGGTTATAGCCTCGAGGCAGGATTATTTTAAGGATGCATGTTTGTATGCTGATGGCAGTGATCCAGGAGAAAGGAAAATTGTGATGATTTAGCAAATACAGGAGCCAAGTCTTTGAAAAGACTAGAGGACATGAGATCCAGGTGTGTGTGTGACTAGAGCCGTTACCATTTGATGGGAATGGGAACTTCATCCCTTATCAAAGACAGAGGGCAGAGAACAGGTAGGTCAGCAGATATGGCTGGGGAGAAATGAAAAAGCTCCTAGCTAATCGTTTTCTCAATAATGAGGCAAGTTCATCAGCTGAGTGTGGAAGTGGTCATGATGTAAATGATATGAGGATAGAGGGGTGGGAAATAGTTGTTTGGGGGAATTTAAAAGTGAACATGGAAAGGAAATACATGTAGGATGGTCTAGCCACTGTTGAGTGTCCATTTGAGATTTATGGACATGAAATGTATGAGACCAGTCGTTATAGTGGGGTTTTTGTCCAGCAATGTTTAGTTGCACTGAGGCAGTAGCTGTGGCTGCTATTATTAATAATAGTACTAGCTGGTATATATTGAATGCTTACTATGTGTCAGACACTTTTAAAAACACTTTACAAGTGCTTACTTTATGAGATATGTACTATTACTATATCGCTGTTACTATAGGTACAGAGAAGTTAAGTAATCTGTTCAAGGTCACACAGCAAGTAGGGGCTGGAGCCCATTACAGATCCAAGCAATTCGACTCAAAAGACCACACCATTCACACCTCATAATATCATTATTAGGAAAAACAAGGCAATGTTATGTAAAGCATCTAGCACAGTCCTCTGCGCATAGGAAATTTTAGGCAATATGAACAGCCGCATTTCAAGAATAATATCATCTACTCTATAGAATTTTTGTAAAGTTTTAAAAAGCTGAAATATGTGAATTCTGAGCCTGGTACCTGGAACGTATTAATGCTGGTGCACATCTGCTCTGTCCACGCCCCACTAACCCAGGTGATAATCTGATCTCTAAATCCTTAGTCATTTAACCGCTGAGACTGTGTTGCCATGTGAGGCCACTAGGTGGCGACACTAAAAAACAAGACTGTTTCATTTACTTTCAGATCCTTAACTCAAGATATAGGTGGGCCAGTGGAAGTTAGACCTTGACAACCAAAAGAAGAGTTGTCATAAATAAATAAATAGGTGGCTAGAGAGAGGGATAGAGTTGCATTTCAATCATGTACTGGGGCAAGCAAATTAAACAAAGAGTATGTGTATCCACAGAGACTGTTATGGGATAGGCAGGCAACAAGGACCAGTGCAAATTTCTTGGGCTTGCAAGCTAAATAATGAGACAGAAATCTTGCCTACTCTGTCAAAGCCAAGCTATACTACAAAACCGATAGATCCATGGGTCAGACAACATTTCAAACGGTGGCTCGGACACATACGTATTTCCTTTGCATACCGCCAGCACAGGTAACTGATACACAGAGCTGTAACTCAGGAAAGTCTGTGCTCCTGCTATTTCTCTAGCTGCCACCTCCATCCAAGGTCAACAAATGAAAATACCTAGTGTTCCAAGGACCGCTGCCTCATCAGGACTCTATTCCTGGCATCCCCCTTTGTGCAGCACCTACATTCCAGTCGTTGTTCTCTGAATGGCGACCGTCAGCCGCAGAAACAGCCCTGCATACTTTTCCTCTTGATTTCTCTCTAAGCAGTGATGTAATGAGATTGAAATCTCTGCCTGTTTACTGTATCATCACCAATAGCTCAATGACTCTATGGTATTCTGGAAAAGGCATAGATACAATTAAAATATAAGTAAAAGAAACAGCTAACCACCCCACCCCCACCCCACCCCCAGCCACATTATCATGGCCTGGGGGTATATTTTCCAAGTTCACCCTCCCCCCATCCCTGGCCATCTCCATGCCTTTCTACTGTTTCCTGGATCACCCCACTAGGGCCATATGTATCTGTTGTAGCCAGTGCAACTGAGCTCCCCAAACACAGATTCCCATGAAAACTGAACAGAAGAGGAGGGAGAGGGGGAGCATGTTAAATGTCTCATTAGGCCTTCTGTCTGATTCTCATTAGATTCGCTGACTGCTTCTCATTAGGCCCATTGCCTCAACTTCTTTCAGGCCCTGAATATGTAGGCCAGTGCCTATTGTCATGGCTGGTCGAGAAGATCCATTTCATTTATTCATAAATTGAATGTGGCCTCTGAAAAGTCCCAGGCAATTTCTTTTGGGCAAATTTAAGACAGCCTTACTGTTGTTAGTTGCTATTTTTTCGAGCAATCCAAAGCAGGGGAGGCAGAAGAAATAATTTAAAAGACCCAGCACGAAAACTTCCAACCCTGCTGCAGAACTGGGGCACGGGGAGGTAATTGTTGCAGCCAAGAGGCCAGCCTGATGTGCAGACATCAGTAACAGGTGACATCGTGGGCAGAGTCACAAATACCACTGGGTTCAGAAAGTAACCGTTGCGGATATAACCAGAGGCCCAGCGGGCAGGGTAGGACAGAGGAGAGCTGTCAGGGCCCATCAGTGAGCTACAAGTTCTGTCTTCTCTGCGCTCTGGGAACGTTTGTCCAGTGTGTTGGATTAAGAGGCAGATAATAACACAGAAAGGTCACCATGCAGTTGAATATTCTACAAGTTACGTGTGTAGTGCTTTGCCCTTGTGAAAAGAAATCACCTGTATCTCAATGTTCCTCTGAATATAAAACAAGTGCCTGATCCCTTCCACTGGGAAGAAAACTCCCAAGATACGGCAGGCTGGGAATGGAACTTACGGATGACATGATGTGGGTGACCTCGGTGGATGCAGCCCTTGATGGTCACGTCAAATACGTATCTCCAGTGGGAGAGACAGGTATTGATGAGCCTTTGCTCCAAAAGTGGTAAACAAATGCCTGCTTTTTCTATTCTCTCTTTGCTCTTGTTTTCTGTCTTGATGTTTGAATTTCTCATTCAGTGAACACGATGTGGTCCCAAGATGGTTTTGAGAGTCATCTGGTGCCCCAAGTCTGAAGTGATACTTCCAAGGAATTACTTTTTTTTAAAATTTATTGGAGTATAGTTCATTTATAATGTATTAGTTTCAGGTGTACAGCAAAGTGAATCAGTTATACATATATCTGTAAGGTCGGATCTTAACAAACGGCACCGCGAAACAGAGGAAAGCTTCAAGTGAGCTTTATTAGGGAGCGCTCCCGGGCGAGGTTCACTGGTCCGAGAGAAAGGGGCCAGAGAAGTCGCGCCCAGGCAAGGGTTGGGCAAGATTTTATAGGGGAGGAAGGGAAAGGGGTGTGGTGAATCTGGGAGGGCGCAGGGTATTCCTTATTTGGTGGTCTTTTCGGGTATCCTGGGGGACCCTTAGTCCCGCCCCTCGAAAGGCGGGAAGGCTGGGCTGGGTTCAAAGTCCCCAGGTCAGTTCCTGGAACTGGGTGGTCCGGAATGTCTCCAGGGCAGTTTCTGGAACTGGGTGGTCCGGAGAATTTCGGTCTGATGCAACCTGTGAATCTGATTGTGTTCCCCTGCCTCGGGCCAGTTGGCCTTACAATATCCACTCTTTTTTTTTAGATTCTTTCCCCATATGGGTAAAGAGTATTGAGTAGAGTTCCCTGTGCTATACAGTAGATCCTTATTAGTTATCTATTTTATATATAGTAGTGTGTTTATGTCAATCCCAGTCTCCCAATTTATCCCTCCCCTCCTTACCCCCTGCTAACCATGTTTGTTTTCTACATCTGTGACTCTATTTCTGTATTGTAGATAAGTTCATTTGTACCCTTATTTTAGCCAAGGAATTACTTTTCTTTTTCCTAGACCGTCAAGTTCAAAGGAAAATCAAATGCTTCCCCCTCAACTGAAATCAAGTACTTCCCCCTCAACTGAATGTGTGATCTGGGTTTGTTAGAGGCCTTTAGAGGAAAGTCAGACTGCCCAAGAGAGACATTTGTGAAAGGGTAAGATTGGACACCTTCTCCCTGCCCCGTGCCCCGAGGCAGAGGGCAGAGAATAGGTGCCTCCGTATGAAACCTATTCCTGCTCAGGAAGTGAGGCGGGTATTCCCTAAGGAGGGAGGAGGGGGTGAGTCAGAGAAGAGGCAGCGGGTGTGGTTCCTTCCAGACATGCTCCAGCTGCTGCATAAGCCGGAAAGACATGGTCACTTCTCCTTTGTGGGTTTTGCCTGAATTTGCAGTGTCCCATTTTTGAGATAAAACTGGAATCCTGTTTTTATCCTGTGCTATACGAAGAATTTCTGTCTCGGGACATGGCCATATCAACGAAGTTGCATAGTTTTAAGGTTAGTTATTGCCTTTGTATCAGGGTATGTGGTCAGTCGTAGAAGGACCTACATCGAGTTTAAAGAATAGAACTTTCTGGTATGAAAGGGCATGGTCATGCCAAAGAAGCTTCTTTGAAAGTTTTTCTTTCCTTTTTTTTTTTTTCCCTCCACCTTCAACATTGACTTCTAAGCGAGTTTCAGCATCCTTGGTGAGCCACCCTCATCCTGCTGTCAGTACTCTCACTTTGGAGGACTCAACCTCTGAGCATTTCAGGAAATCTGTATCCCAGACCGTGCTCATTCACAAACCTTCACCAACAAAAACTGTTTTTCTCCCAATTGGCTCACGGAGTTCACTGTTTCATGAAGCCCTTCTAAGACGGCAGGTCTCTGTGCTTTAATATCTGAAAGAGAGATTCTTATTGGTACCTGTGGGCCATGATTTTGGGGATGACATAAAAATTTTGGCTCCAAAGCTCTTCAGCAAAAGCCCAGTTCAGAGACAGGCTAGGACAATGGGCTGAAAATGATCTTGGCCTTTCAAGTGCTTTATCCTGTCCAAAGTTCCAGTGTGAGAACCTGATCTCCCAGAAAGTATTTCTTTTATTTGCCAACCACAGAGAATCACTGACAAAACTAATTAAAGAATTTGAACCTCATTCTGTCTTTTGTTAGCTGACCCTCAACCAGGGGCTGGACTTGAAACAAAGACGGGCTGAGCCAACAAGATATAGAATGTGAGGCTCTCAACCAGGGTAAAGAGGACTGCGTGCGTTCATTCGCTCAGAAAGAGCTACTTGAGCACAAAATACCTGGCCTTTTTTCCCCCCCCTTTTTTACAATGGAAAACGCGTTGGGTTGCCATCAGAAATAATGAAGTTTGAAGTTCCTGAAAGTTATTCATTTATTGGACTCGACTTTCCACCCTTTTCTTGAATTCCAGGAGCCAGGTCAAGGCAATGAGCTCTCATGGAAAATTAAGCAGTTTTGCAAAGGTGCTTAAAGAAATATGCTTGTTTCAGGTTTCAGACTCTCAGGGGGATGATGGTCATTGACTCCAGGCTTAAGACAACGATGAAGACTTCCAGGTAGGAATGGACTTAGGTAGAACCTGACCGGTCTACCTGAAAAGCCTCCTGCCCCAAAATACCTGGTCTTATCCTGGATATTCACCCTTCTTGCTTTTTTTTTCCCCCCTACATTTTAAGATTGCACAGTTTGGCAGTCATAGTAATGATCACATGGAATGGCATTTATTGACTGAATATCTTGGCTGATTCAAGAATGACTATTCTAAGATTGTGGAATGATTTCTGAAAGTTACATAATCATCCCCTGAAGTGAAGGGATCCATTATAACATGCATCTTCATTAGTTTGTTAGACAAATGACATAAATTCAAAGAAGAGGGGCCTCAGGGAGGCTCCTGGAGAAGAAAACATTATTTTATTGATCTGGAAAAATATTAGAATTAGAGATTCAAAATTTATTTTTAAAATTAAAGAATAGAAACACAAATACGATTTCATTTTCAAACATATTTGTTTTTAACTTTGGTAACAATAAAACAAAGATTTTCTCAGAGTCATCAGATAAAAATAAAGGGTGGGTCTCATGCCTCAAGTTGTCCACTAACCCGACTTACTGTTAACCTACCGATCAGTCTGCACAGTCTGGTTTGATCAGTGGAGATTGCCCTCATTGAAAAGACTTTTCTAAAAGCATTTTACATCAAGTCAAGGCCTCCTTAATCCAGAATAAAGCTAAGTATATACAAGAGTGACTAAATGTAAACAAAAGGTCAACTCAAGCTATGCGCTCAGAATGGGGGCTCACATGCTTCTCTCCGAGTCTGGCTGGAGCATCATTTCTGCTGTGTGCCTGCCTTAGGAAATCACCCAGGGAACCGGATGCAGTGCTGTGGCTTGTCTTCTAATCCCATCACTCTGGAGCCCTAGCCTTCAATGCCAGATAGATTCTCTTGCAAATGACCAAATACTTGACTTTGAACTTTTTTTTTTTTTTTTTTTTTTTTTTTCGGTATGCCGCCCCCCCCCCCGCTGTGCCCTCCCCCCTCGGGGTGCACACGCTCCGGTCGCGGCGCTCCCGGGGCCCGCCCCCCCGCCG